>NC_142094.1:42257878-42560909 GCF_054644295.1 Miniopterus natalensis
CTTAATTTGGAGTAATGATTCTCAGTGGAGCATGAGCCATGGTTTCCCAGAGGATGGGAAGGGAGAAACAAGTATAATACGAAAAAGTATATTTCATATTTTATTTTGATGGTGGGGGGAAACCTATTGCTTTCCTAAAGCAAACTGAAGAAAGTTTAACAGAATCTTCTTGCTTGTGTTCAAGTGAGTTTTCAGCCACTTTCCCAGGATGTGGTGACTCCCTAACCTCCCCCTCCCCACTCTCTACAGAACCACTATCCGCTCAGGCCTCACTAGTGAGCTTTCTGCTCTGGCAGGTCAGATCTGAGAGACTAGGGAAAGGCAACTGCTAAAACATGATTCCTGAAAGATCCAGCTTCTTGCTTCAGCCTCTTCTTTATCCTTAGGTTCCCTATCTACTGAAGGTTCACAAACAGAGATTCTGTCTCAACCGTCAGTGATGGGGAAGACCCTGGGAGTGGAGAGAGAAGCCTCTTGGAGATTTCGGCTACATTATCAACGGCCAATGTCCAGGAAACTCCTGATCGTGGGAGATGGGCAGGCAGGGTACAGAGCATATGCCAGGAGAACTATTTGGGTCCAGGCCAGCTCCTCTGCTCACCTGTTGCTATGTGAGGCACAACTCTATGCTGGTTAGAAAAAGCCTAATATTTATAAGCCAGGCATTTCCAAATGCTTTATGTGCATTATTTTTATCTAATACTTACATTAAAATTATGGGGCAAGTATTGTTACCCTTAATGTACATGCCAAAGCTCAGAGAGGTTAAGTAATTAGCCTGAAGCCATATAACTGGTAAATGGGCAAGCTACCCTTCAAGGTCAGTGTACCCTTGAAGTCCACACTTAACCACTTGACTACTTTATTTCCCTCCTATGCTCCAATATCCCGTATAAACCGCCAGTTTTTAAAAGGCCACAAGGTATCCTTAACTTCATTTTAATAAACCACAAAATGCCATTAAATGCTAACTTAAGACTCTGCTATTTCCAGGTCTCTACTTGAATATAAAATTCTATAACATTCCTGTCATTTCTCTCAGAGAGAAAAAGGCGATTCGGAAGGAGAAATGAGCCCGACCCTGCTCCAGCTCACAGCACGGCTGTCACCAGCGTCCCCTTACCCTTGCTGAGAGAATACCAGGAAGCCCCATTGGTGATGCCGTCTGGGAAGTAATCCCCACAGTTCCAACCATGGTGCATCCACCCATGTGCGTAGGAGTAGACCTTGGCCAGCTGTAGGAAAAGTGGGCAGAAGTGACCTTGAGTGTTCCCAGCTCATATGGCAATGCTCGCACTCAGAAGGAGGGTAAAGCCAAGAAACCCCACTAGGTATAAACAACTGGTTATTTGCTTTAATGAAAGAAAATATCAGCAGAGGTAGAGATGGGATGTGTGTGTGTGTGTGTGTGTGTGTGTGTGTGTGTGTAGTGGACTAGAGTTAAGAAACCTGTATTCTGATTTTTTCCACTATCTTGGGACTAAATTTCTCCAAGTGCAAAGTGAGGGGTGGCATTAGATGACATATAAACTCCCTACTAGGTGTACCATTTCTTTTTTATAAATATACTTATTTTTATTTTTTTAAATTAATTTTCAGTTACAGTTGACAGGCAGTATTATATGTCAGATGTACAACAGAATGATTAGACATTTCTATACCTTAGGAAGTGATCACCCTGGTGAGCCAAGTGCCCATCTGACACCGTACACAGTTATTACAACCTTACTGACTATATTCCCTGTGCTGTACTTGACATCCCGTGACTGTTTTTCTAACTGGCGATTTCTACTTCCTCCTTTTCTGGGTGCACTATTTTCTGGCTAAGTTTTGTTTAAAAAAGCAGCAAGTAAGATAGGCTTAGCCAGGAAAAGGACTGTGTGTTGGGGACGAGTTGTGTGTTGGATTCAGAATCTCTATTAATTCTCTTTCATTCCTATTTTATAACAGTGAAAAAAATGAGATATACTTGCTTGGCAAAGCAACAACTGGTATTATTCTCTATGCAATTCATTAATTTATGAATGAATGCAATTAATTAATAATATATTAACTATAAAATAATTAATCTATTAATTTTCTTCTATTGATGTTTTGAACTACTATGTAAACCTTTTTTATGTGCACGGTCTATTTTTCATTAATATAGCCTTACTATCATAAAATTCCAAATTGGAACCCCCAAAATACACATTTAATGCTACTTGCTTACCACCAGCACTATTAGTCTTTTGGCATATTTCTTGTTCGTCATTAGCTTAAGTATTTTTCTAAACTTGAGTTATTATACTACAAAGCTTTCTTATATGTTTATGTTTTCATAAAATTTTATCTTATCTCTCCAAACAAAACGCAGTTCCCTAGACTGTCAGCTCCCAGCGAGCAAGCGGTGCTGTCAGTTATTTCCTGTGGCCTTGTACCAGCAGGCTCCCGTGTGGCTGACCTGACCTGGGTCCCCCTCCTGAGCCCCGAGTCCCCGGCGGGACAGGCCACCGTCCTGCGCACCTTCTGAAAAAGCTTGTCATCGGGCGTGGGCGTGTTGGCAGTGCGGCGGAAGCCTCGCACCCTGTGCTCCAGGGACTTGTCATACGGGTAGTTGGCCACCACCGCTCCTCCGTGGAGATTGGCCGACAGGACGAAGTTGAAGGAGCGGATCCACTGGATCACGGCCCGGGTCTCGGGTTCCACCTGAGGGAGACGGGAGCCTTTTGAGTAAGCGACAGGAAGAGGCCTGAGTGTGAGTGGGACAGGTCTGGCCGGGCATGAGAGGCGCAGATGGTGGAACTTTGATCTTTCGCGTGATGGTTGGAAAAATTAAATGGAGTGAAATCCTAATATACAGAATAGATAAAAAGAGAGCGGTTAGGGCGGGGAAACCGCTGCAGATTATACACGTCGTGATACACTCGTCCAGACCCACAGACTGCGCCGCGCGAAGAGTGAGTGCTGACGTGGGCTCTGGCCGTCGTGCAACAAGCGTGGGGGAAGGCAGGTTCGTCACCTGTGGCAGACGGACCGCCCCGGCGTGGGCTGCTGCTGCGGGGAGCGGAGGGCGTGTGGGGACTCTCTGTACTTTCTGCTCAACTGTGCTGTGAAAAACCTGCTCTAAAAAATAAAGCCTCTGGGGGGAGGGGGGGAGAGAGAGAGAGAGGAGCCCAAGCTTAGCCTCTCTCTGGCCCTAGAAAAGGCTTCTCCAATTTCCCCCTGCTTCAGTGGCTCCTGAGGCACCTCTGCAGAAATTGAGAGCTCTGGAAATCAGTGTGGAAAACGCTGGTTTCCTGTAGCGCTCTGCAGCTTCCTCCTTTCCCCAGCACAACCACTACATCCAGTGTTGCCCTGTGGAGCGCTCCTGCGCGCATACCCAAATGTCATGGGTTAGAAATAGTGTAACATGGGCCAGTCTTGGCTGATTAGTGACATGCCACCCTATCGATTGCATATTACAGTGCCGGTGAGTGATGGTATTCCGAGGAAAGCCATGAACCTGCTGGACTTGCAGTATAAGGAAATAATTTAAGGTCTTCGTTGTCTTTCCTCCCCTCAGGGTGGATGTGCTTAGAGGTTATGTGGTGTTAATGCATCAATGGCGCCTCCTGGACTAAGGGTCAGCTTCAAAGGCCCCCTCTTTTCTACCCCGAGGGGGAGTGGATGAATCAGGGTGAGTTTCACCCCATCAGAATGGATATAGTACCAAAGGCACCAGTCCTGCTCTGTGACCAGGACTCGGCCCCTTTGAAGCAGTCCTTTCTCAGTGTCCTAAGCCTCTATCCATCTGAGCAAAGCCAGCTTCTCACTGTTCCTCTCCCTCAAGGCCGCCCCATCAGGTGTGCCGAGGACTTCTCATTCTCTTTTTCATCTTCTAAGATTCAGACAGAGGAGCAAGTAACTGGTATTGGCTCAGTGACCTTATTTTAATTCAACAAGTCAATAAATCAGAACATCCTTCTGGCCGGATATGCTGACTAGTACAAAGTTATTTTTTATTTATTATTTACCTGAGCCAAGAGCATCGCTGCTATCTGAAATCAAATGACTTTTGCTTCATTTCCAACCAAGACTACTTCATCTAGAAAACTCCCAATAGAAAGCCTTACACCTGTTTTATGTTTCTCTCCCAGTCTCTAAGTTTAGATACTCACAAACAGAACGTTTAGAACTATCTCATACAGTGTGAAAAACAGGGTGGTAGCGATGCTCTGAGATGACAGTAGTTATTCTTGGGAGCAGGCCCACCAGCAGGATGAAACCATTCACATGACCAGGGGTGACATTACAGGCCTCCTGGGAAGAAAGGCTTGAGAGCATCGGATGGGATCCTCTGACGGGAGAGTAAGGGAAACAAGTACGGTAAAGTAGTCAAGGCTCATATAGAAAGAGGAGAGAAAAAGCTATACATAAGGGACTCTCCCAACTCCTTTCTATAGCTAATTGTTAATGAGCGCACAGTTCACACGTAAGAGAGATCTCTAAAGAATGCTAAAGTTCTGTGTCAACAGTACAGTGCAGTAGAAAGAATGTTGGATTAGGAGTTGGAAGACCTGGATTTTAACCCTGATTCCATCAATTATAGCTGTGTGAATTTAAATTATTTTTTTTCTATAAGTGTAATATCTATAAAACAGACATGGGTGACACTGATTGATGCATTTGCCACACAGTGTTATGAAGATCAACTGAAATACTGGCTAAGGAAGAATTTTATAAAATACTATGCAACCGTACGATGCCACTTTCACTTCCCTCACTACCATGGCCACGAACATCAAACGTTTTGTGAGCAGGTGCTCCATGGAGGTCCCTACACTGGGGGAGGGGATGAATACAAAAAGGCATAACACACAGTTGTTATGCTGTGGACACATTAACATGGAGTGACTTGTTGTCTAATTCTTGCTTGCTTAGTTGATGTGAAAATTTCCAGAAGAAATTCCAGGTGTTGATTTACCTGCTTCTGTATGCAAATTTCTTCTCATACCTGGCTTTTCCAGTTGTCTGGAAGGGGCAAGTGGTGGTTGGGGCCTCCATGCTTCTCGTTGTAGTAGATGTAAGTATTGAGGTCGGGGAAGTTGCGGTTCAGGTCCACTCCATTTGCATTGTGCCTGCCAACCAGATATGCAGAAATATCTGGGCCCTAGTGGGGAAATGGAGAGATGAGAAATGAAGGTTTCAGACTGAATCCTACATTTGAAGAACATTGTGTAGTTCTTTTTAGGTCTTAGCTTAATCTATCATCAAATGATATAGCATTTTCCCTTTAACTTATCCAAAGTCCCAGTGGCATGGTTCAAATTTCCTTGTAGACCATGTGCTGGAGAATAGATCCCAGGAGAAGCTCTACCAAGAATAGGGTGTTTCAGCCCTGGCCAGTGTGGCTCAGCGGTTAGAGCGACGGCCTGCGCACTGAAGGGTCTCGGGTTCGATTCCCTGTCAAAGGCATGTACCTGGGTTGCAGGTTCAAATATAGCTTTCAAAGGAACACATTCATTGTGTAAGGCAGGTGCCTGGCTCCACCCTTGAATATTCTGATTCAGTTGCAGGAAGGGAGGTGGAGAGAATCTGGGAATCTGTATTTCAAAATATTCACCTATGACTAATGCACAGCCACAGAAGAATCACTGCTTTTTTTTTTTTTTTTTTAATGTCTTTATTGATTTCAGAGAGAGGAAGGAAGAGAGAGAGAGATAGAAACATCAATGATGAGAGAGTTGTTGACTGGCTGCCTCCCACAAGCCCCCTACTAGGGATCGAGCCTGCAACCCGGGCATGTGCCCTGACTGGGAATCAAACCGAAATCACCTGGATCCCAGGTCAATGCTCAACCGTTGAGCCACACCGGCCGGGCAAGAATCACTGCTTTAAAGTTTGGCACGCTAACATTTTGAATTTATGTCAATAAAGTAAAAGCCCATAAACATTTTTTTCTTCTCTATCCCCTGCAAGTGCAACTCTAAAATAAAGAATTAAAAAGCTGAGTACTATAGTAGAGGAAAAAACCTACAGAAATAAAATAAAGTATGAAGACTCTAGAATTAACTCCTCACTCCACAGTTCTGGGGAAAGCTTGATCTCTCTGATACCTCCCTCCCCCCCCCCCATGCAAATGTAAGTGTTTACGGGAGGAAGCAGACACTTAGGGTTCCAAGTTAAAAGTTTGGGAAAGGGTCTATTTTGCAATATCCCTTCAAGCCTGTATAGTACTTTCCAGTTTCCAAAGTGTCATAAATATTGCCTCATTGGCCTTCCCAATAAAACCAGGAGGTCCGCTGGAAAGGTACTGAGGGAACCGAAACTCAGAGGGAGCCCACCTTCAGTGCGTAGGGTTTTACAGGCCCGAACCCAGCCTTCACACTTTATTACACCTCTGTTGTTACACAGTGGCATTGACGGTGGAGCAGAGAGGACATATCGTCTGCCGGCTTTTCCTTTATTCCTTAAGAGGCTGCATGCCTGCAGGGCCAGTACCTGGGCGGCCGCCACCTCGTAGCCGTCGGGGTTCATGGACGGCATGATGTGGATGCGCGCGCTCTGGACCAGCTGCGCGATGCGCTGGTTCCCGCTGCGGAACTCCTCGCACAGGAACTCCGACAGCTGCAGCAGCAGCTCGCGGCCCAGCACCTCGTTGCCGTGCATGTTCCCCACGTACTTCACTTCAGGTTCCACTGCAAGCGTGAGAAAAACACGCAGGACGATAAAAGACGGGGAGTCCTAACCTTGCAAAGGGACCTTCTCCCTCTTTTTCGATAACGAATCCCAGAAAATCTCACCCTTCGGTTGGGTCTCTCCCAATAATCCTTGAGCCCCTTTCGAACAAATTGCAACGACAAATGCTACAAAGACTCATGCCAGGGATGATATGATTACCCTTTATTAACTCCCTACTGTGTACCAGGCATGCTCACGACCAGGAATCTTCACAGAAACCTGTAAAGTGGTCATTATCAGCCTCAGGGTGAGGGTACTGGGGAGGGCTGAGGTTAAGAAACTTGTCTCAGGTCACCTAGCTAATTAATCCAACAGAGGCCAAAGCCCAGGGAGCACTTACAGTAGCCCGCTGCTTCTGAGAGACAAAACCTTTTAGGATAAGGGTGGTGTTTTCCCAAGGCCTGCTTGCATAAAATTCCCTAGGTTATAGCATGACAGTTTCTAATCACCTTGGCTGAAAACTTAATTTTCCTGGTACTTAGGAAAACGAAAATCTCTCCTTAATATCAGAGAATGTGGTGTTTTAAGGCATAGAGTAGAAAGGAATCTACCTATGGCTCATTCCTTAATCTTCTCATTGGCTATATTAACTGTTCAATTAAAGTAAGAACTGAGGTCATGAAAAGAGCCTCTGCAACCACTTAAAGAAAATCATTCTTGTCCTTTTTAAAAGGAAGGAGAAAAGCTCTCGCCAAGTGATTTACCTTCCACCCCCCATGATTTCCCTTCCAGCCACCTTCCCTCCTCTATGATTCTTCTGATTCTGGAACTCTTCATCCCCATATTTCCAAACCCTCAGCATCTCTGTAGGCTCTGGGAAGCCATCTGGGCTCTCTCTGCTGGGAGCAAACTCGCTGTTGAACTTCCCTTTTATGGTACTTACCACTTTTTACTCTGAGTTTTATCTAATTTTGCACATGTCCTATATTCTTTACTGGGCCTGGCCTTTACAATAAATACAATTTTTAATTTTTTTAGGACATGTTTTATTGTTATTTATCTTAGTATACCTACAGCAGTCTTTCCCCCCAAAATGTCCATGATCCACAAGGATCATGTAGCAAATTTTCTGTAACATGTAATCTTTACTCTTAGTGCATTTCTTTAATCTTAGATTATGTCTTTCTTACTTTTCTTGTTGTTAAAATATCCCTTCTTTTAGGAAAGGATGGTGATAGCAGATGGCAGGTAGTATTCTCCAACATCCTTGTATAGTAAAATAAAATTTGGAAAATATATTTGAATCTCCTCCAATTTCTCTTATTTATTAAATTTTTTTTTTAACTTCTGCGAAATCCAAAAGTGGGCAACTATTGCCCTATAGAAACTAGGATAGTGCTTTGCACATTGTAGGTGCTCGATGTCAAACTCTTTTGTCTCTACTTTGAATATATGCAGAATACGACCATTTCTCGTAACAATCACTGCTATCATCTTGGTTTAAGCCTCCCCAACTCACACCTGGATTATTACAATAAATCTACTTGAACTCCTTGCATCTGCCCAGCCCCATTAAAGTGCATTCTCCTGAGTCAGGGGTCTGCAAACTTTTTCTGTAAAAAGCCAGATAGTAAATACTTTGGATTTGTGGGCTATATTGTCTCTGTCACAGCTGCTCAACTCTTGCAGCAAAAGGAGTCATGGGCAATCCCAAAACAAATAGGCGGGACTGTGTTTCAACAAAACTTTATTTACCAAAACAGATAACTGACCCTAGGGCTGTAGTCTGCTGACCCCTGCTCTGACTGATCTTTAAAATTTTTTAAGTCAGATCATGTCACTCTTCTGCTTAAAACCCTCCAGTGGCTTCTTGCTTCGCTCCAAGGAAAAGCCAACATCTTTACAAAAGCCTGTAAGGCCCTACGCCACCTCCTCCCGCCCTGTTTCCCTGACCATACTGCTCTGACCTCCTCTTGCTCTCCCATCGTTTACTCTGCTGGCGCTACGGGGGCCTCCTTGCTGTTCCTCACACTTGCCAAGCTCCTGCTCTTTTCTCTGCCTGCAGCGTTTTTCTTCCCAATACGAGATTTTTTTGCCACCACATGCTCCAATATTACCTTGACAAAGAAGCTTTTTCTAGGTAGCACTGACCTCTCCCCCACTCAATCCATAGTACTCTATGACATTCTCTGCCTCTCTTTCCAGGTTTATTTTTTTCTCTAGCACTTATTTTCTTCCAATACAATATATATTTCCTTAGTTAGCCATTTATTGCCAGTCTTACCCAGCTAGAATCAAGGCCCTGAGCACAGGGTCTTTGTTTTAGTTTCTGTTGTATGTTCAGAGTCTACAAAAGTGCTCACATCTAGCAGATAATCAGTAATATTCATGGAAAGGATAACAAATTAATGAAAGGAATAAATGGATGAACAGCTAAGTTATAGGTATCAGAGAAAAGATGAAAAGGCCTCAAGGAAGGCATGAATGCTAGAAAGTAGAGGGGCCACCCAGAAGGGGGCATGGAGTGAGGAGGGGCTAACCCTACAATGCCTGTTAGCACCCACAAGCTTCCACAATGAACACACCACAGGTGCTCGCAATGCAAGTGAGGCTTCAAAGCGAGGCCTTTATCCTCACCTAATCCCTCACAGCCTTCCTTGAGCCATCTCCCGCCCCTCTCCCCCTGTCCCCGCTCCCCATGAGCCATGTAATATTCTGAAGCTGTCTCGAGCAGAATCACCTGGTGTGAGATTGTCATTGAAGGTATTTAAGTGGGGGTGGGAGAGTGGGGGGGTGGGGAGTGAGCAGATTATATCAGTATTTAGGAAAATTATTCTGGCATCTCTGTGCTAAATGAAAAGCTCCGAGAGTGGTGGCAGTTAAGAGTTAGGAGGTCAGTTAGACGCCTGGAACAATCGGTTAGGCAGGTTGTGATGAGGTTTGGGCTAGGGTGTAGGCAGAGCGTGGAACTGGAGCAGAAGAGAAATTTGAGGGTGACAGTTTGAAGGAGGAACTGACATAACTTGAATGTCACAACTGTCACAAGTAAAGCAGTGAGAAATTAGAAACAACTTAAATGTCCATCCATAAATGAACAGTTAAATACAACCATGCAATGGAATGCTATCCAGCCAAAAATGATGAGGTAGACCTACATTTACAGACATGGGTGCCATTCATAAAAGACTATGAGAAAAATGCAGTTACAGTGATTCCAATTTTATAAAATAAATTATGGCGGGGGGGGGGGGGGCAGTTAACTACGTACAGAAAAACGTCTGGAAGGATATACACCAGTATGTCAACAACAGTCATCTGTGAGTGGTGGGATTATGAGTGAGCCTTTTCCCTGTCTCTAATTTCGAATTTTAATCCAAGCATCACTTGCTTTTAGAAGGGAAACAAACTAACAAAACAAAAAAATAACGCAGTGACTACAACTAATACCGCAGGCCTCAGACCCTCTCCAGGATACCACACTCTACCTCACCAGGGTTCCCTAAAGAAGTATCCCTAAACCCTTCTAAGTTTCCTGGCAGAATCAGAAGGACTGATTGTGGCTGCTTCTGTCTCCTGAGGCACTGGATAGGCAAAGACAGGTAAAAACTGGGGGGGATAATGGGGGGAGAGGAAAGGAAAGGGGCAGGAGGGGGATGGGAGCAGGAAGGCGCCTCCTCTTACCATTAGGGTCTTGAGCAACTAGAACCCGAGAGAGAGGAACTACCTGGCCTGCCTGGCGCCCGAGTTGGACGGCAGCTCCCAGAGGCAGAGGCCTGCCCAGGCCGAGGGGGGCCCACGGCCTCCCCGCCCCCCCCCCCCGGGGTTCTGGGCGCGTGAGGACGGCCCCGCCCTCCACGCTCCGGGAGCCGCGGCGCTTACGGGGCTCGTGGATCCCGGGCAGGTCGCTGAACTCCAGCACGTAGAGGTGCCGGCCGCGCACGCTGCGCCCCGCGCTGTACACGCGCGTGATGTGCGGGCACTCGTTGTGCACCCTGTACAGCGTCCGCACCAGGTCGTCGTAGCGGTGGTGGCGAAAGGTCACCGGGGTGACCAGCTTGAGGAGCAGCAGGAGGTGGAGGAGGACTGCGCGCAGGCCTGGCATCCCGCTGGGCTGGCCCAGGGCGCCCCGGGCACGCGCCCCACCTCTCCCCAAACCTCCTCTTCCCGCCTCCCAAAGGCAAGGGCCCGGGACCAGCGCTCCCCAGTGCCGCCCGCGGACACCAGCCCGACGGCTCCTGGGGAGGGAGCCCGCACGTCCCCTCGCAGCGCAGACCCGAGGCCCTCAGCTCTCCTCCCCCAGGCGCTGCCTCGGCGAAGCAGGAAAACCTTTTGAAGGGGTTTCGCACTTCCCGGGATTGGGCAGTTTCGCTGATTCTGGTTTACTGATTAACTGCACTGGAAACAGGCTTCCATAAATAGCTGCTGATAACCCTTTGATTCCCAGGGAATTTTGAGACACTTGGCCTAGGCTTGTTCCCTAGATTAGAATTTAAAGAGGGTATGAAAAGAGCTCCCTGTCCCTTTCCATCTGGCCCCAGGCGGCTGCCAGACCGTCTTTCTGAAGCACAGCTCTGTCTTGTCCCTTTTCTGTTCAGAAATCTTTCAACAGATAGCACTGAGAAAGTGAAAAGATAAGCCCCAGGGTGGGAGTGAACAATTTTAAATCATGTATCTTGATAAGATATCCAAGACTCATCAAGAACTCTTACAACACAATAGTAAAGCAAACAACCCAATTTAGAAATGAGCCAAATATTTGAATAGACGTTTCATTAAAGTAGATATATGAACAGCTAATAGGCACGTTTAAAGATGTTCGACATCACTAGTCATTAAGGAAATGCAACCTAAAACCACAATGAGGTATTACTTCACATCCACTAGAACGGCTGTAACCAGACAGACACAATACCAAGTGTGGGTGAGAAAAGGGAGAAACTGGAACCCACATACAGGGGTGGGCAAAAGTAGGGTTTTAATTGTTAGCATAAAAAACAGAGTTTATTCTTGTATTTTTATTTATGAATTATTGTATTACTTATTTCTATTACAACTGTAAACCTACTTTTGCCCACCCTGGAAATTGCCAGTGGGAATGTAAATGGTGCAGCCACTTTGGAAAACAGTTTTGCAGTTTCTTAAAAGTTTAAATATATACTTATTATATAACCCAGCAATTTCAGTTCTAGGTATCTACCTAAAAGAAATGAAAACATAAGTCCACATGAAAACTTGTTCATGAATGTTCATAGCAGTATTGTTCACAATACACAAAAATGGAAATGATCCAAATACTTGTTAACTGGTGAATGGGTAAATAGAATAAGGCCTATCCATACAACGGAATATCATTGACACGAAAAGGAGTGAAGTGCCGATATATATTGCACAATATGAATGAACCTTAAAAATATTATGCTCAGTGAAATAAGTCATACACAAAAGACCACGTATTATATGATCCAACTTATATAAAATGTTTAGAAAAGGCAAATATAGAGAGACAGAAAGTAAATTAGAGGTTGCCTAGGGCTGGGAGTGGAAATGTAGAGCAACTATAAATGAGCTCAAGGTTTCTTCTCAGGATGAGAGATGTATTCTAAAATTAGGTTGTGGCAATTGTACAACTCTGTACATATAACCGTAATTTGCCTGGGAGGGCATGGCTCAGCGGTTGAGTGTTGACCTGGAATCCAGGCGATCAGGGTTCGAATCCTGGTCAGGGCACATGCCCGGGTTGTGGCCTCTATCAATGACTCTCTCATCATTGATGTTTCTACCTCTCTCTCTCTCCTTTTCTCTCTCTGAAATCAATAAAGATATATTTAAAATATATATATATACCAAAATTCATTGAATTGTATACTTAGAATAGGTAAATTTTATGCTATACAAATTATATCTCTAAAAAGCTGCTTTAAAAAATAATAATTAAGTACAGCCCCTAAAAGTTACTACAGATTTCCCATACAACCCAACAATTGCACTCCCGAGTAGCTGCCCAAGAGAACAAAGACTTCTACATGAGAATGTTCATAGCAGCATGATCTGTAATAGCCCCAAAGTGGAAGCTACCCAACTGCCCATCGACCAGTGGATAAATAAAATGGGGTAAATCTGTACAACTGAACATTGGTCAGCAGTAGAAAGAAATAAAATTCAAACACACACAACATGGGTGGACCTCCAAGCCCCTATGCTAAGTGAAGGAAGCCAACACCAGAAAACCACATATCGCATGATTCCATTTATACGAAACTTCCTGCGAAAGTAAAGCTACAGACACAAAGTAAAATAGTGATTGCCTGGGACTATGGATGGGCATTCACTGTACATGGGCATGAGGGACCTTGGTGAAGTAATGAGGATGTTATAAAGCTGGCTGATGGTGGTACCCTGGCTAGTGTGGCTCAGTTGGTTGAGTATCGTCCTGTGCATCAAAAGGTCACCAGTTCAGTTCCTGTTTAGGGCACCCAAAATAATAAAATAAAATATAAAATAAAATAATAAAACTGGCTGATGGTAATGGTTGTACAACTCAGTCAATTTACTAGAAATCATTAGACTGTACACTTAAAATGAGTGAATTTTATGGTATGTAAATTATAGCTCAGTAAAGTTGATTTTTTAAAAACTCAGTTTCAGTGGCTGCCTCAGCCTGGTCTTCAAGTCCTTCCTCCCAGGTCCAGCTGTGACTTGTCATCCTGTCCCTCGCGCCAGTGCAGCCCCACTGCACCACTCACTGTCTTCTGAGCATGTCCCCATCACCTGTCTCCCTGCTATCGCTCCCGCTGTTGGCCCAGGTAGCTTCGCCCCGCTCCAAATCCTGGGTCCTCTTCATGTCCTTTTGCAGTTGCTGCTATAGTCAGTCTTTGCATCTTCAGCTCTTCTTACTTTGCCTGTTGTGCACTTACCCGCTGTGCCCGGTGTTAGGTGTTGGAAGACAGTGCAGCCCTGCGGATGCTCCGCTCCTGCCCCCCAGGATGATCACCGGCCTCTAGCACAGAGCCTGGCATAGGTGCACGTTTGTTGAATGAACCAATGGACAAACCCATGATTGATCTTTCCTCTGGCATCCTGCTGCTCTGCCTTCAGCAAATGTCCCCAAGGAAATCCTATGCTTTTATAATCTGCCAGTAAAGACAGCTGTTTCCTCTCGGTTATATTAGGCGAACACTCCGTAGCCAGGCCAGCCTGGCCCACAGGTGGTCCAGAGGAAGGGTTGGCCCAAGATACCGCAGGGCTCCTGCCTTACACCCGCTGCTAAGATCCTGCCATTTTCTGGTGAGATGCTGACACCCCAGGTGGTGAAGGCAGGGATAAGAGCGAAGGCTGATAAAGCATCACTAATGTTGTCACACATTAAGGACAATGGCTCCTGTCACTACCCCCAGATAACCCTGAATTGTTTCTCTGCAGAATTCCCATTTCTCTGGCAAATACGCCTATAGTTCTTATGGGGAACTCGCTCATGCTGAACAGATAACTCCCATTCTCTAGCAGCGAGAGATACACCCTCCCTGCCTGTTTGAACTTCGGGGAATATCTTCTGTATATCAGGGCTGAGGCTGGCATTCCGCCCCTGAAGCCAGAAGGTACACAGTGCCTCTCAGTGCAACCAGGACTAGAAGGAGCTTCAGTGTCAGAGGAATATAATATTTTAAAAAATCTTTTTAGCTTCACTGAGATATAATTGACATATAACATTGTGTACACTTAAGGTGTACAAAGTGATGATTTGGTACATGTATGTGTTACGAAATGATTACCACAATAAGGTTAACACCTCCATCACAGAGTTGTGAGTGTGTGTGTGTGTGTGTGGTGAGAACATTTAAGATCTATTCTCTTAGCAACTTTCAAGTATATAACACAGTATTATTAATTATAGTCACCGTGCTGTACATTAGATCCCCAGAACTTATTCATCTTATAGCTGGGAGTTTGTACCCTTCGACCAACATCTTCTCCCCCAACCCCAGCCCCTGACAACCACCATTCTGTCTCTGTTTCAATGAGTTTGGTTTTTTTGATTCCACATAAAAGTGAGATCATACAGCATTTTTCTTTCTCTGTCTGACTTTTTTCACTTAGCATAATGCAGAGGGTTATGATGATAAATACAAGTTAAACTTCCTTTTAGGTTACCTGACTTTGGGCAAATTAATTAACATCTCTAAACCTCAGTTTCCTTCTGCATAGGATAAAGAAAAAAACAGCTCCTTCCTCATGAGCCGTGTGAATCAAATAAGATAATGTATGTAAGGCCTTTTGCACAGTGCCTAGTACATAGTAAGGGCTCAGTGAATATTATTGCCAGTATTAATAGCAGCAGCAGCATTAAGCATCTATTCTGTGCTAGAGATCATGCTAGGTGATGGAGATACCATTCATTCATTCAACAAGCATGTATGTGTGTGTATGTGTGTATATATATATATATATATGTATATATATATATAATGTGTGTATATATATATATTTAGTCTTTACTACTAAAGACTAAAAGCTTTACTTATATTATTATTATTATTTTTAAATACATATATCTTTATTGATTTCAAAGCTAGGAAGGGAGAGGGAGAAAGATAGAAACATCAATGATGAGAGTCACTGATCGGTTGCCTCCTGCAAGCCCCCCACCGGGGATCGAGCCCACAACCTGGGCATGTGCCCCAACTGGGAATCGAACTGTGATCTCCTGGATCCTACGTCCATGCTCAACTGCTGAGCCATGTGGGTCAGGCTTTACTTATATTATTATTTTTGACCTATAATAAAATAAAGCCCCCGCCCATATGGCGCTTACACTCTAGTGAAAAGAGATAATCACGAGTGAAAAGCAGTTTCTATCCTCGAAGACACAGATGAGTGAACAAGCCCAGCACAGGGAGGAGTGATGGGTGTAACCACACAGGAACAGCTAGCAGGGTCCCCTAACAGCTTCGGAGGCTGGTGAAGGGCTTGCTGTAGGACATGTGGGAGCTGAGCTAGAGCGGAGTCTGCTTTCCCCTGCGGTAGGTACAATAAAGGCCCCCAAGAGGTGCCCACACCCTAGCCCTGGGACCTGCGAATGTGGCACGTCACATGGCGAGGGGATGAAGTTTGCAGGTGGAATTCAGTTTGTTATTTGGCTGATCTTGGAATGGAGGGATCCTCCAGCATGGTCACAAATGTCCTTGCAAGTGAAAGAGTGATCAGAGGGTCAGAGTCAGTGCTGAGCTGTGAGAAAGACCCGACCAGCCAGTGCTGGCTTTGAAGATGGAAGAAGGGGGCCAAGCGCAGGCAGCCTCTAGAAATTGCAGAAAGCAAGGAAACACATTCGCCTTTAGAGCATCTGAAAGAAATGCAGCCCTCGGACACCTAGAGTTGAGTCCAGTGAGACCCATATCTGACTTCTGATCTTCAGAACTGCAGGAGAATGAATTTGGGCTGTTTGTGGTAATTTTTTACTACAGCAATAGAAAACCAATACACTCCCAATACCTTAAGTCTTGGGCAGAGCTGGGATGCTGAAGAGAGGCTGGAGCAGAATGCTTACCTGTCTGACATCCTCCCAGCATCTTGTCTCGAATCCTGGGAAGCCAGCCCTGCACGTGACCATGGGCCTGGCCGAACGGTATCTTCAGGGTTCTCTCTGTTTCTTCTCCGCACCCTGATTTTGGGCATTTCCTTCTTTCTGGCTTCTTGGTGCCCTCAAAGCTGCTCCTGCCCAGAACACCAAGTCTCCACTCTGCCTTAGGCCAACATGAATAGTGCTTCACAGGGTACCAGCTAGTCCTGCTTATCTGTGCCCACCGCAGCCCAGGGGCAGGGTTTCCCACAGCCACATAGCAGGGAAGCCGCGGAGGAGGCCTGGACCCTGTGCCCTTGGCCCAGGGAGCCCAGTGTCCTACTCAGCTAATTCCAGTGAATACAGCTATGGGGCAGGAGAAAGAACCCGCCAAGCAAATGTGAGCGAAAAAAGGGTTACTTTAAAACTTGGAAAGAGTGGAGGAGGTAGGATACTTACCTCAAGTAGGGAGGAGGGGAGCAACCATCTTCTTTTCTTCTACCATCCCTCCCTAGACCCTAGACAAATGGGGAGGGGTGGAGAGAGAGAGAGAGAAAGAGGGGGAGAGAGGGAGGAGGAGAGGGAGAAAGAGGAGAGAGAGAGAGAAAGAGGGAGAGAGAGAGAGAAAGAGGGGGAGAGAGAGAAAGTGAGAGAGAGAGAGAATGCCTCCTTTGGGCAAATGAACCAACTCACACCTCCAGTTATCTTAGTCTTAAATTCTCTCTCTGTCCTCCAGCAATAAGAGCTTCCGCAGAGCAGTCTTGATGTAGTTGAAGCCTGATTAATAAGCATTAGTTAGCTGGACCTATAAACGAATCAAGAGTCCAGCTCGGCTCAGATCTCGTCACTCTCTGAGACGTATCTGGGTTCTCGGTGTCGTGAGAATGTGGGGTAAAGGGAACCTGGCCAAGCATGAAGAGTAAGGAAAGTCAGCCCTGGCTTCCCGTTCCTAAGGCTACCTGAAAAACAATTCTTTTTAAAAAATGACTCCCTGTGCTGTGTAAAAATGAAATATGTTTGTTATAAAAATGCAGACAACATAGAAAAGTCCAAGAGGAAATACGGCACTGCCCCCACTCCTCGTCAGCTGGGAATGGCCACCGTTGGACCTTCCCCTGGAACCTGCTCTACCCTCCTCTGCTGCCCCAGACTGGCAGAGGCTACTACCATGGCTGACCCAATTTAAAGCCTAGGACTCATTCCACAGTCCCGCTCTTTGTCACTCCCATATCAGCAAGTCACTGACACTACTTTGAAATATACCTAGAAGCAGACTTTCTCTCACCTTGACCCCTCTCGCCCTCTCACCCTAGCCCAGGTCATTATAAATGTCTTGCCTGGGTGCCAATAGCCTCCTCGAATGTTCCTTGTTCTCATTTTTTGTCCCGCCAGTTCGTTTCCTGCACAGTTGCCAAGTGTTTTAAAAACATTAAATCGAATTGCTTTCACACTCAAAACACTTCAGTGGCTTCCCGCCATAAAATAAAAAATAAAAATTACAATAAAATAAAAATTTCATACAATGACATACAGATTCAGTAAGCAATAGTCACAATGCCCTGTCCTCTCTATTCTTTGACCATATCAAGCTTATTTCTCCCCAGGGCCATGACACTTGCTATTTTCCCTGCCTGAAATGCTCTGCTCTTCTCCTACATCTCTGCATGACTTTTCTCTCTACATCATTTAAGTCCATGATTAAATATCACCATTTTAGAGTGGTTGGCCCTCACCTCCCTACGTAAGCTTGTCCCTGGCTGCTACCCCGTATCATTCTCTCACCCTTTGCTCCATTCTTCTTCATAACACTTATCGTTACCTACAGTCATACCGTGTCCTTCCTATACCTTGTACTACGTAGTGCCCATATCATACTATATAATTCTCTTTCTGGTCTGTATTCATCCCTAAAATGTAGGTTGCATGAAGACAATGCTTTGTTTTTTTCTAACTACTTTGTCCTCAACGCTTAGAATAATGCTTAGCACATACTAGGTGCTCGATAAATGTTCATTAAATGAATCAGTTTGCAGACAGAAGGCTAGATAAATAACTTTACAAAAGAGTCTTCATGCTTTTAAAAATACAACTTATGTTTTATATTAACAGAAGAAAAAGAAGTTGAAAGAAAGCTGAAGTAATTACTTACCTTTAAAAAAGTGTCTCTTCCAAAGATGGAATAATAGTTGCCAACCAATGGCCCTAAAGAAAAAAGCGTATAATTCATTAAGGGATGGTGACTATTATGCTCCTATGTTTTTTCAACCACATATTTTGTCTTTAGATGGTAATTTTTCAACCCATGCTCAGCAACCTGACACTTAATTTGAGTTAAATTAACCCCTTTCCCAGAATCTGTGCAGGGCTGTGTTGCCTCTGTGTTCTCACGGATTTAAGGCCAAAATCTTTCATCATTGGGCAGTCATTCTTCACGGTTTTGTTTTTATAACTTTTCCCTTACTTATTGAAGGTGGGAGTTTCCTTTTTCTTTTTTCTTTTTTGATCTTTTCTTTTGCTTTCAGTTGGTTTCAAAAGCTGGAAGTCGATTCAAAATGCCCAGTTCCCACTCTCTTCAACCAGAATAAATAGCCTTGAATGTGCTTTTCTCTGAATGCAGCCCTCCTGGGGTTTCCAAGAAGGTAAATCCTCCCAGGGTTGCCTCTGCTTTTTGCATCCAGCTCAGCCGCTGGTGCTGGATTTCCGGTGCCCTCTACGACCCTGCTGTTCCCGGTCCAGATAAGCTCCCCTCGGGCCCCATCCCCATTAGCATCTTCACTCATCGCGCCTCACTTTCAGAAACAGTTTTGGATACACCGTAGAGCGTGGTGCAGATACTAGCCCTACCTCTTATTTTCTTACTGCCCTGACTAGGATGCTTTCCCCTCCTGCCTATTTCTCAAATGCAACCTGTTTGGGTCTAAATGCAGCGTCTTCTCCTCCCGCAGCTCTTCTTGGGAAATGGCACCACCTGTTGCCCAAGCCAAGAACCTGGGAGCCCTTCTAAGTTCTCCCTTCACTCATCGCCCAGGGCACTCGACCTCCAAGCCCGCTCAGCTTCCTTCCCTGCCCAGCCTCATAACCGCCCCTCGTTTCCACCCCCGCTGCCGCCTGGGTCCCGCGGTCACATCTGCACCTGCGCCTGGCTTCCCGCCTGGGCCCCGGCCTCTCTCCCCGCCCGGCCCCCGCGGCCCGCGCGGCCTCCCTTCGACGCCAGCCCAGCCCATCAGCCACGGCCCATCGCTGCGCGTCTGGCTCAGCCCTTGCTTCCACTGTTCACATCCTACGCTGTTCTCCACTCTCCTTAGTTAAGTCCCAAAGTCTCTCCCTCAACGAGGCCCTCATGACCTGGCGACGATCTTTTGATCTTTCCTGCATCGGATCGCCTGTCTTCCCCAACACCCTTTCTCCCTGCTCGCCGCGCCAAACAAGTTGCTATCTTTCAAAAGCCTCTGTGTATGTTTTCTCCAATTAAAAAATATATGGTAAAATATACCAACAGAAGAGATACTCCCTCCATTTGGCTAGCTCCAAACTAAGTTCAGACATCATTTTCTCTAAACCCTTCCTATCACTTATCCCTGGTCTGTTTTCAAGTGTCACTCCCTTGCGTTTCCAAAAACCTCCGTGCATACATCTCTCCCTGCCTAGCATTACGCTGCAATTGTTGGTTTGTTTTGCCCTGTCTTCCTTGATTAAAATATAAGGTGGTTAAGGCTAGAGACAGTGTCTTCTTTGTTTCTGGACTCCCAGTCCCTCCTATACTTGGTGTATAACATGTATTAAATACATGTTGAAAGCTGCAACAGGTTGAAATAATGAACTGTCTCCTCTGCATTAACATTTTGTTGACTTTAGAACAGGACAGGAAATGATTAAATGGAATTCCAGTAACCCTGGCTCTTCCGCACGTCCCCACTAACCCTGCTTCCAATGGGGCCATCATTCGTTCAGTGACATGTTGATTCAGATTGCCCTCTAGCCAATGGAAAGCAAGGATGGCGTGGACTCTGAGTCCCTTCTGTGTACCAGTGTTGCCTAATTTGTAAATAGCCTGTACCTGTGTAATCCTGCTTGTTGGGAGGAAAGAGGTTCTTTCTGAGTCTGAAAACACTAATGTAATGTGTGTTTACTGATAGGACGTCATATTGGATATCAGGGTATCGGGCAGAAGATTACCTGGAAGAGTCTAACTCAAAGTTATCTGGTCGTTTGAAATGAAGGGACTAGCATACTTAAGATTTTGAGCAGAACTGTAAAGTGGACCAATGATGGATTATAGGTCCAAACTAGGAGGGGGAAACTATATTGCATGGATTCTAAGGTGCTGTTTATATATCATATTTTAATGTATCTGAAACTGGAATGTATATTAAAACAGATGGCATCTTAGATTCAGAGAAATGCAGTATTATAATAAGTATAAAAGAAATCCAATGTATCAATGTTATATCAGAGAAATATAATAGCAAATAGTATGTTTACACATTAAACCATGAAACAGACTGGAAAAAAAGCAATGAATGGCTTAAAACTTAAAACTTGAATTATTGTGATAGAATTTTTAATGACTTGATAATAAAACAAAAAAATCATTTATGAGCCCCTCCTAATTGCCAGGGAAAGTACATACGTCCTCAACTCCCTAACCCTAGCAGGTAGCTGTTACTAATTTCATTTTTTAGATGAAGATCCAAGAGAGTCTGGACCTGCCCAAGCTCACACAGCTAGAAAATGTCAAATATAATCGGCCTTCGAAACCTATTAGCTTTATTCTGTTCTGTGTCCCTCCTGAAGCAAGCACTGACCCTGAAGATAAAAATAATTATCTAAGACCAAAAATTTTTTTCACTTTGAGCAACTAGATCCTCATTGAAGATCAAACATATTCTTATGTGTTAGAAACTAACAGAGAAGATAGATAAGAAAGAGAGGCTT
The DNA here is from genome assembly GCF_054644295.1 of Miniopterus natalensis. Classification (NCBI taxonomy): domain Eukaryota; kingdom Metazoa; phylum Chordata; class Mammalia; order Chiroptera; family Miniopteridae; genus Miniopterus; species Miniopterus natalensis. The sequence continues at coordinate 42,279,009 of NC_142094.1, forward strand.
GAGCAAGCTTCTTGGACTTGGTCTATAAGAGCCCCGAGAACTGGAAATTTATGGGGGTTATTTCATCCCGAATGATCATAAACATGAAGTTGAATGCAGCTTCCCCAAAAATTCAGAGCTAGAACTGACCAAACTAAATATATTATAACTTTTTGTACTGGATTATGTTAAGTAAGGTCTTTGAGACTTAATATTTGACATCACTAAGGCCAAATATATTTTGTCCTAAACCTGTCTTGCTGTAATTGCAAATTTGTAGAAATACCTACTATTTAGCAGATAGGACCTATGCATGAAATTCAGTCCATCTCTCCTGTCTTTCTCTCCCATCTCAGTGTCAGCTTCAATCTAGCCTGAGTTTGCCCAGCCCCCTTGGAAACTCTAGATTGGATTGTTTACTCCCCATAAGTGTCCCAACTCCCTCTAGTTCTGATCATGCCTGGTATTAGGATCTTCCCCTTCCCCTTACTGGCTTGTTCCAATTCCATACTGATGTTCCAGATTGCTTTGAGCTGGGATGGTCTTAAACCTGAGTTTTGACTGTTGTTTGCCCTAAGCAGGTTTTAAAAGATATCCATTAGCCATAAAGTACTTACTAGTCATAATGCTTCGATTTATCAGAACAATTTGTGCTAATTATTAATGATTTTGTGCTTGTGTATATATTCCTTTTTTTTAAAAAGACAGCTTTATTGAGATATAATTTACATAATATAAAATTTACCCATTTAAGGATACAGTTCAGTAGATTTTAGAATACACAGAATTGTGCATTCATCACCACAGTCTAATTTTAGAATATTTTCAGTACCTCCTAAGAAAATTCTGTGCTCATTTGTAGTCACTTTCTAGCCCTAAGCCACACTAATCTACTTTCTGCCTCTATGGATTTGTCTATTCTGAATATTTCATATAAAAGAATCATACAATATGTGGTCTTTTGTGTCTGGCTTCTTTCACCTTTTATAGTGTTTACAAGGTTCATTCATGCAGCGTGTCAGATTATACACCCTTCCTTTTTGAGGCTGAATAATACTCCATTGTACATATGCGCAGTCATGTTTTGCTTATCCATTCATCTGCCAGTGGACATGTGGGTTGTTTCTACCTTTTGGCTCTTGTGAATAATGCTTGCAGGAACATGGGTGTGCAAATATCTGCTCAGGTCCCTCTCTTCAATTCTTTGGGGTATTTACCCAGCGGCTCAGGTCTACTTTTACAGTTCCTTTCCCTCCCAGTGTCCCTGGAGGTTGGGCGGCCTGCTGGTATTTTAGCTATCCTCTTGTGGCAGCTGCTGCTCACAGCTGGGCCACTGCTGGGGTAGTCACAGCTGTTTTCTGGGCCACTGTTCTCTTGGGAATGCTCAGTCTTCCCTCGTAACTCCTCTTGCTCTTCAACTTCCAGCCCCACCTCTCACCTCTTTCTGAATAGCTGTGCATGTCTGAATCCTGACTGTGGACACGGTTTGACTTCTCACCCAAGAAGGCTCTTTGAGCCCCAGGCAAATCCATTGATGCAAATAGATGGGTGTGGGGTAGGGAGAGAGTTGTGATAGATTATCATTTAATTTCATCTATTTATCTTCTCCTAACTTTAGAGAGCCTATAACTCAAGGAAAGGAATTTTTGAGACTTGAAATAAAATCAAACATACAAAGAAAAATCTATTGCGGAAGTGCGGATTTATTTTTTGTGGCTGTGGCACAAATCATACAAATATAGGTGCTTTCAATTGGAAATAGAAACCATGCACACAGGCTATTATATTAATTTCTCTGGTTGGAAAACTAAAGAAAATCAGCATATGTCCAAAGTCACAGAAAAAGTGAAGGCTCCACTATACTGTTGATTGTCCCTGACAAAAGCCTTCTGTGGGCCTGGTCTTGGTTCTGCTGAAGTGTGTTTTATAAAGACCTGGACAGGGTATAAGTATATTGTTTGTTCCCTTGGAGTTTTCAGGATCCAGCTCCTTTTTGTCAAGGGATTTGTAGATTTAAACAAATGTTCATCAAGTGTCTAGTGAGTAGTGTTTCTGTCCTACGCAGTACTTAAAAGGAAGAGAAAGACTATTGGGCCGGGGTGGGGTGCAGGGAGTAAGAGGAAAAGCAGTTACTTTGGATTAAATTGTTAAAAGAGGAAAGTTCTTTCATCTAGGAATAAGGCACAGCTTGAAAGGTGGAGGGATGTTCAAAATCCCAGAAATAAGGGGTTCGGTCTTTATGTCCTTGGGATCCACCAGGGACTTCAAGGAGAAGTTCTGCAGGACGGTGGTCAAGACGAGGAAGAGCTCCATGCGGGCCAGGCTCTCTCCGACACAGGCCCGCTTCCCTGCAAGGAGGAAACTTTCCCATTAGCTCACTCCAAGCTCAAGCACAATAGCTCAGATTCAAATACACTATTCCAAACAAACAAAACAAAACAAATACAGCATGCCCCGGAGAGCCATTGAAAACACTGATCAGAAAAGGGAATGCTTATCAACTGCCCGAGGACAATAAATCCATGCAGGAATATTTGCCAGTATATATCAAAACTCTCTCAAGGAATTTTCACTCTTTTATTGGGTTAGGAACCTCCTGGGGATTTATCCGTAGGAATGAGGGATGCACCTGTCTTTTATGCACCTGTCTTTCCATCTTTTATGCTGAACACCTATTATTATTGTTTCTAATGAAACAAAACATCTTAACTGTTATTTTTGAAAATACTTAGTAAATGATTGAATAAGATAAGGAAATGTGTGCTGACCAATCCTAAGTTGTCTTTATGGCCTTATGAAAATAGTAACTGGGAGCCAACCAGCTCTTGCAAAGAGGCAAGGGTATGTGGGGCTCAGATCTCAGAGGAGAAGACAAAATATGAAGTGGCCAAGGTCTCTTTGATGGCCTCTGGCTCTAAGAATCAAAAAGCTAATAATCATTAATAATTTTAAAGAGAAGAAAAAAACTTGTACATTTGTTTTGGAAAAGTCAATATTACAAAGGGAAAATCAACAGATAAGAGTTTGCAAAAGCAGGTCCCTTTGTCATCTGGTAATATGTGACATTTGAATTGGATTGACTGACACTGGTTTCTTTAAAAACTGGCATTACACTCAGTCACCAAACAACAAAATAGTCCCTGGTGAGTTACCAAATCCGACTGGTGTACAGATTTAAATAGCTCCATACAGTTCCACCAGAAACTGTAACAGTTTCACTTGATTGACTTGGCTCTTGTCAGTGGATCACTTAGTTATGTCCTAAGTTCAGTGAAGTTGTCCAAAATGTGCGTGTGTATGGTTTGGATGGATTTATTTGTATTTACCAAGGGAAAAAGGTATGAAGTAATCTGTTTTCCTGAGGCTGCCATTTTCATCCAAAAAGTGTCCGGGGTCAAACTTCTCTGGGTTGGGGAACTCTTTGCAATCATTCAAGACTGAAGACAATAATGGCAACACAGTAGTGTCCTGGAACCGAGAAACAAGAGAGGAGTTGTCATGCCTATCCTCGCTTCATAAACAAGGCTAACACTCTTAATTATAGCGGATCAAATAGGACTGGGCACTCTTAAGCCTGCCTGGTGAGTGACTGTCTTGAGCTATGGCTATTTTGCAAACCCTATCATACAATATGTTTTATCGAGTAATAAGATGGTTCTCTTGGGGAAGAGTGATGTTATGGCCAATGTGCAATAATCAGTTGTTGTTGATAAATGGGAGTTTGCAACCCACATTGTCTAGACACGTGCTTTACTGGAATTGCTGCCTTGCCTGGGAAGAGCCCACTTTTTCACAATTTGTTCCTTTCTGAATTCAGATGTGAATGGAAGAAAGTGAGACGAAAACTTCTATCCCATTAAGTTTTCCCAGACACATCTAACCTTGGGGATGACGTATTGTCTGAATTTTGTGTCCTGGATCACAGTATGGGGTAAATTAGAAGGAAGGAGGGTGATGTATCTTTGTATCTCATTCAACACAGCCTCCGTGTAGGGCATCTTCATCTTGTCCTTCATGGAGGGGCTCTGGTCGCGTCCGATCACTCTGTCAATTTCTTCATGAACTTTGGCTGCAGAGACATGAATCATGGATGCTACTCAAGAGATATGTTCCCTGGACACCTGGAAATTACCTGAAATGCTTGCACGTGCAACAGAACGTCGTGGCCTAGAAAAGGCTCCCAACATCAAAGGCATGTTGCTAAGCAGCTCATGGCTCTGCTCCTGGTGGAATTTCTCTTTTTTATTTTGCTGTAAATGCCAGAGACTTTGCTGAAGGAAACATAAAGGTTGGGTTAACTATGTTCTCAGCCTCCTGGCTTCATTGGTTTGCTCTCATGTACAAGTGAGGCAAGGACCTTTGTGGCAGGGAACATGGCTTGGCCCATGATTCCTGGCCAAGCAGCTGTAGAGGGAAAATGTTTGATCCTCACTCTGGTGAGAGCATCTCCTTTGTCACCTTCATCCAGTCTCCTACACATTTTGTGGAAATGGAAAATACCGTTTTGTTGATCAGTATAAACACTGGCTTCATAAGGTCTGTGCTCTGGGAATGTGCTTGAAAAAATCAACCTACCACAATTTCATTTTTGAATGTTAAATTGTAACACAGCTAAAACTTCCGTTTGGGGAATCTGGTCCATTTTCTAATTGGGAAAACGGAGGCCTGAAAAATGAAATAACTTGTCTGAGGTCACATAGCCAGGTACTGACAGGCCCAAGATGAGAACCCAGCACGGCCACCCATGGGTCGCTCATCTAAATAGGGCCTACTCTTTGGCATTGCACCTCATATATAAGAATCAGGACTCAGAAGCTCCTCTGTTTTCAACTTAAAGGACAGCCTTTGAGTTCTTTAAGGTGTTTCTTCCTTGTCAGCATTATCACATAGAATTCTGATCTACAAAGGCAAAAACACATACACAGCCCTTTGCATGGTGCTCTACAAGGCAGCCCAGAGAAAGAAGCAGCAGTCACTGTCAGCAGTGTCTTCCCACCCTCATCTGGTGCCTGGGTCTTATTTTTCATTTGGTCACTAGAATATTTTTGCTGTACCTTCCACCTCTGGATGTTTCATTAGGAGCAGGATCCCAAACCTCAGGGTGGAACTGGTCGTCTCTGTTCCTGCTACAAGCAAATTGGATCCACAGGTTGTCAGGTTCTCCAAGTAAAATTCAGACTTTGGGTTGTCTTTTTCCTGTAGATGGTAGAGTTAATGGCCACATGAGTTAAAAAGAGGGCAATGACTTATCAGAGCTCCACAATCACACTCCTTTACTAGTAATAGGCTTCATTTTGTGCACTGTTGTGCAGTGGATAGAAAAAAAAAATCAATCACGGATCGAAACTCCTATGTTCAATCTCAGGTTAGTCAATGAACCGATGCGTGCCCTTAACAACTTACTTTACTCTCTACTCAGTTTCATCATCTGTGAAATTGGGATAAAAATGATAGAACATACCCCATAGGTTTATTGTAAAGATGAAAAGAGTTAATGGGTGGAAGCTCTTGGAACAATGCCTCATATAGACAAATACTCAGTGAATGGAATCTTCCTTTATTATATTTAATGAAAAAGACCAGATGATAAACTCTATGCAGGCACAATGTAGAGAAATCACTGATTTATAACTGGTCTGTTTCCTTCACATACACTGATTTAGATGCTCTTGGCCCTACCTTCTCCCATATGACATTTGTCATTATAATGACATTTCTAATATGAAAACTGTATTGGAGGACATTTTTACTCATATTTTTTTAGACGGGATCTACAAAGTGTTTAGAAAATAAATTGATACAGGACTTAAAAATAGTGAGTTTTCTAATTTAAAATGATTCCACCAAAAATAATATGGATTAAGTCTTCTTTGTGGATATATCCCCCACACTGGGCATAAAAAGGGGCACTAGACATTTGTCAAATAACTAAATGTTTAATGATATTTCACTGGTTAATAAAAATTTCTATATTACTATATATTTAAATTATTTTCATTGCTGATTATTTTTGGTGGGCTTTTAATACCACTGGTTTTTATTTTTTAATTTTTTTTAAATTTTTTAAAAAATACATCTTTATTGATTTCAGATAGAGGAAAGGAGAGGGAGAGAGAGAGATAGAAACATCAATGATAAGAGAGTCATTGATCGGTTGCCTCCTGCACACCCCCGACTGGGGATCAAGCCTGCAACCTGGGCATCTGCCCTGACCGGGAATCGAACCCTGATCGCCTGGATCCTAGGCCGATGCTCAACCGCTGAGCCACGCCCAGCTGGACAATTTTTATTTTTTTATTTTTTTAATTTATCTTTATTGTTGAAAGCACTACAGGTGTCCCATTTTTCCCCCTAATTGATCCCCTCCACCTCGCTCCCACCCCCTCCCCAGGCCTTCACCCCGTCATTGTCCGTGTCCATGGGTTATGTATATGTGCATATAACTTCTTTGATTAATCTCCTCCCACCCCTCACCCCCCTTCCCTCTTCCCTCTTCCCTCTTCCCTCTGAAATATGATTGTCTGTTGCATGCATCAATGTCTCTGGATCCACTTAGCTTGTCAGATTCTTTTGTTCATTAGCTTCTTCTTAAAGAAGACCCTTCAATATTTTATGTAGTACTGGTCTGGTGGTGATGAACTCCTTTAGCTTTTCCTTGTCTGAGAAGCTCTTTATCTGACCTTCAATTCTAAATGATAGCTTTGCTGGGTAGAGTAATCTTGGTTGTAGGTTCTTCCTTTTCATCATCTTGAATATTTCTTGCCACTCCCTTCTGGTCTGCAAGGTTTCTATTGAGAAATCAGCTGACAGTTGTATGGGTGTTCCCTTGTAGGTAGCTAATTGCTTTTCTCTTGCTGCTTTTAAGATTCTCTCTTCATCGTTAACCTTTGGCATTTTAATTATTATGTGTCTTCCTGTGAGCCTCGTTGGGTTCCTCTTGTTTGGGACTCTCTGTGCTTCCTGGACTTGTAAGTCTATTTATTTCCCCAGGGAGAGGAAGTTTTCTATAATTATTTTTTCAAATACGTTTTCAATTTCTTGCTCTCTTTCTTCTCCTTCTGGCACCCCAATAATACAAATGTTGGGCCACTGAAGTTGTCCCAGAGACTAATTATACTGTCTTCATATTTCTGGATTCTTTTTTCTGTTTGCTCTTCTGGTTGGGTGTTTTTTGTTTCTTCATGTTCTAAATTGCTGATTTGATTCTCAGCGTCCTCTACTCTACTGTTGATTCCCTGTAAATTATTCTTCATTTCAGTTTGTGTAGCCTTCATTTCTGATAGGTATTTTATTAGGTCATTGTCGATGGTCTCACTTGTTTTCATAATAGTCTTACGAATATCCTTGAGCACCCTTATAACCAAAGTTCTGAACTCTGTATCTGTTCACTTGTTTGGTTCTATTTCATTTAGTTCCTTTTCTAGAGATTTCTTCTGTTCTTTCCTTTGTGACATGTTTCTTGGCCTCCACATTTTGGCTGCTTCCAGGTGTTTGTTTCTATGTATTAGGTAGAGCTGCTATGTCTCTTGGAATTTGTAGAGTGACTTTGTATAGTAGGTGTCCTGTAGGGTCCAGTGGCTCAGCCTCCCCAGTCACCTGAGCTGGGCTTTCTAGGTGCTCCCTTGTGTGGGCTGTGTGCACTGTCCTGTTGAAGTTGAGCCTTGGTTGCTGTTGGCATCACTAGGAGGAATTGTCCCCCAGGCCAATCGGCTGGGAGAACCAGCTGCAACTGCAGCCAAAGAGCTGCTGTGCTGGAGACACCCCTATGGAGCAGGATTTACTTCAGTGGAGCTTTGGTGTTCACCAAATGAGCCCCTTGAGTGTGTCACTCGTGGATGTGGTAGGGTTGTAATCCAGTGTGGTCGAATCTGACCACCAGGTGCACTGTCTCTGGGGCCTCCTGGGAGGTGCAAAGTCATCCTCTGCCAGTGCCTTGTCCAGGGCCACCCAGCATGAGCTACACAGCAAACCATAGTTGGCTGCTACTTGTGCTGAGCTTGGAGGTGTCCAGGAGAGGCCAAGCTATGAACCAATGCAGGCTGCCACTAGTGCCAAGCCTGGGGACACTTATCAAGCCATATGGGGCACGCTGCTGCTTGTTTGAGAGATTTTAGGAAAGTCCTAAGTATAAGGCTAGAGAGGCCACTTGCACAGAAAAGACCCTGGAAATGGCTTGGATGAGTTTGCAGGTAGGGACAGGCGAGGCCTCCGGGAATCACAGGGTGGGGCCAAAGGTGTGAGTCAGGTGCTAGAGATTCAAATATGGCGCCTGCGTGCTGGCTCTGTCGGGGGAGGACTCGCCAAAGGAGCAATGGCCTCTGCCAGCTCCTGTCTGGGAGAAAGCTGCCCCTCCACCTCTTGTCCCAGTTTCAGGAGGTTAGTTCCTCCCTGAATGTCCCAGGTTCCTTTCAAGCTGCTGCCCAGCGCTGGGGCTCAGAGGGAGCGTGTCTGAGTGAGTCCATGCGCTGGCCCTTTAAGAGGAGCTGCCTGGGACTCCGGGACCCTCGGTGACCCTCAGAGACAGTCCCAGCTGGTTTTCACAGCCCGAAGTTGTGGGAACGTCTCTTCCTGGCCCTGGAGCCCTGAGCAGGGGGCCCAGTGTGGGGCTGGGACCCCTCACTCCTCCAGGAAACCCCCACCACCGAGATTCCCTCCTGGGTTTAACCTGCGGCACCGGGTGTGGGCCCACAGCCTTGTCTCGGATTCAGCCCCGATCCGCCCGCGTCTCCGCCTCTCCTACCAGTCTCGGTGCTTCTTCAGGTCCCTGGTTGTAGGGCTTCTGTTCAGCCAGATCCCAGGAGGCTCTGAGTGATGGTGGTTCTGTATTTTAGTTGTAATTTTGATGTGGTTGAGGAAGGCAGTGAGTGCAGCTGCTACCTACGTCGCCATGTTGTTTCTCCTCCCCACTGTTTTTTAAATTTGAAGAAAGTATTAGAGTATTTGTTTTTAAATTTGCTTTATTTTTAAAGCTCTGTATCAAGTTTTTCTTCACTCAATTTCTTTGTACTATGTTCCTCCTCTTATTTCAAAGTGGAATTATTTCTGCATGTGGAAATCCAAATTTCTAGGCACATTGTCACTTCCTACCTGTAGTCCTTACTGTCTATCTGGAATCAAGAATATTGAGCATTTAAAATAACTCCCTCACAAGAGAACGTTCAGTTCATTTTTTGTTGTTGTTTTTTTAAAGATTTTAAATTGATTTTTAGAGAGAGAGGAAGGAAGAGGGGGAGAGGGAAACATTGATGCAAGAGGGAAACATCAATTGGCTGCTTCTTGCAAGCCCCTGACCATGGATCAAACCCACAACCTGGGCATGTGCCCTGACCAGGCATCAAACCAACAACCCTTTGGTGCACTGGACGATGCCCAACCAACTGAGCCACACCGACCAGGGCAGTTCAGTTAGTTTTTAAGTCTTTGCTGATAAAGAGAGAAAATAGAAATGTTAACGTATATGTTATTTATGTTCTAACTCTATAATTTCACTAACTAAGATGAACTCCATTTTATTAAATTCTTAGCATAACCCAAATCTGTCATGCAATAAGGTTATAGAGTTTTAATATTAATTTAATTAACTATTAAAACAGAATGGAACAAAACTTATAGGAAAGCAGAAACACTTCAGAAGCTGCTACCCATCTCCTATTGGTAGTTACCTTACAGGAAAATAGATGTGGAGAGGAGTAGGACTGGTTGAAATCCAGACATTGGCACATCAACTTTCCTTCTGATCCTTCCTCTAGCCTAGTTCAGTGAATCCCAAGGCTTTGGCATGTATGTTAACAATTGCCCATGGTCCCCTTCCAGTGTTTCCTGTACTGGTGAATGGCCCCAACCTCCATCCAGTTAGGCAAACCAGGAATCTAGCACCTCATCTCTTGCATTTCCCAACTTATTGCCAATACTGTTAATTTTACCTCCTAAATACCTCTGAAATTTATCCAACTTCTCTTCATTTCTACCACCAGCAGCTATGGCCCTTCTCTGCCTTGGGCTATTGCAATAGTCTCATGTAGATGTTATAGGTGCCCTGCCCAGATCCCTTTTACTGGTTCAGGTCACCAATCTCCAGCTTCTGCAGCCCAACCTGCAGCTTTCTTGGAGGAGTCCCTTTCGCACTGGAGTCCCATTGCCAGGAGATGCCTGGGAGTTAATCAGTCTCAAACACCATGGTCAAGGAGCTACCTTTAGCCAGTGACTAACCAGTGCTGGGGTACAAAAGCTCAGCTCCCTCCCCTCAGGGCCTGCCAAACTCTGCACTGTGAGTTATGCTCTACCGCCACCTATAGGATCCGGCAGAGACTAGACTTAACATGAAACTACATCAATGTTGAACTGTTTCCTATTCCCCTCCAGTTTCTCTCATTCACATACAAGTTTCTCTAAATGGAATTCCCTTAATAAATCACTTTCATATAAATCCCTGTTTTAGTCCCCTTTACCAAGCATCATGTTGGATACATAGTTGGTGCTAAATAAAAATTTTGAATGGTTTAATTACTAGTTGGCTATTTTTTTTTCTTTTCCCCTCTTTCCCAGACAAACATCTAGAGTCCCCTGAAAGTCAACAACAAGGTTTTCCCTCTGACTGAAGAGGGTATTTTGATGCACATCCTTGGTAAGTGAAATGAATTTAAATACCTCTACTGATTCCAGCAAAATTTCTGAGCAGCAAGGGGGCTTCAGCACACCTTTCTTGGACATGTTTTCTAAGGAAACTGGCTATCCAAACAAGCCCTTTAGAACTTAAGACTAAACAAGTTATTGCTAATTAAATTTTTGCTATAATTTGCACATTTTAAATATATATTTATATATATTTATTGATTTCAGAAAGAGGAAGGGAGAGGGAGAGAGAGATAGAAACATCAATGAGTCATTGATCCATTGTCTCCTGTATGCCCCTTGCTGGGGATCAAGACAGAAACCAGACACGTGCCCTGATTGGGAATTGAACCAGGATCTGCTGGATCATAGATCGATGCTCAACCACTGAGCCATGCCAGCCGGGCAATTTGTACATTTTTGATATGATTGAGTGGTATTTTTCTTTCATCTATATATACTTAAGGGACCTTTGCATAAACAATGTTACTTTTATAGGGCTCACAGAATAATTTTCATATTTTTAGTTGTTATATGTGTTTCTACATGAAATACCGATTTTTACAATCTGTTGCTGCTCACTGTCTTGGCTATCTTTCTACTGATGTGCTCATGGACAGTTATGCTGGTATTTTATGTGACAGTCTGAAGGTTGGTGGCTGGATGAATATTTGCTATTCAATATTTTTAATACCACTCATGGTGAATGTATAATGTCTTTGCTGTAGAATCTTTATCCACCACCCATTTCAAATAACAAAATTGTTTCTATGAGAAAATACAATCCATTTTTTATAATGTATGGGTCTATGATAGACTGACTGTGGCCAAAATGGCTATGTGTGTGTAAATGATGTGTAGAGAAGATGCATGTATGTTTTATCCATCCTGAGGTACATATGTGCTCAGAAACATGCATTTCTATGTGTATGTGTATATCATGGAGCTCATCCTAAATACACACTGAGAACATTTAAATGCTAATGTCCAAGGGTAGGAAGCAAATAGAAATACAAAGGAAAAGGGGGCTTTGGACCATTTGTGAAGTTCTGTTGTTACCAATGATAGTGTACCCCATTGCATAGAAGTCAAATATCAAAAGTTACCTACAGGGCGAGACTGTGCTGCCCCGCACCCCCGGGGGAGGGTGAGAGATGGCATTGGAGAGACGGCGCATACAGTACCTGCTCCATCCTGATGAGGAAACAGTCCATGTAGTCTCGGGGGTTATTGTAATCCAGGGACTCTTGGTGCTCCTTCACTTTTTCCAGAAGGAAACTTTTAATATCTGAAATCCCTTTGAAAAGTGATCTGTGCTTTCCAGGGAAATGCTTTATGAGTTGTGGCCACAGATGGTATATCTAAAAATAAGGGGGAAATACACTTACACTGGAAATTCGGTTTGTAAAGAGGAACCAGGGTTTCTGAATGGAGTGCCTAACCCTCTGCATGGTCTGACTAGACAGGATCCCTCCCTCCACCTGCCAAGCAGAAGAGAAGGGATGTGAGGATGATCACATGCAGGAGGGCAGTCCCCGCCCATCTCCTTGCTCATCCAGCCTTAGCCAACCCCGGAGTCATACGGGAGAGAATGGCCACCGGGGCCTTAAAATAAACATGTGCAACTCGGAATGTTTTGTCTGTCTTCCTTTGTGTGAGTTAACCCATAGAGTCAAGCAGAGGGCAACCTTCCAATGATGCTGGGATAACTGTCCTTGCACTCACTCAACATACGAGGAGGGAAGGTGACGCTGAATGCTGATGTTGGCCCCTTGTTCCTGGAGTAGGTGAGCGGAGCTCATAGGCCATTACCCAGCCCGCAAGCTACCAGTGGACCAATGAGTTCAACCGCGGCCTTACCTGGCTCCACCTAGAGCTTATGTTTTTAGCATTTTCATTTAACAAGTGCATCAGGTGAAGGAACGTCTCGTCCTGGTACTGGAAGCGCTTGTTGAAGAGAATGGAGCAGATCACATTGCAGGGAACGCAGGAGAAGATGAAGGTCGGGTCAAAGGGCTGAGCTGGCGCGGGAAGCGAACAACTCGATGTTTATGCAGTTCATTTCCTCTAAACTCCCCCAAATTAGGGTGAAACTGCCTTCTAAGAATACTGATGCTAGACAGTATGACACTAATAATGTCGATTACTACTAACCCTATCTATTACGTTGCCCTAAGAATACTTCAATAGTCGGAAGAGCAGCAGGTGGCATCATGGGGCATCCACTGCGTGCTGGATACCGTGCAAGTGTCTTGCAAACTATAGTATTCAACCCTTGTTCTGAGGTTTGACTTTTTAGCCCCATTTTTCAATGTGGAGACTGCATCTTAGAGAAGTTAAGAAACTTGTCCAAATTTCCATATCCAGTAAGTGCTGAAGTTTGGGCAACGAGTCCAAACTCAAGGATCTGAGCGTTTCTGCATCATTTCCTTCCCACCCCTTTCTTCCCAGCCAGCTCCCTGATTAAATGGAGCAGGTGGACCACAGAGTAATTCCCAAAGGAGGAGCTGGAGGGGGGTCAGAAGCCCCTGCCCCCAAAGGCTTGATGAGCGGCGCTCACCCTTCATTTTCCTGAGCTCCTCCACCAGGCACTGGGCTTCCTCTTGGACCCTCTCCTCGATGCTCCTCTTGCCCATCCCGAAGTTCCTCAGGGTCATGAGGGAGAAGCGGCGCATCTGCTTCCAAGTCTCTCCGTTGCTGAAAATGATTCCTGGGAAGAGGAGGGAGCAGGGAAATATCTGCGCCCTGAAGTCGGATTTTCCCTGACCTGTCTCCAGCGCCCCTTAGCAAGGATTCTGCAAACGGCAACTGAAGAGCGCGGCCTCTTCTGGGGTTCGGGTGAAATATTTGTCACAAAGGAAAGGAACCCCACGCTCTGGTCAGCAGAGGGCAGAGGCGATGGAGTGGGGCAGGGCAGTCACCGGCCAGCGGGAAATAGTCCCAAGTGCGGGAAGAGCCTTCTGTCTGGTTTTGCTGAAAATGGTCAGAAGTGCCCCGGCCAGTGTGGCTTCATGGTTAGAATGTGGGTCCACGCACCAGAGGGTCGAGGGTTTGATCCGGGTCAAGGGCACCCACCTAGGCTACAGGCTCCATCCCCACCCCCGGTCAGGGGGTCAGGGGGTCAGGGGGTCAGGGGGTCAGGGGGTCAGGGGGTCAGGGGGTCAGGGGGTCAGGGGGTCAGGGTGTGGGTGGGAGGCAACCAATCGATGTGTCTCTCTCACATCCATCTCTCTCTCTCCCCCACACACACTTTCTAAAAAAAACTTGATGGGAAAAATATCCTCACTCCTTGGGTGATGATTAGAAAAAAAGGTCAGAGTGGCACTGTGCCCTCAACCCCCTTTCCTGCATGCCTGCTCCCACGCTTCGTGTTCCTCGGGCCTGTGGTTTGGGCCCGGCTGTGACTTCTCTGCGAGAGGACAGGCTAAGCAGGTGGGTATGGGAGTTATGGCTCCGCCCTGTGCATTCACTGCAGGGCAGGGTGGCCTCAGCGGAATAAGGGCCGAGCCCAGGACGCCCCATGCCAATGTCCTCCTCTGCGCAAAACCCGTGACTTATTCGGGGTCCCCTATTTCTCCTAATGCACTGGCAGTTTCATCAGCGTGTTGTGGCCTCTGAAAAGTGAATGCATGTTTGCAGCTGCGAACTGCCAAGCAAATGATCTCAGACTGGAACAGCAAAAAGAAAACAAACACCTATTTAAGGACTATGAACCCAAAGCTGTGACCTGCATTATCACACAGATCACACAAAAACATCACAACCTGTGACTATCACACAGATGATCAATAAAAACGTCCTGAACTACTGAGCAGGAGCCAAGAGTGGCGCTAATGACGTAAAATTTGGCCATTTCTCTCAGAATGAGAGTTTGATGAAAAGGGCGGAATTGTGAATAAAAGAAATACAGGCCAAAATGGAGTCACTTCTGCTAAGGCATGTCACCAAACCAAAGCTTAATAACTAACGTGCTTGCAGATTCAGCCTCTCCCAGGAGTGGAATTTTAAACCAATCAACCTAGACTCCCCCGATCTACACCAGGGAGGTGATCTGCATGATAAAGCTCCTGCCATTCCCTTTCTCACCGAGGTAGAGGACCTAACCTAAAAATAACTCTTTCCTTTTGCTAATAACTCCCCTCCCACACTCTTCTGGATCTGAAAACCTATTTTGTACAGCCCCTTGGAGGCTGTATCTCTCATGGATAGATGGGATGTTGTCTGATACATTAATAGCTTCATAAAACCAATTAGATCTTCAAATTGACTCAATTGAATTTTGTTCTTTAACAGAATTAAGTTTGTGTTTCTCTAGGACTTGCAATTTTACAATTTTAAGTGGTTTGAGGTGTGTATTGGATATAAAATACTTTACATATACCAAGTATTACACAATAAAAATAAAAACAAAGATAGAACTGGCTATGCCAGAAAGACCAACTATGGATTTAGAAGGTTGGGGCTTTGAGCCAAAGGATATCAACTAATCTCTCAACTTTCAGGGAGTGGAGGGAACTAGAGATTGAGTTCACTCATGTAATCCTTGACTCAACCCACATGTAATAAAAACTCTGGACACCAAGCTCAGGTGAGCTTCCTGGTTGGTGGACACAGCAATGTGCCAAGATTGTTACACATTCTGACTCCTAGGGAGAGGACGCAGAAGCTCTGCATTTGGGACCCTCTCAAACCTGGCCCTATGTGTCTCTTCATTTGCATCCGTCATATAATAAAATTGTAACTGCAAGTTAGCATCTTGAGTTCTCTGAATAATTCTACCAATTATTAAACCTGAGGAGGTCCCAGGAACCCCTGAATTTTTCACCAGTTGGTCAGAAGTCTGGATGACCCGGGAACCCCTGAACTTAGGGCTAGCCTCTGAAGTGAGGGCAGTCTTGTTGGGGATGACACCCTTAACCTATGGAGTCTGCACTAATTCTGGGTAATGGCATCAAAATTACATTGCATATTGTAGCATCTAATCAGTTGCTTGGTGCAGATCATTTATTGTTACTTAGTCACTGTTTGCTAAAGAAAATTAACCCATATTTTTATTTGAAACATACCATATCCTTTATGAAAATCTGAAACAACTGGAAGACGTCCTCTGCCAAGGAATACATCACCCTGATCGACCAGAGCTTCCTTCACCGCCTCATATCCATGTAAGACCACGGTGGGCGTGGATCCAAGGTACACCGTGTAAACAGGTCCGTACTCCTTGGCTAACTGGAGAAAGATTCAGGCAGTTGTGTAAGCGCTATTGCAAAATCTCTCCACTGGAGGCTTGGGTAGAAGTTAAGTAATAATTTATAGGTAGCTTAGACTTTGCCCCATCCATTCCAGTTTAGAAATTTCATAATTCTATGAGAGTGATAGTGTACTGTGTTGGACGACAGTGGGAAAACAATAAAACAGAGAGGTCAGGAATCTATGGGGAGGTAAGATTTAAGGTCCAACTCAAGACGAGAATGAAGCAGCCAGGGCAAGGGTTTGGGGGAGAGCTCACTAAGCACATTGTTCCAAGAGGAAAAAGAGAGCATTAAAACAGCCAACAACAATTGGGCCATGGTTTTCAAACACCATTCTACTCTCTACTACGTCTGACTATTTTAGATTCCTCATGTAAGTGAGATCATGCAGTATTTGTCTTTCTGTGTCTGACATACTACTTAGGATGTCTTCCAGGGTCATCCATGTTGTTGTAAATAGCAGGATTTCCTCCCTTTTTAAAGGCTCAATAATAATCCAGTGTATGTGAGAAAGGATAGGTAGGTAGGTAAGTAAGTAGGTAGATAGGTAGATAGACAGATAGAAGATAGGTGATAGTTAGATGATAGATATTTTGCATTCTCTTTATTTATCCATCAATGGACATTTAGATTGTTCTGGAGAATATATCCTTGCACAATGAACTCCTGATAATATCTTTTCTCATATTTGCAAAGGAATGAATGTCGGTCAGGGTAGCAGAGCTGGGCTGTATCAGAGCAAGATGCTGGGGAGAGGAGTAAGGATTGCAACACATCCTGTAGATCATGTGGTGTAAAATAGTAGTAGTAATAATAATCATATAGAAGGACATTTAACACATTTTTACATTTTCTGGGCTTGCTTTTGATAAGTGTTATAAGCCGAGGGAATTGGAAGCCTTTCAATTGAAATATGTTCTGATTCCAGAATTTTCTCATTCACTAAAATTCAACCTATATTTCAGGTCTGGTCAACATACCTCACCACCGGCTCTAAAGTGTTCCAGGCCAGAAAGAAAAAGGACATATGTCTTGTAATACAGAGCTAGACACCCCAAAGTGCCTCGGTGGTGAGTCAAACTAAGAAAGGCTGAGGAAGAGAGCCAGCTGGCAGTGGGCTCAGATGCAGAGCCGGGAGATGACCGGCCCCAGAGCGAAAGCCCCTTACCTTGAGGAGAGATGCAGGGAGGTCCTTCAGGTTTAGATGCATCAGGTTCCCAATGATGGGAAGGGGAGTTGGGCCCGGGGGCAGCCTTCTCCACTTGTGACTTTCTTTCCTCACCAAAAGGAAAACCAGGCAAGCGACACAAATAATAAAAACAAGAGTAGTGGACCCCAGCAGCTCCATCTCAGCTGCTTGGCTGTGACGAACTGTCCGAATGCTTGTTAGGAAGCAAAGCCTCATGCAGGGGTGTGACCTGCCAGTTCTTGGATTTTGAAAAAAAAAACAAAAAAAAACAACCACCCTGGAATTGATTTTGCCTTTATTTACTTTGCTGAAGCTTGAGATTAAGAAAGGCTCATGTTCCCTACCTCTCATTCACAAAATCTGCAACTTGTGACTTTCTCAGCATCTCCATTACATGTACTTTTTCCTTTCAGCACTAATGATTTATTAACTATAAAGTTGCATTTATTTTTTATAACTGTCTGAAACTGTCCAAATAATTAAATTCACAAATGTGAAAAAAAGTTGATCATATATCCTGAGATTTGATTTGGAAAAACAGAGCTAAAAGAGTCATCCTCCTCAAACATTATTTTTTAAAACCATGTTTCTCAACAGATGGATAAAAAGAAGGTAATATATACACATACAATAAAATATTAGTTACCTTTAAAAAGAAATGAAGTTCTAATGTTTGCTACAACATGAATGAACCTTGAAGACATGATACTGAGTGAAATAAGTCAGACACAAAAGTACAAGTATTATATAATTCCACTTATATGAGGTACCTAGAGAAATTACACTCATGGACATGGAAAGTAGACTAGAGGTTGCCAGGCCAGGGGGAGGAAGAAATGGGGTGTTAATGTTTAATGGGTGCAGAGTTTATGTTTGGGATGATTTAAAAAGCTCTGGAAATGGGTAATAATGATGATTGTGCACACAATTGTGAATGCTCTTAATACCACTGAACTGTACATCTTAAAACTGTTAAAATGGTAAATTTTATGCATATTTTACCTCAATAAAGGAAAACAAAATATTTACTATGGTGGTATTTGAAAATTGTTATCACATTTGTACTTGCATTTAAGATAATTAATGCTCTTACTGATTTATTCTTTGAGTTCTTACTATTAACAATAAGAACTGTTTTACTTACTTTAGGGGGGAAAATGTTTGCAGACATTTCACAATGAGGTCAACTGTGGACTTGGAAATGCTTCAAAAGTTAGGACTTTAATGTTGCTTTGGATGTTGAAAGCAGGTGAAGAAATACAGCGAGATGCTGGAAACACATTGGGAAAGTGCAGATTTAAAACGATGTTAACGTATCATTCCCTTGCTTAAAAATCTTGAAAGGATTTTTTGTGTTTTTAATAGACTCTTCTATTATTAAGACTTTATGTTTTTAGAGTCGTTTTAGGTTCACAGCAAAACTGAGTGGAAGATACAGAGTTCCCATGTATCCCCAACCCCCAACATCAAAATCCTGCACCAAGGTGGTTATTAGTTACAACCAATGAACCAACAGCTAGTACAAAGCTGACACTCCTGTTCACTCTTGGTGTTGCATATCTGATGGGTTTTGACAAGTGTAGAATGACATGTATTCATCATTATAGTATCTATAGAGTATTTTCACCGCCTGAAAATCCCCTGTTCTCTACCTATTCATTCCTCCTTCCCCCTAATCCCTGGCGACCACTGATCTTTTGTCTTCATAGTTTTTGCCTTTTCCAGAATGTCATCGAGTTGGAATCACACAGCATGTAGCCTCTGCAGACTGGCTTCTGTCACTTACTAATATGCACTTAAGGTTTCTCCATGTCTCTTCACGGCTTGATAGCTCGTTTCTTTCTAGCGCTGAATAATATTCCACTGTCTGGAAGTTACTCCAGTTTATCCATTCATGCACTGGGGGACATCTTAGTTGCTTCCAAGTTTGGGCAAATACGAATAAAGCTACTATAAACATGTGTGTGCAGGTTTTTGTGTGGATGTAAGTTTTCAACTCATTTGAACATGTACCAAGGGGTGCAATTGCTGGATCGTATGGAAGAGTATGTTTAGTTTTGTAAGACAAAACTGTCTTGGGAAGTGGCTGTACCATTTTGCGTTTCCACCAGCAATGAATGAGTGTTCCTGCTGCTCCACATTCTCACCAGCACTTGGTGTTGCCAGTGTTCTGGATTTGGGCCATTCTACCAGGTGTGTGTGGTATCTCGTTGTTTCCATTTGCATTGCCTTGGTAACATATAAGGTGGAACATCTTCTCATATGCTTATTTGCCATCTGTATATCTTCTTTGGTGAAGTGTCTGTTAAGATCTTTGGCCTATTTTCCAATTGGGTTTTCTTATTGTTGAGTTTTAAGCCCTTTGTATATTTTGGGTAACAGTCCTTTCTCAGATGTGTCTTCTGCAAGTATTTTCTTCCAGTCTGTGCTTGTCTTCTCATTCTTTTGACATTGTCTATTACAGAGCAAAACAGTATCTAAAAAGTCATAGCCATACCCAAGGTCCTCTAGATTTTCTCCTCTGTCATCTTCTAGGAGTTTTACAATTTTGTGTTTTACATGTAGGTCTATGATCCATTTGTGAAGGGTGTGGAGTCTGTGTCTCGATTCAGTTTTTGCAAGTGGACGTCCAGTTGTTCCACCACTACTGCTGAAAAGACTTTTTCCCATCATATTGCCTTTGCTCCTTTGTCAAAGATCAGTTGACTATATTTATGTGGGTCTATTTCTTGGTTATCTGTTCTGTCCCCCTGACCTACTCGTGTATTCTTTTACCCATACAACACTGTCTTGATTACTATAGTTTTACATTAAGTCTTGAAGTGTCATTGTGTCAGTCCTCCAACTTTGTTCTTTCCTTCCCTGTTGTGTTGTTTATTCTGGGTCTTCTGCCTCTCCGTATAAACTTTCTAATTAGTTTGTTGATATCCACAAAATAACTTATTGGGATTTTGATCAGGATTGTATGGAATTTATAGATCAAGTTGGGAAGAAGTAGCATCTTGACAATATTGAGTCTTCCTATCCATAAACTTGGAATATCTCTCCCTTCTAGTTCTTCTTTGCTTTCATCAAAGTTTTGTAGTTTTTCTCAAATAGAGCTTGTACATATGTTGTTAGACTTATACCTAAGTAGTTCATATTTTTGGGTGCTAATGTAAATGAAATTGCATTTTAAATTTTAAATTCTGAAAGGCGTTTGAAAGGTTTGTTTCTAACTTTTGGAAAAAGTCACTGATATGTATGTAACAAGACTTAGACGGCCCACCATGATCTATTTCTACCTTTCTCCCTCGATACCTACTTTGGCCAGTCTCAACTTTCAGTGCTCCCATTCTTACAAATAATGTTGTGCCTGTCCTCTCATTCTTTTGACATTGTCTGTTACAGAGCAAAAAAGTATCTAAAAGCCATAGCCAGTATTCAACTTTGTTCCATTCCTGGAAGGTTCTTGAACTAACTGAGGTCTTCACACTATTACCTGAGCTTTTATTTTTGTTTATAACAGCTTTATTGAGATATAATTTGCATTCCATACAATTTACCCTTTTAAAGTATGCAGTTCAGTTTGTGTGAACATGTTTTAATTCTTTGAGGTAGATACTTAGAAATGGAATTGCTCGGTCACGTGGTAACTCTATGTTCAACATTTTGAGGAACTGTCAAAATATATTTCAAAGTGGCTGCACTATTTTACATTCCTACTATTAAGGTATAAGGATTCCAATTTTTCCACATCCTTGCCAACACTCATTACAGTCTGAATTTTGGGATTATCATCATCCTAGTGGGTATGAAGTGGTATCTCATTGCGGTTTGGGCTGGCATTTTACTAGTCACTGATATTGAGTATCTTTCATGTTCTTACTGGCCATTTGTATATCTTCTCTGAAGAAATGTGCTATCTTTTGCCCATTAAAAATTGGGTTGTCTTGCTATTGTTCCCTGATCTTTAACTGGCTAATATACTTTCTCATTCTTAATCTCCCCCCTTCTCTTTTTTCGCACACCCCTTACACTCCATTCCTTTCATTTGTATAGTCTTATCATAGTTGGAATGTTTGATTAAGGTCTACCTTCCCATGAGACTGTTGATTCTGAAACAGCAGACAGAGTATCTGTGTTATTCCCTATTTTGTTTACTGTTGGTCCAATATTTACATGGTTGAGGTTTCCTGGCACATACCAGACACTCAAACATTGGTTGAATTATATTTGATAGTCACATTGTTTTTCCTGCTGTGTCATGAGGGTTGCTGTCTCCACTGAAAAGGTTTTAGGGGTCACCTCCTCTCTGACCATTTGCACTCCTATGTCCCACTGGTTGAGGGTTATTCCTGGAGACAGTTTTATGCATATCTGAGTTGAGAAGAAAGGAAAGAAAAAAAAATTTAAGATAAAAAATAGTAGATGGTGTCTTAGTCTGCTCAGGCTGTTGTAATAAAATACCATAAACCGAATGTCCTAAACAACTCATTTCTGGTAGTTCTGGAGGCTGGGAAGCCAAGATCAAAGAGCCAGCAGCTCTGGTGTCTGGTGAGTCCTCTTCCTTGGTTGCTGGTGGCCGCCTTCTTGCTGTGACCTTACATGGCCAAGAGAGACACCTTTCTCATGTCTCTTCTAAAAAAACCAATTCCACTTATAAGACCTCCATCCTCATGACCTGTTCACCTTCCAAAAGCTACACCTCCAAATACCACCACACTGGGGATTAGGGCTTCAACATATGCATTTGAGGAGACACATTCAGTTTAAAGTAGATGGAAAGTAGAAAAATCGATAGAAAAATAGGGAAAGGTATGAATTCGAGACATGGTAAAGAAAACAAGTGAAATGTCATCCCGTGTTATGGTCTATATAATAATGGACACTTGGAGTGAGCAATGAATTAACAGTAAATTATAGCTGACCCTTGAACAACATGGGTTTGAGTTGAGTGGGTCCACTTGTACATGGATTTTTGTTTTAAGTTTTATTTTTTAAATATATCTTTATTGATTTCATAGAGAGGACAAGAGAGGGATAGAGAGAAACATCAATGATGAGAGAGTCACTGATCGGCTGCCTCCTGCATGCCCCCGACTGGGGATCGAGCCTGCAACTCGGGCATGTGCCCCGACCAGGAATCGAAACCCGATCGCCTGGATCCTTGGTCGACGCTCAACTGCTGAGCCACGCCTGGCTGGGCTGGATTTTTTTTCAATAAATACCGTAAATGTATTTTCATTATGATTTTCTTAACAATTTCTTTAATATATAATATAGATTAACTCAAAATATGTGTTAATCAACTGTTATCTATAAGGCTTTTTGGGGAGTCAAAAATTGTATACAGATTTTTTACTTGCAGGGGGTGAGTTCCCCTAACCCCCATGTTGCTCAAGGGCCAACTGTAGTTCTAAATGCTTAAAGACCAGAGACCAGGAGAAAGCTGAGAAGCTTGGTCAGCTTGTTGAAATTTTCCTGGAGGGCTGTGGTTAAGGTTTAAAATCCAGCCAGCTTAGCTCACAGCTGCTGAAGACATAATTCAGTGTCTTTTATGATGTATACAGTACTCTTATACATCAGGCCCTGTGCTCTCTCCACTACAGGAACTTAGAGTCTACTCAGAGATAGAAACATATGTTGACTCCTACAGTGTGTGTGAACTAACACACCCAACAATTACCACTATACTAGGTACATAAATGTATCTTGCTGAATCCACTGAAGAGCCCTGCAAGGATGGGTGAACAGGTTCAGAGATGTTAGGTAGCTGCCCATGGTTCACATTAAGCCCTGACATGGACACTCCAGCCTAACTTGTATGGCCTTTCCCCCCACTAGTTATGTAACCTGCATTTCACATCCACCCTTTTGTTCTTTCATGCAACAAAATGACTAACTCATACACCAGTGAAGACCACGGTCACACTCTCCGCGCCCGGAGAGCTGGATTATTTGTGAGAACAAACATTAAGCAGAAAATGTGAGACATGTAAAATGTTACAAACGGAATCATGGGATACTGACCTGGGCAAACAGGCAGGGTGGCCTCTCTGAAGAACTGAAGGCTCGATTAGGAATCAGCAAAGGAAAGTTGGAGCTATACAGGAGAAAAAGTAGGCCAGGCAGACGGAACAATATATGCAGAGACCGAGAGAAGGTACATTCAAGATCTGGGCTAGACAGGTCAGTGGGGGCCAAATCGCAAAAAGCCTTGTATACACAATTTGAGACTTAATTCTAAAGCAATCAGAAGTCAGTCACAACTTCTAATCATAAAATTCCTTCTCCACAGCAAGAGGAAATCATTTAATTCTAAATCACTTCATTTTAATACCTACCAAATGCCTATAGGATAATTGGTTCAAATTAAATTTCCCTTGTCTGCAGAAGCAGATGTAGGATACTGTGGGGTTGGAGCCTATAGGAACCCGAGTAAAGTGCTGCTTTCCTCAAAACTCCCAATTACCAAGCCCTGCTGCTCCAACATCACTGTGAAATTGTCCCCAGAAGGCAATGCTGGGAGCTTGGGAAGAGCAGGTCCAACCCTGGCTCTTAGGCTGACACTGGAATTAGTGAAGTTAGTTACACAACACCATCGCCAGTAATAATTTATCCAGCTTGTCCTTCCTCTGCCTCGGGAGAGCTGCCTCCACACCCCTTCCAACTCCTGGGCAGCCTGCGAGGGGCATGCTTCCTCCTCCCACCTCCCTGCTCCGCAGCTGGCCGCATCCCACAAGGAATTGGAACATCCCTAAATCCTGAGTCAGGAAAGAGTAGAAATCCTGCTTTCAGAATTCTTATGCCAGGTACTTACTCGTGATCACTTTGTAAGTTATATAAATGTCTAATCACTGTTGTATACCTGAAACTAATATATGCCAATTGTAATTTAAAAATAAATTATTTTAAAAATTCTCAAACCAGGGAGGCAGTGTTCTGGGGAGGGTATAAGAAAAGCCTCTGTAGTTAAATAAAACTAGTAAATAAAGTGGCTGCCTAGTGAAATGGGCAAGAAAGTCTTGGGAGCATATTAGGACAACAGAAAAGAACGGAGACATATGGAAAACACAAATCATTGATAGTAAAATAATTTTATTTAGTTTCTTTTTTTAAAAAAAGGTAGCATTTCACATATAAATTTAGACTCAAGATTACAGTGTGTATTTGCCAAAAGGAACATCCCTGAAGGAGGGACAGACCTAGAGCTCAAGTGAGCACAGGGAAGCACACTCCATGGGGAGTTCAAGTGGAAGTACTTTCTTTAAAACTTCACAATGGGATTTCCCTGTTCCTCAACTCTGCCACCAGGGCTTGTGGCTTGTAAGATAACCCACATCTATCACTTTGGGGAAGCAGCTTTTAGCTCATGGGAATAGGAAGTATCTTTAGGAATGAAAGCACAGAGATCAATGATCCAAATTTCCCACAACAATCATTATTATCTGCAGCAACAATATGACAGGGGAAGAGCTTATTTTTAGTTCAAAGGTTCTTTTAAGGAGGGCTAGAGAACACAAAATTCACTCATAAAGAGAACGTATACAATTAAATGAGCAAAAATGAAAAAATTATTCTTTCCATATTACAAATTCCTCTCTATGACAAGGCCCAGGGAAAAGACCCACTCAAATCTGGGATTTCATTCCCATATAAAGTGTTTGGCACAATCCACAACTGTCATGAGACTGACAGCCAGCTGAAAGGTTGCTGGAGGTGGTCCCATGACTTCTCTGTCTGGCTTGAACAAAGTCTACACAAAAGGTCTTAACAAGCTGCACATACTCAGGCCAACTATGGGGCACATTAAATCAGGAAAGTTAAGGGAACTTAAGTTAAGGGAACTTAATCATCTTTAAGGGAAAGATGTCCAGGAGAAATAGGTCTCCCACAGCCACAGCCTAAGCCTAATTCTGTCATCCTCTCATGGAAGATTAAATTCACTGGCTGCCCAGGAAGTCAGTGGTCTCCCAGGGAAGGTGAAGCTGGAGATCAACTTTGATTTCAGCATCTCAGGGCCAAGAGGGAGAGAGACAAAAATGACCAAGGGTGCTAAGTTACTCTTCCACACTATGTGGGCTCCTGATCAACAATATTGAGGAAAATCAGTATGCTAGTAACCATGGCAGCCTAGAATATAGCCTTTAGGCAGAGGTACTGGGGCTAATGAATGTACCCCAAATCCAGTTTTTAAAAAAAACTTCCTTCAGTTATGATACAATACTGTGCAGTGAATAGCTAGGAATTATATGCTGCTCCTATTTCTGGGTAAAGCCCTGTCTTGCTCTTGGCCCAGCCAGAGCTGAGAGGTGACATATAAGGAGTTGTCTGTGACTAGAAACCGGGTACCTTAATAACATATAGCCTGAGGCAGTGACACAGACAGTTATCACCCAATGGAAGAGAATGCAGGTACTGAGAGCTTTGGTTCAAAGTCAAGGTTTCATCTCACCCCAAACTTCAAGCCAAGCTCTATCTCTGAGCCTACTAGTGCAATAATCTAGTGATTAGGGATTTCTACAAGGAATCTGGTTGAGTGGCAAGGTGCATGTCCCAGTAGGCCACCAACTTGACTGTAGGAAAACAAATAGGTGCAAACTGTATCAAGTAAATGGTTGCTCAAGTGGAAGATAAGATCATTTCCTGGGGAACTTCAGCAGACTAGATGCTAATCACATGGATGAACGCTGGAACTAGACCCTAAAGGGATCCTGGGTCCCAGGTGCAGTGAGTCTTCTTTACACTTAACCACATCCCAGCCGTCTTCACTCTGGCCTCCTGTCTCTTGAATGGCTGAATACACATTTCCCCTGGGACCAATGTAAACATTATTCAATTGATCTCAGCTTAGAAAAACTCAGCTTGTTATGTATTTAGTGTTTAACATTCCAGTGCAGGCAGTATCTTAGCATTAGACTTTCCCTCTTTCATGAGTACCAGTTTAGCAAGGAACACACACAGCATACTTGATAAAACTGCGGCTGAAAAGACCATTTGGGTGCCAGTCAGCTGGCTCTATCTTGGAATCAACTGATAAGCCAGGACTACCACAGGAGAGCAGAACACAGCACGGAGAGTCAGAGAGTCACACAACCAATGTTCCCACTGAACCCCTTGGGCCACATCTTGATATGGGAGAGCATTTCCACTTCTTGCATCAACCTATGCTCTCCTTCTTCTGGATGGGGCTCTCTCCAGAGGGTTCAATAGCCTCCTTGGAGAGGAGAGGAGAGTTTTTCCTTCCAGTCCTAACATCTGAGTATTTCACAGCACAAGAAGAGTCCATGAACATGCTAGGGATGTTGTTGCCAAAGTAGATCTTACTGTTAGAAGCAATGGCCTGGTACCTTCTGAGCTCCAGATACTCCGGGGTCAATTTGTGCTGTGTGGGGGTAAATAAGAGCAGAGGTATCAGGACCCTTTGGTGCAATATTCACCCCTCTCTTCCCTTACACACACTTTCCCTATTACTCCACTGAGTATTATTATTGTAATCTGAATTGTTGCCAAGGATCCTCTCTCACTTCAAAGTGTGGCTATCACATTAATAGCTATATTCCAGACTTGAAGTTCCTTCAACAAGTTGTTCTAATGTAGGAGAAGCTGTTTATTTTTTAATTAAAAAAAGGGGGGTGGAGGATGGGGTGGTTCTGGGGAACAATGAATGATAACTCACTAAGTAATGATAATAACATTTCCACAGTGACCTGTGGCCGGTAAAGTACTTTCATACATACTTTCTCATTTCATCCAGCTGAATCAACCTGGAATCAGTCTGGAATTTCGCTGGTTCTCTTGAGAAGTGAACAGGTCAATGGAGAAGAGTGGCAGAGCTTCAGAGGAAGGGCTTGGACTCAGAGCCTTATAATCCACCATGTGGGATTCTGCTTTTATTGATCCCATTTCAGAACTGGAAAATCCCTCAAGAGATCACCTGGTCTGGCCTCTTGCCTCTACCCAGAAACTGGATGTTGAAACTTTGTGTGATGGACAGATGCTTGTGAACTATTAGGTCTCTCTCCCTGTCACAGTGTTGTTTAAATCATGATGCTAAGATATATCCAACCACATTCTCTCTGGGTTTAAAACTCATTCATTTCCAATCACCCTTAAAATATACTCCAAAAGCCCCTCAGAACCTTCCCTAGTGATTCTCTCCTCATCCCAAGTCCCAGCCTGTCCTCTAGGCAAAAGCCCATCTTGTCCTTCACAGCTCTCTCGAATCTTCCACTCCCTGGCTTCCACACCCTTTCCACCTGACTCATATCCTCCGCTGAAACACTGCCATCTAACCTGCTTGCAGTGCATACCCAAATTACTTCCTAAAGCCTTACTGATGTAGGTAAATATCTGAATGGCATTTTTCAAAGTGGCATAAAAA
Organism: Miniopterus natalensis; assembly: GCF_054644295.1. NCBI lineage: Eukaryota > Metazoa > Chordata > Mammalia > Chiroptera > Miniopteridae > Miniopterus > Miniopterus natalensis. Next base: position 42,306,406 of record NC_142094.1, read on the forward strand.
CTACTTGCTGCCCTTTTGGCCTAAGACTGACCTCAATCACAAGGTCTGGATATTTGTGCCTGGTCAGCCGTTCCAATGGCAGATTTGAAATGTTTTGCAAACTCAAGTTTCCCATCTTGCCTTCATCTTGACCAAACTCCACGCTGTTTCTATAGAACTGTATCCTCCAATATGTTAAAAGTATTTCTAAATCCATACTGAATTTCGCAGAACTGACAACTCTCATTCTGTCACCTATCATGTCTCATTTCTTCTGAATACAGACTATGTTGTTCTTTTCTAAATCAAGAGAGTTTAAGCCCTGTCTGTACCTTCAATATTGACTCTAATTCTTCAAACTGTATCATACACCTTAGCAACCTCTGTCTCCACTCTTTTTGTCCCAATCCACTCTACAATTAATAACCTTATAAACCTTGGTCATATCTTTCCCTTCTCAGAGTACCACAGGGGTTCTAGCACCCTCTTAATTAAATAAATCCTGCTAACTAGGCCTGTATTCTCTAGACCTAAACTTACCCCAGTTCCTACACAAAAACTGGTCACCCATATATCACCCAGCCTCCTTTCTCAAGTTATTACATATAAAATTCCTCATGACTAGAACATTTTAAAAATCCAGTAACATGCAGTACTCAATTGAGGGGCATTTGGAAATGCATGTGTGTGGGGAGGGGTGTTGACTATTAAAATAATTGGCAAACTCTACTGACATTTAGTAGGCAAGAGTCTGGGACACAAAATCCCGTAATGCATGAGATGATTTTCAACAATTAGAAACTATCTCACTCCAAAATGCCAAGAATGTCTCTGATGAGAAACACTGCTTCAAACAAGCTTAGCATCTACTCAAAAAAACCTATCTTCTCTGGGAAGCAATTCTAAGTAAACTTTACTCTTCTCCTATCCCTCTTGTCATTCCAGAAGTCCCTCAACTATCCTGATTATTGAGCTCTTATATAGCAGTACAAATGAATGGCTATATGGCATTTGTTTTTATATATCTGTTTGCCTTTGCCATAGCTCCCCATTTTTATAAGCAAATATATAAAATTTCCTATCCAATGAGTGTGCAATATAGCTTACTAAGTGACTGGTTTATTCCAGAGGTTGTGACAGTAACTGTATTTCCTTGACACTGGATAAAATCTCCTCTATCACATTAGAGCTCCTCACAAGGGAAAACAAAACCCCAAACTGTATCACGGAGAACCAGTCACCTTGTTTGAGGTGGCATACTTATATGCGGCATAATACTCAGCATCTGCTTTCGCCTTCTCTCGGGCCAGGAACGCAGCATCTAGCAAACACAACAGCCAGGGTATTTAAAACAAAGGAAACTTGTGATCTATTTCCTCAGCTGGGTACAAGTTCAGACTCTAGTTTAAATAAGAGTCCCTTTCTCCACTGCCTGATATTTTGATCACTTACTTTACTTTAAAGACATATCATAACTCTAGCAGTTTTCAAATCCCAGTCCTCAGGCAGCTTGTTCTTAAAGGAAAATACTCTTATCAATGTTGAACAACACTCAGCTCATCTGAGACCACTTCATTTTCCACCTAAAACTGCTCTTCCTTTCCTCTATCCCCCATCACCCAAAGCATCACATCCCACTCCTCTCAGCTTCAAGTGAAACAACGAAATCCAGACATGAAAGCTCTATTTACTGCACTGTCTCCAGCCCCTCTACATTTGATCCAAATGTTAGAAAGCAGCAGTATATATAAGCAGAAGAGGCTGAATATTTGGTCTTCAAGACTGTGAGCTGAGAACAACATCATCTCACTGTGAAATCAAGGAGTTTGAGAACCTCTGTGAAAACCAGGACTTCTTTTTTCCCAGCTAATTTTTTGGTGTTTTTTTTGGTTGACAGGTAGAAAAGAAACTGGTTGTGGTGGGGTTTCTTATATTGAACATTCTTTACAAGTGATTATGGGTAACTATCATACTTCCTGCAAACGAAGTGGGAGCTAATAAGCCCCATTTTAAGTAGGAAAAGGAAAGGCTGAGTTAGCCATAGTCACAAACCAAACCAAGAGCTAGGTATATAATGGCAATTTTCAAAAAATTTGTCTAGAGTATCAGGTCAGCCACTTCCTCCAGACTAGATTATTCTGTCTATGGCCTTCCCACCCACCAGAGCCTGATCCCTGGGGCAGAGAGGCAGATTAGGATAGGCAGAATCTCTTTTTCCCGGATATACCTTCAATTTCAGAAATGCGCTTTTCAGTTTCTTTCTCCATCACCTTCTGCTGAAACCAAATTTTTGATACTTGTGCAATCTTCTCTGCTTCTATAATTATACACAAAAGAAGACATATTCAAAAACATTTCCCTAGTTCCACAGGTACTTAGAATAACTGCTTCATTAAGTTTTATCTATAAACAGACTATAAACAACTCAACGGGAAAAAAGGGAATTTATTTCCTACTTTACTGTTCTATTTTGACAGTGCTAATTTTGCGGGAAGGGGGAGTACAAAAGGTAATAATAGTTCCTGTCCTTCAGGGGATGAAATAGCAATGGTCCACAGGCTAATGGGGAAAAAAGATACCTCATGAAAGTACTCAGAACAAAAACAGAGCAACGTAAATGCATGGCAAGGTAGGACAATTATATAATGTGGCGGGAGAAAGGAAGATAAGTTACACCAAGGAAGGCTCCAGAAGAAACCTTAAAGGAAATAACGGACATAACCTAGGAGGACACAGCAGAGGCGTAAACAAAGGACAAGAAGGTAAAAATGAGCACGTCACAATGCAAGACGTGATACAGAGCCGGCTGACAAGAGATACAAGAAAAGGTAAGGATAGAAAGAGGGCTAGAAGGCGCCTGTCTTGACTGAGAGCCTAAGGAATTTAGCTTTAATATACTCAGGATCAACTGCTAAACTGCCATCAAGGAAATGATACAATGAAAATAATATCAGAGAAGGAATATTCTGACTGCTGTGGAACATAAAAGAGAAAGCAGGATAATTCATCTCAGATGTAAAAACAGTGTTGAGAGTGGACAAGTCAGCTGCAGCAGGCTGTTACAGGCAGAGAAAATGCGGAACACACTTAGGAAACCTCTGGTCTAGCCAAAGGATCCAGGATGGAGGGAGAGAGGCTCTAATTACACTTTCATTTCAATCACTGCAATTCTTGAAGAAATTCTCCTTGTCAGCCAAAGAAGGTGAGTATTTTAACACATTTCATGCACTTCCCAGGGGAAATGCATAATGGAAAGAAAATTTCCAAGTGGTTTCTTCTTTCTAGAAGACAGTAGCCTTTATCACCTACTCCAGGGCATACTTCCCTATTTCCCCATGAGCATAAAGTGAATCTATATCGTATCATCCTAAAAACAGACTATGTTCAACTGGGCTAGAAATTTAGCTATAAGCAGAAACTCAAGATAAAACTTGAATAAAAGGTGAGGGATCTGGTACATGCACAGAGAATGGTGTCTTAACATAGGAGAACTGCCATAATCCCATTTAACACTGCTCTCTGACCTGTGGGCATAAACCCATAAAGAGTATGACCAAACTTCTAGTCTAGAAAAATGGCAGAGTTGGCTAACGAGAAAATCTTTCAGCTAACACCTTAAAGCAGCAATCCTCAACCTTTTGCATCTCATGCTACACATAAACTAATTACTAAAATTCTGCGGCACACCAAATATATATTTTTTGCCAATCTGACACACACACAAAAAAGAAATACTATTGATTCATTCACACTGGATAGCTATTGTGTTTGGCTGTTGTGATTTTTTTTTATTTGACAATCTAAGGAAAAGAGGTCAGTGCCCCTAACTTAAATAGGTACTGCATATTTTAAAAATTCTTACAGCACACCAGCTGAAAATCGCTGCCTTAAAGTGCAAGATAAAATTTAACAAATTTGTTTTTTTAATGCATGACTGAGATTCTAAGAATTTGTTTTTTTAAGACATAAGCAAAGGGAGAGCTGAGAGCCTGTATAGTGGCACCCCTGGGGTAGTTATTAGACAAGCAAGGGAGAAGAACTTGGGTTATTGCCCAGGCAGGGCCAAGAGACAAGGCCTTGAGATGATGGAACAGAGACTCCTGTATACAATAGAGACACAGCTAAAGGGCTGCAACTCCAGTGAGACTAAAAACTATCTACCAGCCCAGTGAGAAGCAAGCTTTCCTCTACTGAGACACATCACAGTGAAACTGGAGAAGACACAAAGACAAAGAGAAAAATATTGAAGTAGAAAGAGAAGAGGCAAAACAAAAATAAAATAATATTGCCAAAATAACAAAGAATAATAAATTGAGTTGATCTTAGAACCATTGGCTAAATTACCATTCAAGAATGAAACAAAAGCATTTCAGATCAAGGAAGACTGAGTAAGTTTCCACTCCTAAGCCTTCACTGAAAAAAACTAGCAGGAAAAAAATAAATTGCCAGAAACAATGGAAAAGAAAAAATTACATAACACATGTAAATAAATAAATGTTTACTGTAAAGACCAATGATGATGATAATCAATGAGGGAATAAAAAGAACATGAAACTAAAATACTGGACAACAGTAATATGAAAAATTGGGGGACAGAGATAAGAATTAAAACATTCTAAGGTACTGCTCAAGAAGAGGATAGAAAGAATGATTATCTTTAGACTTTGTCAAGTCAGGTATGCTTGTTAACATTTTACAGGTCATGACTAGTTACACATTCTTAAATGTAAAACTTCCAACCAAGTAAAATGAAGAATAAAGAAAATTCAATTAATTCAATACCCATCAGAAAAGTGGGAAAATAAGCAGAGAAAAAGATGCATGGTAAATAGCACAAAATTAAATGATATAAACAAATCCAAACATAGCAGTAACCACAATAAATATAAAAAGACTAAACTCACCAGTTAAAAGACAGATTCTCACATTGGATAAGATAACAAAATCCAGCTATATGCTGTTTACAAGAGACACACCTAAAACATAATGACATAGAAAAGTTGAAAGTAAAAGGATGCGAAAAGATACATCAAGAAAATAACTATTTAAGAGAAATCTGGTATAGCTGTATTATCATCAGACAAAATAGACCTTACGCCAAAAACCATGTTTGGGATAAAGAGGGTTATTACATAATGGGTGCAATTTTAGAGAGATGTAATAATCCTAAACCTGAATGCTCTTAATGACATAGCCCCAAAATATATAAAGAAAAAAACTGTAAGTTAACAAATCCACAGTCATAGTGGGATATTTTAACACACCCTCTCTCAGTAACTGATAGCTCAAGAAGGCAAAAATTAGAAGAATAAAGAAGATGTGAACAACACCAGCCTGACCTAATGGGTATATAGAGAAATCTGCATCTAACATATAGTAAATATACGTTCAATCTTTTCAAGTACACAGAACATTTACCAAAAAAGGACCATGTATTGACAGGCCACAAAGCAAATTCCAACAAGTACTTAAGGATCCACGTAACAGATCATATTTTCTGACTATAATGCAATAACACTGGAAATCAACACTAAAAAGGTAGTCCCCTGAAAGCCCATTCAACCAGAAATTAAAAACATACTTTTAATAATTCATGAGTCAAAGAAGAAATCATAATGGAAATGTTTTTAAAAAAAATTAAAACTGAATACCAACAATTAACTACATTTCAAAACCTGAGATATACCTAAACCAGAACTTAGAAGAAAATACATAGTCTTACATATTTCCATTAGAAAAGGCTGAAAACTAAAGAATTAAGTAACTCAATAAGTTAGAAAAGAACCAATAAGTAAACTCAAAAGAGGTAGAAGGAATAATAAAACTAAGTGTAAATGATGTAATTGAAAAGAAAGTGACAATAGAATCAACCAAATTAAAATCCAGTTCTCTGAAAAGATGAATAAGATAGACCTCTGGCAAAATTGATTCAGCAAAAAAGAAGGCACAAGTAAACAATATTAAAAATAAAAAGGGAGCATACAGATTTGGTAAAGGGTTTTAAAAATCAAAAGAGTATTCTACAAATGTATGACCCAAAATTTGAAATAGCAGATGAAACAGACAATTTTCTAGAAAATATAACCACCAGAACTGACTCAAAAAGAAACAAATACTTGAATAGCCCTATACACACTAAGGAAATTAAATCAGTAGGCTAACTACTACCACAAAAAAACTAAGCATACAAAAAAGCACAAACCCCACTGGACCAAGATGGTTTTTACAAATCTACAAATCTACGAAGAGGAGGTAATCTATATTTTATACAAAATGTTCCAGAAAGGAAGAAATGTTCTATAGCTCATTTTGAGGCCAGTGTAACCATGATACAAAAACAAAACAAAGCAAAAACCTGACATTAAAAAGAGAAGGAAAAAAATTATAAGTGGATCTCATTTATGAAAATAAAAGTAAACATTTTACAGAAATCACCAGCAAACCACAGAGAGAAACGTACAGGGGTGAACCTCCAATGTTATGACCAAGTGGGTTTATCCCAGGAAGACAAAATAATCCAGTAATAGAAAATCTATTACTATAATTCACCATGTTAACAGCTCTAAAAAGAAAAAGTATATGGTCATTTCAACAGATATAGAAAAAAATTCTAAGTTTTAACAGCCTTTCACGATAAAATCTCTTGCAAGCAAGAGGCAGAAGGAAACTTCATTAACCCAATAGAAGTTAAGGATAACCAACATCATTGGGATAAGTTAGGAGCAAGACAAGAGTGCCCTATCACCATCTTTCTTTTCAACAAGTTACAGCCGAAAGCAGTAAGACAGAACTAAAAAGTGTTGGACTACAAAGAAAAAAACAGAACAGATCTGAAGACAATATGATTGCTCACATAGGAAACCCAAGAGACTACTAGAAATAGCATTTTAAGCAAGATTGCTAAGTAAAAAAATCAACAGCATACCTGCACAAAAGCGAAAAAGTACCTTCAAAAAGGGAGCATATTTATAATAGCAAAAAAATTAATAAATATAGAATATGCAAGAACTTTAAGAAGAAAGTGATACTTTTTTGAAAGACATTTCTCATAAATGGAGAAATACAACAGATTTATAAGATTTAGTATCATAAATATTATTATAATTCTCTCCAAAGTGATGTATATAGGTAATGAACTTCCAATCAAAACCTCAATACTGTAATTTACAGAACTTGAGGCGTTGGCTCTACAATGTATAAGGAGGAATGAAGGGCCTAGGATAGTTCAAACTAATTTTAGGAATAGTTAGGAACAGTTAAGAGAAATAGTTAAGGAGAAACTTTCTCTCCCAGATAGTAAGACGTAACATAAAAATCTACAATAATTAAAACAGGATAACTGGAGAAAGCTAGACCAAGAAATTGATACAAAATAGAAACCCGAGCAACAGAACAAATCATATACAGAATCTTGTTATCTGACCAATGTGGCATTAGAAATAAGTAGAGGAAATAATGAACTATTTAATAACTAGTCTGAAGCCAATTGGTTTGCCATCTGAAAAAAATAAAACTGAATTCCTATGTCACACTAAACACTAAAATAAATTCCAGATGGACTCAAGACATAAATATGAAAAGCAGAAATATAAAACTTTTAGAATTATTACTTTGGGGCTAAGAAAGAATTCTTAAACAAGACGGGAAAAGCACAAACCAGAAAGGAAAATAATTAATGAATCTGATTACTTGAAAATTAAATATGTGTCAAAAACATCAAAAAGTTCAAAGCCAAGCCACAAATTGAGAGAATATGTTTGCAGTATATAAATGTGGGAAAGGATTAATATCCAGAGGATATAAAGAACTTCTACAAATCAGTTCAAGAAAAGTAATCAAATAATGGACTGATGATATTAACAGGCAATTTACATACAACCAAAAAAGGGAAACCTGAATGACCAATAAAAAATGTTCAACTTTACAGTAATAAGGGAAACTCAACTGAAATCATGTGATAAAATGTCTACCATCAAACTGGCATAAATTTTTAAAGTTTGATAACTCCAAGGGTTGAAGAGGATTTGAAGAAATGGGAATTCAATAAGGCAGCACAGATACTGGAACTCAAATACTGAGGAAGAGAAGGTAGAATGGAAAAATCACTTTGGAGAGCAATTTAGCAATAGATTATATATTTGAAGATGTGTATCTGTCAACCAGCAATTCTGCCTTGAGATATGTATTCTAGAGGAATCTGCAAGAAAGCACACTTCTTTTGGGGTATTTCACTCTGTTAGGAACCAATATTTTATAAATTACAATAAAAATGAAGTACTAGAAAAAATATTAAAAAACAAAAGCACAAGCTCCAGTTTTAAGTTATTAGATTCAACAGGTATAAAAATAGCCGTAAGAACTTCTAAACACCCATTCTCCATTTTTGTACTCCTCTCATTGTGGATCAGAAACAAAAAGCCGGTGACAGGGCACTGACCCACACCACATGTTGAGTAATACAGCTCTAGGAAAACGCTTGCATGTGTGCAAAGATCTGGATAAGGGCATTACTGCAGCACTCTCCATAATAAGGAGAAACTAGAAACTACTTAACTCTTCATTAGTAATCCATCTGAATAAATTGCAGTTTACTCATAGAAAATACACAGTAGTCAGAAATGAAATAGATCTACACGTAGCAACATGAATAAAACTCAATGCTGGTTTAAAAAGGCAAGCTGTGAAATAAAAGGTAGAGTTCAATAACATTTTGGTAGTTTAAAACAATCTGTGAATTGTTTATTACATATTTTTAGTGAAACATAAAACTATGGGCAGAAAGATATACATCAACTTCAGAACAGAAGCTAATTTGTGAAGACAGGTCAAAAAATAAGACCAGGGAAGGGTATAAGGGAGGCTTCAAACAGTTATATAAATTTTTTCTTAAAGCAGATATGATCTGAAGGAAATATGACAAAAAGCTAAGTCTTCATTATATTGTTCTCTGTACATTCTGCATATTTGACATATTTAATAAAAAAATCCTTAAACTTTCAGCATCTAAGGAGCAAACAACTGGGAGCCTAAGGTGGCAGTCTAATATACAGTACCCAGGAGTGTCAGGGAAGTCACTGATTCAAAGTGAGCTGTATGCAATCCTGCTGCTTTCAGAGGTGGTATTATTTATTATCCAGATAAAACTAAGTGCATGTACCAGCAAGGATGCATACCATAATCTTGAGCTTTCGCCAGAAACTCCCCTATTCTAAATCTATATAAACAAAACTCCTACTCCACAGAGGCTAGAGCTGCCCCCAAACCCTATTCACTCTCCTTGTCCTTGAAAAAGACAACAGTTGTGGCAGCCAATGACATGGTGGAGAGCCAAAACACTTCATTAAGTACTGGCCTCATCTGCTTTTAAAGATTTTAGAACATCTGACTGTATAAAGAAGTTTCCAGAATTCTAACCTATGTATGACGCAATCTTAGTTGAGTCCCATCAATATCTAACATGAAGCTGACAAAGAAGAGGACAAACTCACCACACATGTACTTAAGAGACAACCATTTCAAAAAGAAATCCAAGTACCTATAATAGCCTTTTTCCTCTCTGTCTCAGCTTCTTTCTCCACCACTTTTTGTTTCTGGGTAGCTATAAGAAGTTTTGTCTTCTCAGCCTCCCTGTGGACAAAATAAAATAAAAATTAGAAATGATGTGCAGTCATAGGCAGTAATTCTGACTTTATAGTGGGTCAGAGAACCATCTTCAACAAGAACTTTCTGACTCATTAAGGTAGGCAAGAGAGATGTTACCTTATTTTATATATAATGAATCTGAGGTTGAAATGTTAAATGATTTGCCCCAAGTCAATCAGAGACAGGAATCAAATTTAGTACATTCGAATTTTAATCTGAGTTTTTCCTCTAACTGTATCATGGAAAGGCCTGTGATTTGAAAGTATCTGGAATATATAAATGCTTCCTTTGTTGTTAGGCTCCTGGCTAGCCCACACAGTACCTCTAGGCCAATTAGCAAAACACCAACCTCTGGGCAGATGCAGTCCCTAGGTGCATGTTTCCGCAAGCAGAATGGAGCTGGATTGCAGCCCCTCCTTAGGCCGACACCCTTGTGCACTGGCCTTATATTTTTACAAAAGATATAACTAGATGGCATTTTACTAGGTGGTGAACTGGGGCTCAATGTAAGAAAATTTTTCCTAAGAATCTGACTTTTTTAAGAAATAGCTGGCCTATCACTAAAAGTATGCATTAAGTAGCAACTGGGTGACCACATGGCAAGAATGGTATTAAAAAAATTACTGTTAGTGGGAGGTTAGACTGGATGGTCCCAAGGTGGCTTTAATTCTGTAAATCCAATAGTCTATAAAATTAGGAAAGATCCAGAATTATCTGAAAGTAATTCCAATGGTTTCCTCAAACATTTACCCAAAGCTCTCCCCCACCTTCCTCCTGCCAACACTGATAAAGACATAAAATGACATTCTGGATACGATGAGGAATTTGAGGGCAGAGAACACATAGTAGTCATCTTTCCATCACCCAAAGGTACCATATTTGAAAGCCTAAGACCATACTGGGCCTTCAATAAATATTTTATTCTATAACTGGATCAGACCCATGATCTATTCAGCCTGGCACCCTGTGCTTTGCAGTTTTAAAAAGAGTTCCTTTTCTATAATGAAAAAAGAGAAAATAAAACTCTGCATAATAAAAAATACAGACTTGGGAACAATAGGCCTCAGAAGTATATCACTCCTTAAAGTATTAGTATTATTACATCTTGGACTCCTTGTATTTATCTGTTGCACTCTTAACTTTTGCAAAGTTACTTTTACAGCATTTCATATTTTTCCTCTTAACATGTCAGCAAAATTTCCTAAAGACTTTTTTGTTTCTTCTTCTCATTACTGATATATGAGAATAATATTGCCATTTTGACTATGGTAAGTACTCCCCTAAAAGGATCTTCTAAAAACACTTAGAAACTAACTTCATGTCAAGCAAGTAACTTCTCATACCCAGTCTGTCCTGGACACATAAAAAGAGACTACTACCAGGAATCAACTCAGGCAAAGCTTCCCCAGAGGAAAACCATAAAGACCCAGGTCTAAATTTAGATACACAATCACATACAAACAGAAAGTTACACCAACAAGGTGTCTATTCTTACCATTGTAACACAGTAACAAAATATAGGCACTCTCTTCAACCTTAACAGCTACAATTCTTTCTCTCCCCTATTCATGTTTAATTCAAGGTATTATTCACAAAAAAATTATAGCTCCTTAGGCTTCCAACAATAGTTCTACAGCAAACTGCACCCTTAGCCACTGAAGCTGCTCCTGAAATGTCCATTCATAAAGAAAAAGCTTATAAGAGTCTAGTGGCAATCAAGACACTAGAATAGGCATTATAGTGAAACCTCAGTTCTGGAACTTAATTTGTTCCAGAAGGCTGTTCGAGAAGAGATTTGTTAAAAACTGAATTATTTTTTCCCCATTAGAAACAATGTAAATTGAATTAATCTGTTCCAGACCCTTAATGATTCTGTTTTAATCTTTCTTATATATATACAGTACATGTCTAATGCACTGTTTAATCTATAAACACTTTAAAAACAAAAACGACATGAAATGTAAATGAAAATGTAACAGAAATGAAATTAAATGTATAGATCATTCATGCAAACACATTTATTATACTTTGCAATTATTTCTTTTTTTAAACTCTAACGTATTCTCACAACTTTCCTTTCCACTTTGCTGCTATAACTAATTTTCTTAGGACCCATGGTGACTTACTATACATATTCAATAGTAATAAGCAGCAACAGAAGCAAAAAAAAACACACCAAAAAACAAGCCCACAAAAATATTCACAGCACAATTTCCTGAGATGTTAACAATGGGAGGTTTAGCAGTAAACTGACTCATACTTGCACATTCTCTCCTTTGCTGCCTGAGAGACTCATGACTGATCACACAAGTATCAGCATGAAAGGGTTGTTGGGTTGAGAACTGATGTCTTGGTTGACAACTGAGACATTTTCTGTGAACAACTTGGTCGAGAACTGAATTGTTCAAGATGGGAGATGTTCGAGAACTGAGGTTTGACTGTATTACTAGAATTAAAGTATGAAAGGCAGACACATAACACACCCCAAAGTGTAATATCTCACATAGACGTTTCCTCTAGACTGGTATATTAATATGCAGACAGCCCTAAATAAAATATTGGGATCCCATGCATATTACTCACATTAACTCAAAATTTCTTCTTATGGCTTCTGGGATTTTGGGTTTTGTAACACGCACAGCCTAAAAAATAAAAGTGAAAAAGCCAAAGTATATTTGAAAAATAAATCTTCAAACTCAGTCTTCTACAGAAGAGCGCCTCAAATGAAACTAACAACACAACTATGACATAGCTAGCTGCCTAATACCTGTGGGGATCCCATGAGAAAAATCTACTTTTTAGCCATCACACCAGTAACCAAAGATAAGCTGCTTCTTGTTTTCTTAAAAAAAAAAAAGGCCTGGCTACAGGAAAAACCACTCCTACCAGTTGAGGAAATAAATTCCTCTAGGGAAAAAGTTCTCTCTTACAAGACCTTTAGTCTTTTCACAAAGCCCTTTAGTTGGACATTTTGTTCCCTTTTCCCAATTTGCAAACAAAAGAAATAAAAGGCAAAATTCCCAGATTTAAATTGTTGAGTAGAAAACAGTCAAAAACAAAAATGAAAACCAAAAACCCAGGTCAGCACATGCAACTTAACACAGTGAGCAGTAAATGACTTTATCATTTTCTAAAACAGCAATCACTCAGTACTGGCTATAAACAAACAGCCAAAGACTGAAGGAAAACAAATACCAATTAATAGCTTCTATTCTTTCTAGAATCTCACTTAGCACACAGTCTACTTGCCTTTGTAGACACTGTTTGCTAGAAACTTTGTTTTCCTAACCACTGTACTTTGACATATTGGGAAATACAGTTTTTGAAGGCCAACTTTTCTACATCAAGGACCTGATCTCTTACAACTCTTTGGTTTTACTAAACATCCCTCACTCCCTCCTACACTGCAAGCATACACAAAACACATTCCTGATCTGAAGTTAATTTTCCTCTGAAAACTGGCTAAACTTTTAATTTTTTTAAAATTGATTTTTAGGGAGTGGGAAGAGAGAGAACGAAACATCAGTGTGGGTCAAACATCACACTGATTGGCTGCCTCCTGCAGGCCCCCTACCAGGGATCGAGCCCACAACCTGGGCATGTGCTCTGATTAGGAATCAAACAAACCACCTTTTGGTCCATGGGATGACAGCCAACCACCTGAGCCACACTGGCCAGGACTTGCTTATTTATTTACTTACTTACTTATTTAACTGGATAAACTTTTAAGCAACAAAGACTTTAAATACATACCCTTCTTTTAAGGCATTTGGGAAAAAAACTTCTTAAAATATTTAAGCAACATGTGAAAGAGAACAGTCAAATCTTTATATAATTTTGAGGACTATCATAACTTAATAGAAAAATTAGAGTGAAATGGATTAAGAAACTGGGGACTATGGTGAAAACACTCATTACATGCTGAAAGTGAGGCATGTAAGACCATAAGGAAGAACTTCATGGAGATATCCAGAAGACAAAAATTCAGAACCAGAATTGGTGAGAGACGCCAGATTTCACCATGTGAATATCAGAAATACAGATGACATCCAACATGTTTTAATATGATTCAAAGGAAAGCACTGTCATTTGCATTTAATTAAGAGCCTAGCCATCTGTCTTTTTAGTCTTACAAAAAGAAGCATAAATTAGAAGTGCTTTCTGTAGATGTCTATCTTGCTGTATGAGGCTTAACAACATACTACATGTTTGCCAATCTTGGGAAATCTCATCATTTTCAAATATGTGAAATTATGAACACTTGTAATAGATACCATGAGTAAACTGTCTCATGAGATTTAATAAATAAAAAACATACTAAAAAACAATGACCAAAATGAACACACACACACACATACAGACATAGCGAATGGAGCAAGGAAAAAAAAACTGATGAAATAAATTTATCTGTTGAAACTGACTCCTGGGTTATAAACATGTATTTTAAACTTTCAAAAGCTGGCATATAATATAGTCACTCCCCTAAATAACACAGAAAAAAATATCAAGAATGCCTATTTTCACTCTAATTTGCCATAGTAGTTGTTCAAGAAAAATGGGATATAAATATAGCGCAGGGAAAAATTAAAATACTGATTGTTACAGAGAATATTCATTTAACAACAAATATTAATTGGCTACCTAGTCTGTGCCAAGTGCTGCTGTTCTAGGCATTGTGGATACATCAATAAACAAGGCAAAAAACCCCCCAAAAAAAAGGCAAGACTACTCTCATGGAATTTAAAATTAAAGAGGGAGAAAACACATCAGACAACAAGAAAAAGCAAGTAAATGAACAAGAGAATTTCAGATACAAGTATTGCATAATCATGGAACTAAAAAGATCTAAGGAAATTCGTAAAGTTTCGGTCAAGCAAGATAAATAGCTCTTGAGATGTGCTGTACAACATTTTACCTATAGTCAATAATAATGTATTGTACACTTAAAAATTTGTTAAGAGAGTAGATCTCATGTTCAGTGTTTTTAGCACAAACACGTCCCACCCAAACAAGGAAATTAACCAAAAAATTTACTAGAAACAGTGAATTCAGCACACTTGTAGATACACAATAAATTCACCAAGAATCATCTGCGTACCTAAATGCTTAAAAAAAACAAACTACATATTTAACAGCATTAAGACTCATTAAATCCATAAGAATTAATTTAGTTTGGGATAGGACTTTCTCACCTAGGTCAGAAGTTCTAAAAGAAACAAAAATGATGATGTGATTAAGTAAAGCCATAAACTATGCTCCCAATTTTAAAACTTATACACCATTTGAGGTACTTGATATAGGTTAAAATATCAATAATGAAACTCCTCTGGCAGAAATATCAATGGCCATTATTTTTTGAAAAGATAATGTAACTTACAGATTTTAAGTGAATAAAACATTGAATTATCATAACCATATAGTAATATGTTAAAAATAGGAAGGCTGAAAAATAGACTTAAAGTTCTAGAACTGCATTGCAACTATCATAAGAAACTATTTTTTAACAAGATTAAAGCAATCAAAACCTATGAAGATCTTGATCTACCAGTTTAAACGCGCATTATAAAGCAACATTTTTTCATTCAATAACTGTTTTTATAATAAACAACAAATACATAACTAAATTTAAAAGATCCTTCTTGCTGCTGTGCAGAAAACGATGTGGACAAGAGTAAAAGTGAAAGTGTGGAAACAAGATAGGAGACTACTATAGAAGGCCAAGAGATTGTGGCTTGGCCTAAGGAGGTAGCAGTGAAGATGGAGGTGTGAACAGTGTTAGATGGATTTCTTTGATAGGATATGAGGAATGATTAGATGCTAAGGGTAAGGGTGTCAAAGATGCCTCCCATACATCTAGAGTGGTCTTAGGGGAAGAAGGTGCCATTTACTAACAAGAAGGAAAAAACAGGAGAGGAGATTTGATAGGAAAAGACCAAGGGCTCAATAACTGATGAAAGGTTAGAAAACAGAAAGATCAATGGAACAGAACAATGTCCAAAAAAGACTACTATATAATGGAATTTAGCATACAATACAAAGGCATTTCAAACAAAGAGGGAGATTGGGGCATACATTATTTGGTAATTACTGTAGTTATCAAATTGGGGGTGAGGGGGTGATTGGAGCCCTACCTCTCTACTGACATCCAAATGGATTCCAGATGAATTAAAGACTTAAAGCTAAAAATACAACAGTCAAAGCAAAGAAAAATATAATTTGATTTTATTAAAATTTCTATATTTTAAAAGTGGTGAAAGGTTCTTAAAGCATGCCAGCATAGCAAAGCACATAAAGAAAAAATACTAAAATTATCACATAAATTTACAACATAATTTTAAAAAGAGTTGTGGTGATTAACTTATTAAAAATGATTTATTTAAATCAAGGAAAAAAGCAGATGAACAGCAACTAAAAAATGTGCAAACACAATAAACAATTTACAAATGAAATACAAATACAAATAGCCTAGGAATTCAACCTCAATAATTAATACAAAAGACCAGATTTTCTCCAAAAGGATTAAGAGAGTGGGCACGCATCGGCTCATTATTTGAGTCTAATCACACGATCAAATATGTACAAAACTATAGCTCACCAACACTGCTGATGAGAGAGTTTAAGCTGCTAGGTTTTCTGAAAGGCAATTTGGCAATATGTACCAAAAAGTCCCAAATGGGGCATACTCTTTGACTTATCAATCCTACATTTAAGAACTTATCCTAAGGAAAGGATGTTAGTAGATGTATTTATAAGCTTGGTCACTGCAACATGTATATAATAGTAAAAATTGGAAGTCATAGAGATTAAATAAAACCATTAACAAGGATAATGCAGAGGAGAAACAAGATGGCGGCATAGGTAACAGCTGTACCCACAACCACATAAAATTTACAGCTAAAATACAGAACAACCATCACTCAGAACCTCCTGAAATCTAGCTGAACAGAAGCCCTACAACCAGGGAACTGAAGAAGCACCGAGACTGATAGGAGGGCCTAAATCCTGGTGCTGCAGTTTAAACCCGGGAGGGTCATCTCGGTGGTGGAGGTTTCCTGGAGGAGTGAGGGGTCCCAGCCCCACATCAGGCCCCCAGCACAGGGGACCAGAGCTGGGAAGAGACGTCCCCACAACTTCAGGGTGTGAAAACCAGCGGGGACTGTCGCTGAGGGTCACGAAGGCTGAGGGAATCCCAGGCAGCTCCTCTTAAAGCACCCTCGCATGGACGCACTCAGATGCACTCCTTCTAAGCCCCAGCGCCAGGTGGTGGTGGATTGAAAGGAACCTGGTACATTTAGGGAGGAACTAACTTGCCTGAAATTGGTGCAAGAGGTGGAGGAGTAGCTTTGTCTGAGACAGAAGAGCTGGCAGAGGCCATTGCTTCTTTGGCGAGCCCTCCCCCCACAGAGCCAGTAGGTAGGCACCATATTTGAATCTTCAGCACCTGACTCACACCTTTGGCCCTGCCCCGGTGATTCCCGGAGGCCCCACCCCTCCCTACCTGCAAGCTCATCCAAGCCATTTCCAGGGGCTTTTCTGTGCAAGTGATCTCTCGAGCCTCATGCTTAGGACTTTCCTAAAATCTCTCAAACAAGCAGCAGCGTGCCCCATATGGCTTGATAAGTGGCCCTAGGCCTGGCACTAGTGGCGGTCTTCATTGGCTCATAGCTTGGCCTCTCCTGGACACCTCCAAGCTCAGCACAAGTAGCAACTACGGTTTGCTGTATAGCTCATGCTGGGTGGCCCTGGGCAAGGCATTGGCAGAGGATGACTTTGCACTTCCCAGGAGGCCCCAGAGACAGTGCACCTGGTGGTAAGACTTGACCGCACTGGATTACAACCCTACCACATCCACGAGTGACACACTCAAGGGGCTCATTTGGCAAACACCAAAGCTCCTCTGAAGTAAATCCTGCTCCCCAGGGGTGTCTCCAGCACAGCAGCTCTTTGGCTGTAGTTGCACTGGCCCTCACAGCCAATTGGCCTGGGGGACAATTCCTCCCAGTGACGCCAACAGCAACCAAGGCTCAACTACAACAGGACAGTGCACATGGTCAACACAGGGGAGCACCTAGAAGGCCCAGCTCAGGTGACTGGAAAGGCTGAGCCACTGGACCCTACAGGACACTTACTACACAAAACCACTCTACAAACTCCAGGAGATATAGCTCTACCTAATACACAGAAACAAAGACCTGGAAGGAGCCAAAATGTGGAGGTCAAGAAACATGTCACAAAGGAAAGAACAGAAGAAATCTCTAGAAAAGGAACTAAATGAAATAGAACCAAGCAAGTGAACAGATACAGAGTTCAGAACTTTGGTTATAAGGATGCTTAAGGATATTAGTAAGACTATTATGAAAACAAGTGAGACCATCGACGATGACCTCATAAAATACCTATCAGAAATGAAGGCTACACAAACTGAAATGAAGAATAATTTACAGGGTAGAGGATGTTGAGAATCAAATCAGCAATTTGGAACATGAGGAAACAAAAAACACCCAACCAGAAGAGCAAAAAGAAAAAAGAATCCAGAAATATGAAGATAGTATAAGGAGTCTCTGGCACAACTTCAAGTGGCCCAACATTCATATTATTGGGGTGCCAGAAGGAGAAGAAAGACAGTGAGAAATTGAAAACCCATTTGGAAAAATAATTACAGAAAACTTCCTCTTCCTGGGGAAAGAAATAGACTTACAAGTCCAGGAAGCACAGAGAGTCCCAAACAAGAGGAACCCAAAGAGGCTCACAGCAAGACATATCATAATTAAAATGCCAAAGGTTAAAGACAAAGAGAGAATCTTAAAAGCAGCAAGAGAAAAGCAGTTAGTTTTCTACAAGGGAGCACCCATACAACTGTCAGCTGATTTCTCGACAGAAACTTTGCAGGCCAGAAGGGAGTGGAAAGAAATATTCAAAGTGATGAAAAGGAAGAACCTACAACCAAGATTACTCTACCCAGCAAAGCTATCCTTTAGAATTGCAGGTCAGATAAAGAGCTTCTCAGACAAGGAAAAGCTAAAGGAGTTCATCACCACCAGACTAGTACTACATGAAATGCTGAAGGGTCTTCTTTAAGAAGCAGCTAATGAACAAAAGAATCTGACAAATTAAATGGATCCAGAGACATTGATGCATGCAACAGACAATCATATTTTAGAGGGCAGAGGGAAGGGGGGTGAGGGGTGGGAGGAGATTAACCAAAGAAGTTATATGCACATATACATAACCCATGGACACGGACAATGATGGGGTGAAGGCCTGGGGAGGGGGTGGGAAGGAGGTGGAGAGGGTCAATTGGGGGGGGGAAAATGGGACACCTGTAGTGCTTTCAACAATAAAGATAAATTAGAAAACAAACAAAAAACAGTGATAATGCGGCAAATCTTTATTTATGACTTGAAAAGATGCTTATATATACTGTAAGTGAAAGAAAGCAGCTATAGCATGATTCTACTTTAGTTTAACATTATTTATACTTTTAAACAAACATGTTCCTCTAGATTAAAAAGAATCTGGGAAGATACAATAAACTCTTATCTCTGCATAGTAAGATTACTGGTTAATTTCACTTTGTTATTCATCTTTTTCCTAAATATCTATTTTTTTTACAACATAGTGTATAACATGTGTGTATAAAAATACCCAGAATATACTAAGTATTACTACAAATCAATAAGAAAAAAATCCAATAGATAAATGGGAAACTGAGAGAGGAGAGTAGGAATGACAAAAATAAATAAATCAAAAGATGCTCAAGCTCATTTAATAACTAAGGAAATGCAAATCAAAGAGAGAGAGAACCTCACATCTATCCATTTAGCAAAAATTAACATGTCTGATTGCTTCAGATCTGGTGAGGTTGTAGAGAAACAAGTATACACACATACTACTGGTAAGAACGTAGAATTGTACAGCCACTTCGAAAGATAATTTGTACATACAAGGAGATGTGTCAGGAATGTTCACTGCATTATTGCTTACTGACAGAAAAAAATAAAAGAAAGAAACACTAGCGAAATGGTTATGTAATAAAAGACAAGGAATTCTAGGCAGCTGTTAAAAAGAATAAGCTACATCTCCAAGCAACACCTGTGCAGAATCTAAGAATCTGTGGCAGTCACATTTATTATCTTTAAACATGAAAAGCTACTCCAGCCACAACTAAATGTACAACCAATAGGATTTTGCAAAGTTAGCTCTGAACATTTCAAATGACCCCTTAACTTTGGTGGCTCCCCCTCAGGCACCCATCAGAGATAATGGCACAATATGAATGAGGACAGGCAAAACTCTAGCCATCTTTCCAGTGTTGTTTATGAGATAACACACGATCACTCACAGTGAATGCACACTCTCAGTAGCAATGCAACACTTGAGACATGTGACACCAAACAAAGCTTTATCTTTAGCTGCAGTAATGTTCACCACAAGGATCAACTGATCTCCTAGAAACTCTGAGAAATGATATTGGAGAAGCCATATTACCACTTCTCAGGTAATCCAGATCCAGGACCATGGCTTTCAAATGTTACTGATCATAACCACAGTAAGAAACACATTTTACAGTGACACCCAATATAAACACCTATCCACATACTTATGTAAAACAAAAATTTCACAGAATGACTTAAACTTACTAGATGGCATGCACTGATTTCCTATTCAATTCCATTTTACTTTAAATGCTGGTCATTACCCACTAAAACTGATTTTAGAACCCACTATGGATTTCAACCCATTCTGAAAAAAATATTGACCCAAAAAAGCAGGCATATAACCTCTCACCATTCTATCTCCCAATGCTGCAGCCCGCTGCCGCCACCACCACTGCCACCATTAATTTCATCTGCTGCCTTGCTTTTAACTCAGGCCATCCCACCCACTTGAAATACCTTCTTTACTCCTTTCCCCTCTATAAATCCTATTAATTACAGATCTATCTAAAATCCTGACTCAATCACAGTTGTTTCTAGGAAGACTCTCTTGAAAGAGTTCAGACTCTCTGAACTCTTATAGCAATAATAATCCAATTTGTCTGTCAATTAATACTTCAGGAAATCTTTGTCTAGAATTATTATTTAAATCTTATACTTGAAATCCTTTTTCACAATCCTACTGAGGGCAAGGACTACTCTTACACTGATGTATAATCATTATTTTATCTTAGTAATGCCTCACACGTAGCAGTATGTGGATTTTATTTCCTTGTAATAGCCTCAACTTCTCTGTTCCCTCTAATAGTTCATGATAAGCTATAAGAGTATTTTATTTCGGCAGAGGCCTAAAGTCAAACTGAGGAAGGTGTCCTATGAATTACCACAGCACTTTGATTAAATAACTGCAGAATAAACAGTCTAATGAAAGGCCCATTAAATTCAAAGCTCTCAAAATTCCCAGAGAATTTCTCAAGAAAAAGGCTTACCTGTATAGTGAGGCCTGGTGCCAGGACGTTTAAATCTTTCTGCAGAGCTTGCTTCAGGTTTTCATCTATTTGATCTGTTTTTGAAGCCAAAAGGAACAGCTCTCATGACATTCAAAAATTTATTTTTACACCATATTAATATTGAAACAAAACCAATCATTATTAGACCTAAAGCTTCCATGGTACTATTCTTCCATAGAGCTTCACACATATATAAAAACAAATGTATATATATATTCTATATATGTTTAGTTTTCCTTTTGTGTGGGAGAAAATGTGAGGAATTATCAAAGAAATCAAGTTGATCCAATAAATAGAGAATCTAAGTTTCCAATATCAATTCAGTGTTGTTACTTAACACATGTCCTGATTCTATTAAAAAAGTTCTTTGCCCAGCTAGGCATGGCTCAGCGGTTGAGCATGGACCTAGGATCCAGGAGATTGCGGTTTGATTCCCGGTCAGGGCACATGCCCCGGTTGCTGGCTCGATCCCCAGTCGGGGGTGTGCAGGAGGCAGCCAATCAATGATGACTCTCTCATCATTGATGTTTCAACTCTCTCTCTCCCTCTCCCTTCCTCTCTCTGAAATCAATAAAGATATATTAAAAATTAAAAAAAAAATTTTAATAAAAAATAAATTAAAAAATTCCTATCTTCAGTCAGTCTTTACCCCAAATCCTCAAATAACTAAATTTCATTTTCATGGATCTCTGCCTATTATTTTGGATTTAAAAATAGAAAGGACATGGGGGGTGGGGGAGAGGCTCACAGGAAGGACTTTGCAGCACACAAAAATGGACAATAAATAATAAAGATGTTACTTCACTTGGCCTTATAACTAATGAATTTTCGATCCACATCAACAGTACTTTTACCATTATTAAAAAGACAGGTGACGAGACAAATCAGGACAGTTTTCTCATAAACTATCCCAAGAGTTGTCAATCATCAAGGAATCAATTGGTAGATTTCTAAACTGATTAACCATCCCTATACCTGCCTCTAAGAAATTCACTAGGAATTCCAGGAAGAAAAAGTGAGCAGCCAATAGCAACAACCCAACCCCTAGACAGAGTTTTCACTATTATAAATGAAAAGTAATTTGTACAAAAAAAGAGTAAATATAGGAGGCCTGAAGCTGCCATCCTTAGAAAGGCCTGTTTACCAGTTGGCCCTTGGCTTGTCAACTGGGAACTTGGATTCAGAGAGGATTCCCACCAATCCCAGAATTGGTAAGAATGACTCACTGTGCCTAAATTGTTTATACAAACAATGTATAAACATCTGCTTTATGCCAAACATCTGCTTTTCTTCTGGGAGTCTGGAATTTTGATATGCACCAGGCAGAAGGGGCCTACATGACCAGTCCCCCAAAAAAATCCTGGGCAGTGAATCTCTAATGAGCTTCCCTAAGTAGACAACACTTCACATGTGTTGTCACTATTCAGTGCTGGCGTAATTAAGCGTATCCTGCTTGACTCCACTGGGAGAACACTCTTGAAAGCTTGTGCCTCGTTTCCTTCAGACTTCACCCATGTGCCTTTTCCTTTTGCTGATTTTGCTTTGCATTCTTTTGCTGTAATACATCTTAGCTAAGAGTACAACTATATACTGAGTCCTGTTAGTCCTTCCAGCAAATAAATCAAAGGTGGAGGTGGATCTTGGGAAACTCCAAGACGCAGACTTCTAAATTTCCCCAAATTATCTATTAAAATAGAAATAAAGCTAATTTTTAGTAAGTTATCACAGTAAAAACAGAACACAGTCTGTTAGTGATGATCTTTTTCTAGTCTCCACTAAGTTATATATTACATACTTCAGAAAATGGTTATTCTTAAAACACCTTGTCTGAGTAACTAGTTAATTTAATCATAAGAAATTTAAGCTTAAGATAAAGAATATTTTAAAGACAGCTGCTCTATTATAAATTCAGAAGGAATGCTCACATAGCATGTTTACTAATGTTATTAGAACGTCCATAAATGAGTTGAACAAGATTTCCAACTGGTTACTTACGTATTCAAAACAAGTAAGACACTTACCAAACAATTCAATGTAAACTTCTTGAAGTGTGTGGGCGCTGCAAAACTGGTTCAGCTCATGGTGGATTTTATTGAAGATTAAGGTCTTGTCATAGTCTGCCGTGTAGTTCCTCACAATATCAAACACTGAAGGAGAGAGGTAGAGTCCATGTTTACCCATGCATCTTCTAATTCAGCCAAGGTAAAAGTTACACAGATATAATACATATGTGGAAAAGTGCCAACAAAACAGTGAAAACAATGAAACACAACTCACAAACCTTGATATGTTCCTTGTGCTCAATTTTCCAGATATTACTGCATTTGTAATTTTAATAGGCATATTTCGAATTCCATACTAAGAAGAGTAGACATATCTTGGAGGTAATAAGGAACTGAAAGTTTTCAGGCAAGGGCATGATACAATCAGATTTGTACTTTGGCAGCAGTATGAAGATGAATTGTGAGGCACAAAGATCAGAGGCAGGACAGTGTAAGGTAATTACATATGGCAAAGCAAAAGTTTAGCTAAGTGGTAGAGGGCTTGAACTACTTGAGGAACAGTGAGAATAAAAGAAGGAAGCAGCTGCAAAAGACCATTTTCAAAAAGGCAGTTTTTAAAGGCTGTTAAAAAAAGACATCAGACTAGAAGGGAAAGAAGCAAACATTTACTGGGTCAGGCTTTATGTCAGGCAATTTACATACATAAGTATTCAATTCTCACAAAAAAATCTAATTGAGGAAACTGAGAAACAGAGAATTTCAGAAATGTGCCTAAGGGCACATACTAAACCATACCTGTACCTGTGCTTTAACTATTAAAACATGGGGGTTGGGGTTGGGTGAGAAAGGTGAAGGGATTAAGAAGTACAAACTGGAAGTTACAGAATAGTCATCAGGATGTAAATTACAGCATAGGGAATACAGTCAACAATATTCTAATAACTATGTATGATGTCAGATAGGCACTAGATTTATCAAGGTGATAATTTCATAACATATATAAATGTCTAATCACTGGGTTGGAAACCTGAAACTAATATTGTACATTAACTGTAATTGAAAAGTAAAAAATTAAAAAACAGCAACATGCTGCTACCTTCCCTTCAAACCCAAAGACGTGCTCCACTGGCCTTCCCTTGATAATAGGCCATCAATAAATACTTGCTGACTAATTCATTTGCTTGGTCATTTCCAAATGAATTGGTAATCCAATAGCTTCCTCTTTATCTCTGGCCACAAAACAGCAACCTCCCCTTCTTCTATTTTCCCAATCATAATCCATTCCACTGATTTGTTACCAGGGAAAGTAGATGAAAAAGACAAGGAAAATAGTTAATCACTGAAAAACATAATCCAAATCTACTTGGCTGTAATACAGCTTGCTCTCTGCTCTAAATCCTTTTGCTCTTTGTGCCTGTTCAGTGACATGAAATTCAGTATGACCTTACATTCCAATACATATTTGGTATCATGTCTCCTTAAGGCATAAGTTCCAACTTCACCTTTTTAATTTTTTTCCAAACACAGTATCCTGTACAAATTAGGCATGCCAATTTTAGTAATAAGGATAAAGATAAAATAGCAGATCTTTCCACTGAAAGCAGGGTCTTGAAGAGACCCATGTATACCCACATTCATAGCAGCACTATTCACAATGGCTAAAGGGTGGAGGCAACTCAAGTGGCCATGATGAATGATGGATAAACAAAATGTGGTATATACATACAATGGAATATTATTCAGCCTTAAAAAGGATATCCTGATATATGTTACAACATGGATGAACCTTGAACATTATGCTAAGTGAAATAAGCCAACCATTAAAAGACAATCGTATGATTCCACTTCTATAAGGTACTTAGAGCAGTCAGAATCAGAGACAGAAAGTAGAATGACAGTTGCCAGGGGTTGAAGAGAAGAGAAAATGGGGAGTTATTGTTCAATGGATATAGAGTTTCATTTTGCAAGACGAAAAGAGTTATAAAGATGGAGTTGGTGATGGCTGTGTAACAATGTGAATGTATTTAATATCACTGAACCATACACTTAAAAAATGGTTAAGATGATTTATATTATGTGTATTTTGCAACAACCAAAAACAGGGGGGAAAATCAAACAAAAAAAAGGCAGATTTTCTTCAGAACTAATTAAGTTTTTTAACAGTACCCACTCCATCTCTGGGTTTTCATCTTTTACCAAGAAAATGATTTCCCCACACGGAGGACTTTCAGATTGCTTTGCAAGTTATAGCAAATCTCACAACCAGAAAAGATTTTTCTATGGTCACAAATCAATGTGGCCTAGGAATTGAACAATTATAGATTTTTAGCATGCATTTATGATCTCTCATTCTGACTGGATAAAATGATACTTTCTAGAAATTCTAGAAATAATCAATAACTATCTTGCTCTTAAAAAAAAAAAAAAAAAAAGTAACCCATTCAGTTATAGAAAGTCAACTCTTCCCAGGACTTGTGACCTATTTCTGCCACCATTCCCTAGAAATGAAAAATATCCCAGTGATTTTTTTTTTATACATATCAGAAATAAATGAGGTCATAAGACTTTACAAGTACCTTTCTATTCCTCAGGGAATCTGTTATATATTCTCTGATTATAACTATAAAAACAACCGAACAGATCAGTACCATACCTGCATAAGGGGCCAACATATTAACCACTTCTATTCGGTCAATATAGATCATGACCCCACCACTGGGGGAAAAAAAAAGAAATGGAAAAAGTGTGAGCCAAATACAAATCTATTTTAATCCCAGATCATCAAATATAGCACATGTGATAGAAATTTATAAAGAAAATATAAAGACATACTACTGATTAAAATGACTCCACTAATTACTACTCAAATAACTCTCTATATATATACACTTAGTTCTTCTCATAACAAAGGTTCACCCCTGCAACTATTGTGATCAATTCAGCTCACATGAAGACTAAACCTATAATCTAAAGTGACTTAGCACTTTGCCCTTATTAACTGAAGCCAACAGATAAAGCAGTGCTCTTCTCAAAGTCTTCCATCAAGAAACCAAGTAGAGGTGTGGAGGCTAGCCACAGTATAAAATCTTTTGGTTTCTTACCTTATCTTAGTAATTCGTCAAGGGCTTTTACATTTTATCTGTATTTATTCTAGTATAAAAAATTTTTCCCCTTGACGTAGCCGGTTTAGCTCAGTAGTTAAAGCATCAGTCTGTGTACTGAAGGGTCCCGGGTTCGATTCTAACCAAGGGCACGTACTTCAGTTACAAGTTCTCCCCACCCTGGTGTGCAGTAGGCAACCAATCAATGTGTCTCATCTCCTTCCTTCCCTCCCTTCCTCCCTCCCTCCCTCCCTTCCTCCCTCCCTCCCTCCCTCCCTCCCTCCTTCCCTCCCTCCCTCCCCCCCCCGCCCCCCTGCCCCCTTCCTCCCTGCCTCCTTCCTCCCTCCTTCTCCCTCCCTCCTTCCCTTCCACTCTCTCTGAAAAGCGATGGAAAAAATATCCTTGGGTAAGAATTAAAAAAATAATAATTTTTTTTTCTCCTCAAGTAAAACTGTCACTCTAGAAAGACAGTGGCTTCCTATACTTTCTAGCCTACCGTGAGGGGCATGTGAACTTCAACTTGAGATACTTGAAGAGATTTTGAAAGTAAACAACTAGGCCTTCCTACCAACTTACATTTTTTCCCAATTAAAAAAAGAGTAATACATGCTTACTAAAAAAAATCTGAAAAAAATAGGAAAGTAAAAAAGATGAACATGAAATTTACCCAAAATCTCACCAGCTGCAAATTTTGAGTCATCTCTAAAGGGAATCCATAAAAGAAAGTTACAGATAGACCTAGGGAGAACTTATCACATATGTTAACTTAAAACACAGAAAACTTGATCCCTTTTAAAAAGCATTTCTGTCCTTCTATTGATGTCAAAGCTTCTTTTATACAGGCTTGTAACAGATATTTTACAAGTCATTTAAAATAGAGCACTAAAAATACCTTGAATTTTACATTCTTTTTTTGATACAATTCAATGTACTGATTATATTCTAGAAATAACTTGTGCCTTGCTTGCCTTTCTTTCCTTAAAACTCTTTGAAACTCTTTAACACAGCCATTTTCAAAGTAGGCTCCTAAGACCAGTAGTAGCATTATCATTATCTAGGAACTTCCACTAGAAATGAAAATTCTTGGGCCTCATTCCAGACCTACTGAATCAGAAACTCTAAATTAGATGGCTTTTAATACTACAGATGACAGGTTAGATGATTTCATTTTAAACTATCTGTTATTGAGCATTTACTCTTGATCAAGTGCTGGGTTAGGCACATTATATACACTAATTCTATTCCTTAGTGTAAGTGCAAGATAGGTCTTCTTACCTGATTTTTACAAATGAGGGAAGTAAGCTTAGCAAAATCAATAAAGGCATGTGTGGCAGCAAGGAGTATATGGGAACTCCCTGTACTTTCTGTTCAATTTAGCTATGAACCTAAAACTGTTCTAACAAAATATAGTTTAAAAAAATTCAAAAAAGCAGATATGGCAGTGATGACATATGAAGTTAGATCTACTGGTTCTTTTCAATAGTGCCCTAATGGCTCAAGATGGAAAGCTCCCATTTGGAGACAAGGCTTTCCTCAAATATTGCTCAAAAGAGAAATCTCCTGGAGTTATTTTCATGCCTGTTAGAAAGATGTTTAAGTGATCACAGCTTATGAACAGAAACTCCATCTAAATTAAAGGGAGGTTGGTAAGTGAGGAGAAAGCTTACCTTGTCCCACAAGGCACATTTTTAACTTCATCTGTTTGTAGGGTTGTCTGGGGAGGAAAAAATATCTCATCAATACTCAGGACACAAATCATCAAAGAACCACTGGTCCCAGATGAAAAACCTCCAGAGAACTACTGAGAGGTGTAGGAAGCTCCACTAAATTTTCAGTCACCAAAGATTAACTATCAAAGTAATTTCTTTTTGTATCCTAGTAGACATGAAAGCTTTGAGACAAAATATTTTATAGCTGATGTTTAAATCAGGATGCATTAGGAAAGTTCTAATGTTCACCCTCGCAGAGCCCTTATTTGCCTGGAGCTGGCCTGGCATTACGAACTACATGGCTTACCTACAAGGATGCTACTATGAGGACCTGTGCTCTGAACTTTGATTCTACTGCTAATATTAATGCTTATGATGAAGGTAAAAGATAACTATTATATGCAATCTTTTTCTCTGAAGCTATAGTCAATATTTCAGTTTAGGCTCTAGAAATCTTGCAAATGGTCTGTTCAATTTCCCTTTTAAAAGGGAAATTTAAAAGTGCCACCAGCAGCAATGCTTTCTTCCAGTGAACCAACAACCTGATTCTTAATTACTCTGCCCCTTTGTTTGGATCCAGAATGATTTTCTATTGCACTCTAAGGCCTCCAGATGAATACCTAATGAGTACATTCTAGACACACTGCACCTTACTAAGCATACAGCAACATATTACTTTATGGAATACAAAGGAGAATGGAAGCATGGTCCCTGTTTCCAAAGAGCTCATTATCCAACACAGGAGATAAAATCCTTACAAAGCAATCTATAACAGGTATAAAATAACAGAGTATAAACTGAATTGTTAGGTATTAAATGGCAGAGAGTAAAGTGATAGGCTGAAAAGCTCTCTGAAGTAAAGTATTTATAAGCCAAGTCTAGAGGGGGAGAAATAAGAACAGATGAGGCAGAGGAACATCTTAGGTTCAATGAATATCCTATTCATATACACAAAGTTGAGGGCAAGCCATATGTACAAGCAACAGGAAGCAGATTGGCTTGCCTGCAGCAGAAGGGGCAATACAGATGAAAGATGAAATTCTGAGAAGAGAACACGGTGACATTAGGTAGAGGGCCCTGTGTGTTCACAGGGGTTAAGGAGGGGCTTGGGCTCTCCCTAGTCTATCTTACAGACAGCCACAAAATAAACCTTTCAAAAATATGTTTTTTCCTTAATTCCTGTGCTCATATGTGATGTGGTTCTCAGTGTCTGTCACATTTAGAGGCAAGAAAAACAGTTGGGAAGCTAAAATATTAATTTATCTAGGCTGATTTTTAATAAGGCACATGGAAATTAAAAGCTGTCAACCCAGGAGAAAGGATTTAATAACAGGTTGCATATAAAATTCCAGGAGGGAAAAGAATTGAATGTAACTCTGGGATTGAGAGATAGGGTGATGGTAAACATAGTGACAAGTTTTAGGTAGAGTGAGAGAAGTTAATGAAAAGATGAGTTCAATTTACTGTATTTCCTTCAAAACGTTAACTAAATCCAATTTTAAAACATTAACCAAATTCAATTTCCATATTCTGCATCAACAAAGAAGGCTATGTCTTGTAATGTGTTCCAAAAATTCATAAAAATAAATGTTTTATGTTTCATTTGTATAAGAACAATTTCTTAAAAGGCTTTTATTAATAGAATTCTTTCTTAGAATGTTACTGTTACACATATTTAAAAAGAACATTCCTATTTAGTCACACTGGCTCCACCATTTATTTTTTTGTAAATGCAAAGTATATTTGTTGACACTAAAAACTCTTTACTAATTTCCATTTCTTGTATGATAATTTATTACAATATATGAATATATATACACTATATATTGTATTTTTATATGTGCAATTAAGCTCTAATATCTACTTAATGTTTATTATCTGTATCTCTTCTGTACATCTATCTCTGCATCAGTATGATTCAACATACTAAGCTCTAAGAAGGCAAGAGACAGATTTGCTTGGCTTTGAAAAGATCTACAGAAGTCCCCAATCTCTAAGGGTATGATGGTGCCATTTATCATTATAAACTGGGCTGTTAGTGAGGTCATGCAATTAAAACTCCTTCTTTCAAGGAGGAATAACAAGTCTGTATCAGTGAAACCATTTTTGCAAAGTCATGTAATTACTTGGTGTCAGAGCCAGAACCTAACTCTCCAGGTTTCTGGCTCCATGTTCACTACACCATACTGCTCAATTTAACAACCTTCCCAGAAATATAAATGTATTGCAATCCCTGCCTTCAAGGAGCTTAGAGATTTTCTGGAAAGAAAATACACACAAAAATTTAAAGAATATAAGACATTATTAAAAGAAATAAGACCAAGGGATAAAATTAATAATACAGACTTTCAGACCTATAGATCAGAAGAGGAATTTGCAATGAGCCTTAAGAAGGCTAGCAAGATTTAGACAGTAGAGAAGAAATGAAGGGAAAGATGGGGAGAGGCGAGGTGACGCCATGAACCAAGGCAAGAATGAGTAAGATAGGGAAAACAACATGGAAATAAGTCTGACTAAAGGAAGAACACATTTCACTTCAACAGATACAAATTCTTGCCCTAAGCCATCTAAAAACAAATTGGAAGGAGACCTGGAGGATTTAAGTATTCATAATGAAACTCTCACTTAGCAAGAAGCCACGGCTTAAATTACCAGATTAAATATATTAAATTTTCCTCAGTCCTGAGAAATTAGCAGATAGCAGACAAACTTCTGAATCCAAAGATTTATGATCACATTGAGTTTACAAAAGTAGTCACAATCTAATACTATTTTGTCATATCAAAAGATACTTACTAAGTGTCTCTTATGGCCAAGACACTTCTCAATGATAAAATGCTACTTCAAATATTCTGGAATGTTATGAAAATAGAACATTCCTGCCCTAGCCAGTGTGTTGGCTTGAGCAACAAAGGGTCATGGGTTCGATTCCGGGTCAAGTGCACATACCTGGGATGCAGGTTCGATTCCCTGCCCCAGTCAGGTCTCGTGTCGAAGGTAACCAATCAATGTGTCTCTCTCACATCAATGTTTCTCTCCCTCTCTTCCCCTCCCTCCATCCCTTCCATTCTCTCTAAAAATCAATGGAAAAAATATCCTCAGGTGAAGATTAACAACAGCAAAATAACAGAACATTCCCTAATGTTCCACATAAAATTGTGCTTAATGTTCCAGGCAAAAATGTGAGGGAGAAAAGCTGTGTATAAAAATTTAGATCCGCCTGGTCAGCATGGCTCATAGGTTGAGCGTCGACCTATGATCCAGAAGATCAGAGTTTGATTCTTGGTCAGGGCACATGCCCGGGTTGCGGGCTCAATCCCTAGCCGGGGGCGTGCAGGAAGCAGCCGATCAATGACTCTCATCACTGATGTTTCTATCTCTCTCTCTCCCACTCCCTTCCTCTCTCTGAAAGTCAATAATTTTTTTTTTTTTTTAAAATTCAGATCTTCCGTGTTAACAGTAGTCCAGGAGCTTGCCTCAAAAGAAACTAAACAGTTCTAAACCAAGTAATCACTGGTTTGTATATCTAGCTATGTTCTGAAGTAATGCTTTTGACAGCAGCAAAAGAAAACCTGCTACATACCACTATACAGATATGAGAAGTCAGTTCTTCTAAGTTGCCTAGCTCTTACTTCTAACATACTTCACCAGAGTGAGGTGTTTCAAAATCATAACCTGTGCTATGACAACTGTACTCTATACTTTAACTCTTGCATTTAAGTAAATACCACCACTTGCTTAAGCAATAAGGAAATCTATCTCCACCCATAAATGTGGCAACTGTTCCTGTCACACCTGTCTATCCAGTATAGGGGCTTCCCTAGAAATCACTCACCTGCACAGATCTGAATGTGGTAATGAAAGGCAACATGATATGATAGCCTGGTCCACTGGGGCTAGTTAGTAAAGCTCCTCCCCTGCAAAAAGATGTTTCAAATTGACAAGATTATAAAGAGAGAAATTCTCTTTCCAAATCTAAAATGCTGTAATAAGTATTCACTCTTACTCATGCTATTGACCTATTAAAGCCTCACTAATATGAATTACTCGTCATAAACAACTGCTGGTCCCTAAAATATCTGCCACAGCTAAGAAGGTGAAAAAAAATCACATTAAACTGCTGTTACACTTTGTTTCATAAGCTGGACCGACCATACCTCTGGGTCTCCAGCATTGCTCGCAGGTACAAAGGATTTTCATTGATTTTTAACTGTCTGAAAAATACTTGTGAAAAAAATTCTAATGGCTCTTAGTTGCTATATTTTAACTGTGCATAACATGAGCCAGTTCAAAATATAATGCACTTAATCACCAGGTTGAAAAAGAAAACACAAACTTTCAAGGAAGGAGAACATTTTTGAGGCTCAAGATTCTTTTAATCTCTAAGGCAATTAAAATACTGGGTGCATAAAGTTTATTTAAAAAAACAAAACCAAAAATTAGATGGAAAGATAAAGGGTGAGAGAATAAGAATAAAAATAGAGAGATTATAACTGTGGACTTGTTCACCAAATTCTGGAATGTGAGAACTATGACAGCACATCTTGGAAATCATAAAAAAAGAGGCATTTGGGGGGCAAATATACAAAAGAAGTCCTATTTTACACAGTGAAGAGTACCTTCATAGAACTTCGCTTTCTATGTGAAAATATAAGTAGGTTTGCAAAGAATTCATAGCAAATAACTAAGAAAAGATAAACAGAAGTCTACCCCTAATTCTTTGAGAACCATACCTTGAAAAGTTCCTTCCTTGATTTTACCACTAGGAAGACAATGCTGAACTTGATGGAAATATGGACTTATCTGTCATTTTTTATGCTAGACCTCTATCTAAGACATATCACTAAAATGGCACTTGAAACTAGTGCTTCACTGGGAAGACTGCTTCTAAGACTCAGGATGGATTTAAAAGTAGAAATATCACTTTTGGAGGATGATGGAAACAAGCAAAAAGTTGAAGCCTTTTCAAGTACATCATTATCGCAATTTCTCCAGGTTGTTCTCTCTCTGTCTAGGTCAAAAGGAACTGGTGGTACCATGTTGAAGAAAAAGCTATTTGAGCTCAACTAGAGAGCAACACATTCCACACCATTCCTTTCCTCATCCTGAAAAGAAAGGGGCGGGGGGACACGGGGGGACACAACAACCCTATGTTTATGTGTCTCCAGGTCCAGGAACATAACAATTGTCATGGTCATCATGTTTTGGCCTTAAAAGCCAAAACCAGACACTAGGTGCTGTTAAAAGAAAAAAGAAAAAAATCTAAAGAACCATCACAAATAGGACCAGAGTTTCTAAAGAGCATAAAAAGCTCAAACTGAAAGCCTGTAGAGCTGTATGGAATACAACGATTTACCCATCTCTTCAGTTACAGGTGGACTGACCACAGCCTGCCTTCATTTTTTCTACAAATAATTGAGCTTACAATGAATAACTATAGGGACTCAACGTTTGCACAAAATATACATAGCACTAAAATTGTCCAACACCTGCAGGGTTCTCTGCAAAAGCCTGCCTTGGCGCCCACAGTCTCCCTGCAGCTGGGACGAAAATCGCTGCCCAGTACAGGAGAGGGCTCCCCCGACGCTGCAGAGGGAGTAACTTCCTAGACGCCGCTCTACCGGGCGTCCTCCTCCTACCTGCTCCAGAACCTGCGCTGGCTGCACACGCGGCTCACCTGTAGTACACAGCCAGGTGTCCTTCCTCGATCTTGTGGATGGAGGCGTAGAGGACGACGACCACCAGACCCACCACTGTAGCCACCAGAACCCGGACCTGAGTCATATTCATCCTTGTTTCTCCTGAATAAGGGAGGAAAAGACCCTCAGCCCCGTAAGAGACAGGCCTACCCTGCACGGTTTCCACCCTCCGCGTCCAGACAGCTGGCTCCCTTCCGCACGCCGAGCCGCGGAGTCCCGTGCCCCTTTGCCCTCATTCATTCCTCCTCGCAGAACCCGTTCACCCCTCGGTAACCCCTCAGCCGAAGGCGCCCCGCGGGCCGCCCGTGCTCGGTGAGCGTCGTGACACCCCCTCTCTCAATGGCTGCTCCCCGGGCAGACGGTACTAACTAAGTCGGGGGTCCAGCCGCAGGGTCCGAAGGGAGGCCGACCCCTCCACCGCGCCTCGCGGATCAGTGACGCATCGCCCCCGCCCGCACGTGCAGCCGCCTCCCCTCCGTGCCAACCGCCGCCAACAGCCGGCCCCGCCCACTCGCCCCGCTCTGCGGCTGCGCGGGCACGCACGCCGACGCAGAGCTCGCCCCGCGACCAAAGGGACGGGGAGCGGACGGGACAAAATTCTCCGGGTTGCCTGAGGCGCAGTTTCCCGAGTAAACGGGAAAGCTGAGGAAGGAGAGGGCTTCTACGACAAGGGACTGGTCAGTTTGTTCTTGTGCAAAGACCCACCCTCACACTCAGTGTGGTAGCTGTTCTATTTATTTGTACTTTTGTGGTTTATACCGAAGCCTACGTGGCAAACAGGTGCTTTAAGAATGGAACCTACACTGAATTCAGGAGCAGCCAGACTTTTGCAAGTAAAGTGGAAGGTTAGAAGAGGCAGATATTCAATCTAACCTCATATTCATTCATCAAGTATTTTCCGGAGTATCTCTTACTGTGCCGGAATGCTGATCTCGTGAGGGCTTTATGAAGGCCATCCAAGCAATAGGAATGGATCCTCTAAGAAAACGAAAAGGTACAGTGAGCATTTGAGTCTCCCTGAAGCCAGTATGATGGAAAGGAGTGGGATGGCAGGCTAGGCCAGGTTTTGAAAGGCTCCAATGCCCCTTTTCTGCAGGGACGGCGTACTGTATGGCTAGAGAATAGAAAGAGACAGGCTTTCTTTTTACTGTATATTCTTCTGTTCTTTTAAAAATATGCATTATGTGCATATGTTAACGAAAAGAAGAGTAGAGACAGGAGTGAGATGGACGAATTCCAGGGAAATTAGGGCAGCATATTAGAGTAGGTTAGGCAGTAAGGGTTACTGTAAGCCTTCAAAGGCTAGCAGCGGGACCATAACTGGACAAGGAGACTTGGGTAGGAGGGCTCTGTAACCTCTTGGGCAGGGAAGTATGGGAAAGGAGTGCTTTAGGTCCAGTGAGTCTGCAAAATGGTATAGAGTGTAGATAGATTGGAGGCAGGGAGCGAAGCGGTTAGAAACTGCAGGCGCAAAGTTGCAATGGTGAAAACTGTGGAAATGGGAAGGGTTAAATAGACTTCAAATCTTCGTTAAAGAAAGCCCTCCCAGACCACTCTACCCTCTTCTTTCAATAAATATACTTACCTATTTCGTTCATTTGCCTTATATTACCTAGGAATATCTGGGACCTTGTCTGTTCCAGATCAACGATATTTGTAGAGCTTAGCTGTTTTAACTTCTAAAAAGCAAAAAGAATGAAAAAAATAACTTGTTCCAGCTCCTGTTTTCTGGATGGATTCTCCTAGTTTTTCATAATATTGCTTGATTTAGGGAATGAAATGCATACAGTTTACAACTGCCATTCAACTCAAAAGTTGTCACCCAGCAAAAAAATAGAGTGGCCAACTCATGCATCAAAAGCAAGTCTGAGGTGATCTTAATATAATAATCTGTTCTGACTCATACTACCTGCCCATATCATATTGGTCAGGCTACCCTGACATCCATCACCCCAGCCACACTACATAAAAATGGCCCCACCCTACAGCAGATCTTTTATCAGGTATTACATTATTTAGACAATACATGATCGTGTTAAAAATCCTTTGCCTGGCCGGGCATGGCTCAGCGGTTGAGCCTCGACCTAGGATCCAGGAGATGGAGGTTCAATTCCAGGTCAGGGCACATGCCTGGGTTGCGGGCTCCATCCGGGGGCGTGCAGGAGTCAGCAAATCAATGACTCTCATCATTGATGTTTCTCTCTCTCTCTCTCCCTCTCTTTTCCTCTCTCTGAAATCAGTAAAGACATTTAAAATAATAATAATAATTTCAGTGCTTGGATGGCTTAGTGTTCAGACTCCCAGATAAGCATTCTTTCTTACTGTACTGTCTATTAACTATTTCTGATTTTGCTATCTAGCTCAATATCTTCTATAGGTACCCAATAAATGTTTCTTGATTAAAACCTTCTATAACTAGAGAAGCAAAGGTGAGACTGCCTATTGTAACAGCTGACAAATTTCTATATTTAGAGAAACAGTAGCATCAGATGACTAAAATGTTAGAAGACAACCCCAGGGTTTCAAACTTAGATAACTGGGAAAATGACACTACAAGCAAAAAGGTAACAGTGTGACTAAGACATTGATTTGTTAGGGCAAAATATGAGCATTGCTTTTAGACATGGATAGTGGTGATAGGACATCTCATGTGAAAAGACTATATTAAAGCAGCCACAAATACTGTCTTTACTGTAAGTCCTGTATAATTCCTAAGGAAAGCTCATTGTATTATTCTGTGCTCCAATTCCACTTCATGTAAACTTCCAATTTTCCCAAACCATATTCAACAGCAGTTGATCCTTGAACAACACAGGTTTGAACTGCATGGGTCCACTTATACATAGTGGGGGTTTTTTCTCCTTCCTCATTTTTTTTCAATTACAGTTGACATACATTATTACATTAGTTTGAGGTGTACACCCCAGTGATTACACATTACATAACTTACTAAGTGATCACGCACCCAGTAAATCTTGCACCCATCTGATACCTTACATCGTTTTTAGAATATTGTCTATATTCCTTATGCTGTACTTTATATTCCCATGACTATTCTGTAACTACCAATTTGTACTTCTTAATCCCTTCACTTTTTCACCCATCCCCCCAAACTCCCTCCCATCTGGCAACTGTCAAAATGTTCCCTGTATCTGAGTCTGTTTCTGTTATGCTTGTTTTTTAGATTCAATTATTGATAGATACGTATTTATTGCCATTTTATTGTTCATATTTTTTATCTTTTTTTCCCCCTCCTCCTTCTTAAAGAAGACCCTTTAATATTTCATGTAATACTGGTTTGGTGGGGATGAACTCCTTTAGCTTTTTCTTGTGTGGGAAGCTCTTTATCTGTCCTTTGATTCTAAATGATAGCTTTGCTGGGTAATCTTGGTTGTAGGTCCTTACATTTCATCACTTTGATTATTTCTTGCCAATCCCTTCTGGCCTGCAGTTTCTGTTGAGAAAGCAGCTGACAGTCTGATGGGAGCTCCCTTGTAGGTAACTAATTGCTTTTCTCTTGCTGCTTTTAAGATTCTCCTTTTGTCTTTAACCTTTTGCATTTTAATTATTATGTGCCTTGGTGTGGGCCTCTTTGAGTTTGTTTGGGACTCTCTGAGCTTCCTGGACTTGTATATCTATTTCCCTCACCATGTTAGGGAAGTTTTCTGTCACTATTTTTTCAAATAAGTTTTCAATTTCTTGCTCTCTCTCTTCTCCTCTGGCATCCACACGATGCAAATGTTGGTAAGCCTGAAGTTATCCCAGAGGCTCCTTACACTATCCTCATTTTTTTGGATTCTTTTTTCTTTTTGCTCTTCTGATTGGGTATTTTTTGCTTCCTTATATTCCAAATCACTGATATGATTTTTGGCTTCATCTACTCTACTATTGATTCCCTGTAAATTATTCTTCATTTCAGTTATTCTTCATTTCTGACTGGTCCTTTTTATGCTGTTAAGGTTCTAAGTTCATTGAACATCCTTATAGCCAGTGTTTTAAACTCTGCATCCAGTAGATTTCTTGTCTCCATTTTGTTTAGTTCTTTTTCTAGAGTTTTGTTCTGTTCTTTCATTTGGGA
Source organism: Miniopterus natalensis (assembly GCF_054644295.1). NCBI lineage: Eukaryota > Metazoa > Chordata > Mammalia > Chiroptera > Miniopteridae > Miniopterus > Miniopterus natalensis. The sequence goes on from NC_142094.1 coordinate 42,344,063, forward strand.
CATGTTTCGTTGTCTCATTTTGGCAGCCTCCCTGTATTTATTTCTATATATCAGGTAGAGGTGCTACATCTCCCAGGCAGAGTGGCCTAATGTAGTAGGTGTTTTGTAGGGTCCAGTGGCACAGCCTCCCTGATCACGCAAGCTGGGCACTTGAGGTGCGGTGCACTCCTCATCCCCCCACGTGAGCTGTGTACACTCTCCCCTTGTAGCTGAGCCTTCATTGCTGTTGGCACCTCAACAGGATGCACTTATTCCCAGGCTGATGAGCTGCAGGTACTGGCTGTGACCATCCACCTCTGACCACTGTGGAGGATCAGCTGTGCAGGGGCCCACCCCACAGAGTGAGACTTACTTTAGTGGAGCTCTGAGTCCACCCTGTGTGTTCCTTGTGGAGGTGGTTGCATGGTAATGCTTCAACGTGGTCTAAAGCTGTCCACTAGGTATACTGGCTCTGAGGCCTCCAAGGAGGTGCAGGCGAAGGTCAGCCTCTGCCTGTGTTCTGCTTGGGGCCACCAGACATGCACTACAAAGCAATCTGCAGATGACTGCTACTTACGCTGGACTTGGAGTTGTCCAGGTGAGACCAAGTTGCAAACCAAGGCCGGCAGCTAGTGCCATTGCTGGGGACACTTAGCAAGAGGTACAGGGCACACTGAGGACAGATACTGCTTGTTAGAGAGATTTTAGGAAAATCTGAAGCCTGAGCCAAGACAGGCCATTTGTATGGAAAAGCCACTGAAACAGCTTGGGTGGGCTTGAAAGTTGGGTGGGGCAGGGCTTCAGGGAATCATCAAGGTGGGGCAAACTGTGTGAGTCAAGTTGATGGAGTCTCAGATTTGGTGCCTGCCTGCCAGCTCTGTGGGGGAAGGGCTCATCAAAGGAAAAATGGCTGCTGCCAGCATTTCTCTCTGGGAAAGCTGCCCCACCACCCCAAGCTCTCTTACCCTGATGCTGGAGAATCTAGTTCTTCCCGTAAGTCTCTGATGCCTATCAGGCTGCTGCCCCAGTGCTGAAGCTCACAGGGAGTGAGTCCGAGTTAGTCTGTGCAGAGAACCTGTAAGAGAACTTCCTGGAACCCCTGTAGCCTCCGTCTCCCTCAGCCTCAATCCCTGCTGGTTTTTACAGCCAAAAGTTATGAGGACTTCTCTCTCTGGCACTGAAACCCTGGGTTGGGGGACCTGGTGTGGGGCTGGGAACTTACTCCTTAGGGGGGACCACTGTAGCTGAGCTATCCCTCCCAATTTTTATCCACCACACATGGGTCTGGGGCCAGCCCCTTCTGCATCTCCGCCCCTCCTAGCAGTCTCCACATGGCTTCAATTCCCTAGTTGTAGGACTTTCATTCAGCCAGGTTTCCGACAGTTCTGAATGTTTAGCTGTGATTGTGATGTGGTTGTGGGAAGAGGTGAGTACTGTGTTTACCCAAAAGTCCTATATACAGTTTTTAAAAATATTTGGTGGTTTCATGTCCGCAGACTCAACCAACCATGGCTAGAAAACAGTATTTTCGCATTCCCAACCTCTGTTGGTTGAATTCACAGATGTGAAGGGCCAACTGTAGAGACTAAAATGATACTCAGATTTTTGACTGTGTGGAGGGGTTGACACCCCTAACCCCCGTGTTGTTCAAGGATCAACTAACTCTATTCATCTGGTTTTAATGAATACAGTAAAAAAGTAATTTAAAAATCATTTAATACACCAAGTGAAAAACTGTCTATAATACAAAAGCATTTCACATTTTTTAAAAACAAGCATCTTTTAAGTTACTTAACAAGATGATAGATCCACAATCCTTTATCTGAAGTTGTTAGAGCCAGATGTTTCAGAATTATGAAATTTTCAGGTTTTTGAAAGAATATTCAGTGCATATACCATACTAAATAAACACCCAGCAGCGTATGTGGCAGCAGCCTTCTCCACCAAATAATCAAACATGCTAATATTTCTGCAGCAAAATACATGAAGATTCACACTAAATGGGATAAGTAAATTCAATTGTCAGTTCAAGTTAGATTTGCAGCAAATGGGTTTTGTCACCAAGCTTATGAAAAACCTTGTTTTCAGAGCTTTTTAGATTTTGGAATTACAGATAAGGGAGTGCAGACCGTTCTATTTGTATGACGAGACATGAAAGATTCCTAAAAGAAATGACTCATTTTTACAAATGAAAAGACAGATAAGTTTTCAAATACATTATAAATTAACAGACATCTCTGATATTACTAAATGTACATCTTAAATACATATACACATAGCACACTTATGACAGCCCACTGATATTAACAGCACAGATGCACTGTCAAAGGTGTAATAAAATTGAAAATGGGCATGACCCAACTCCTTATGATGCCAAAAAGAGCACTGTTGAGGGCAACACAAGGAGGTAGGGTTTATTCTTCAAGAAGTACAATTTTACTTCTGAACTGTCTCTGCCACAGAAACACACGCAAACAATGTTTACTTGGAACACGTTAGTTGAGGTTTCCTTCTCTGTATATATTACTTTTGGCCTTATGCCCAAAAGTTAAATGTTGAAAGGTATTTTTAATCAGTTAAGTAATGTTTTACAAAGTTTAAAAACAAATAGGTTGCAGTGACGCTCCTAACTAGTTGTAGTATTTAAACAAGTTCACGGACATAAAATTCTATCTGTTCAGGGGTTAAAATTACCCAAAGCCAAAATATTACCCATGTAAAACCATGCATAGTTTTTGATCACAGCCATTTCTTCCATTGATTAGTGTCTGAAGAATGGTTTCATGGAGAAAACCAATTTTGAACACGTGCAACAACAACTTCCATTGGTTTGGGTGCAGTGAATAAGTGGCGAGTCATTCTGTCAACCAACTCCAGTCAAGATTCTAAAACCAGGCATAAAAAATTACAATTAGATGTTGACTATAAGGGGTAGGTTTATGGGTGTTGATTTTTACAAGTTTTCTAAGTATGCTTGGGCATTATATAGTCAAAAGTTTAAAAATTAAAAGCATAAATAAGTGATAGAGTTTAGTTTACCTTATTTTCTGCTAATTAAAAAAATACTTCAGTTTTCATAAATATTTGAAGCAAATAATTAATGAAAGAGGAAATATAAAAAGTTGACCTTGAGACTAAATGTAGTAAAAATTAATCCAGTAAATATTTTATTGTAGCTTCTCCAAGTTTTAACAAATCAGTAATTCAGTTACTAAATATTATTAATATAAATACTTCTATTAATTACAACTATATTAACAGTATTCATTTGTATATAGCAGTTACTATATTTGAATTATAATATAAATCCTGCCCCATCTTATTGAAGAAAATTGATTGTTGAAGCAAAAAGGTACATACCATTCAATTTTAGTGGTCATATTGCAAAGGAAGCTCACCAATCATTTAATTTGACCAAAAATGCTATTGTTGAAGATTATTGATGACATAATCCTAGTACATGCATGGGTAAGAGAAGATGGGGATTTGGGGTAAAGGATATTCCTCAAATGTTCTTTCTCTTTCCTCTGAGTTCTTCTATTACCCATATGCATCCCAAATGCCAGGTAAGGCTAGCATGAAAAGTTAAATGCTTTGCACTCAAATACCTAAAATACACATCCGTATTCATATAAAACTTACCATCATCCTACTACTCTTTTCCTCATTTACTTCATGAATAATAGTGTTTAAATGGCCAAGACAGTTCAAATTTTCTTCTATCATTTGTGTCAAGGACTCCCTGTGAGATGGGGGGAAAAAGAAGCCTTTTCAAATTCAGCGAAGTGCTTATGAATTTCCTCTACTTTTTGGTCTTCAGGGTGAGGATGATCGATGCCTTTCCTGCCCCCCAACAATACAGTTGATTCCTGTAGTCTTCAGTTTCCTCACCCTTCCCACCCAGAGGCACAGCCCTGCTTGTTACTCCAATTGTTGCCTCTGCCCAGCTTTAACAATAAGAAGTCCACTATAACTCCAATATGATTTTCCTTTGAAATAAAAGTGGTACTTATATACATCCACCTCACCCTCCCGGGAAATGCTAACTGGGTGGGGGTGAGGGGTAGATCCTTGTGGCATAGACAGACGAAAGATCTCTTTTTGTTTCTGTAATATTTCCCTTTCCTTACAAGTATTAAGAACATCAGCATGCTTACTTTTCAGAGACACAAATGCAGGGGAGAAGATACAAAAGTACAATCTGTTCTGCAAAGATCAGGGAATGTGAAAAACTCTGGTTGAAAACTACAGATGACAGCAATGAAAAGACGAAACAAGCAAGCTGATTCCTGAAGACAGCAGAAGAAAATGGTGTGACAGGGGAGCTGCCCAGAACCAAGAAAATTCCTAGAAGTTTATATTTAAGGAAATCCTTAAATTCTGGTTTCTGCCTTCCATGATTTCCTCTTCCATATGATCTCCATTCTCGCCTTTTACCACTCCTCAGTCTCTCTACCCTATTAGAATCAGTTCTAGGTCATGGATGATACCCACTATTAGCTTAGAACTAAATTCTAATTCAGCTCCTTTTCAACAGATGGAAAAATTGAGGCCAACAGTTCCCAATCTTTGGTAGCTAAGTACCACAGGTACATTAATAATTGAAACTAGTTTTCCTTTATACTGTATTCCTACTGGAAAATATATTTAAAATTCCTGTCAGATACACTTTTACAAACAACCACAACCTCAAATCTGAAATTCACTGTATAGAGGTGACATCTGCAACCATTAACATCCCCTAACAAACCTAAATGCCTTTAATGAAAATAGGTTAGTGTATTAAATTTTATTTAATTTAACTCTGATTGATGGAATTATTTCCTAAAGTCTATATAATTAATTATAGCCTGTGCTGTAGCTATGGATGTATTACACTGGGCCAAATCTACAATGACCCCAAGATATAACCTGGAACTTGCTTTCTTTAAAAAAATAAAATACCTGTTATCAGCTTGCCTTCCTGCCATGTGCTTTTCTCTCATAAAAGTAGAGTACAGAATATGCAAACTGCATGACCTCCTGAGCAGTGATGTAACATGGTTGCACTTCTGCAAAACTAATTATGGGCAGAGCTTCCAGGAAATGCTGGTGCTGTAGAGGTCTCCATGAGTTGTGAGAAAAGCGACAATACACAAGCTAGCAAAGAGCCACTGGCTCTGGATACGGCACATCTTATGCTGAGAAAAATAACAGAAATGGATAGTCATTCAGCTTTTAGCAGAAGAGCAGGAATTAATAAAAGAAAATATAGGGCTTCACACTTCAGTTCTTATTTGCAAAACTGATTTAAGGCATTAAAAAGTCTGATATTAGAATACTAAGTTATAAAATAGAGTAGATTAAACTCAACAATTCATTAAAAGGGTGATCAAGACCCCAAAATGGTAAATGCAAAAGGACAGCATAATTTCTCAGAGATAAATGATTAAGGAAAGAATAAAGTTTCGGTAAAAGAACCAATAAGCCAACAACAGAGAGAGAACTTAGAACTTGGATTGAACTAATAAGTAACATTTGCTGAATACGTATTTACTTCCCAGTACTTTATATGTGTTGTTTAATTTAATTTTCACAGCAGTTCCCATCTTACAGGTGAGGAAATGTGAACATTACAAGAGTCCAGTTAATTGCACAAGGTTATTACAAAGGGACAGTCAGCGCTCAACCCTAGTCTATAGGGCACTGAAGACTATGCCTTAACTACTATGCTCTACTGCCTCATTCCTATTACTGCTTATGAAATACAACTATCTATTGTTACAAAGTGAACCCACCCATCTTGAGGAGTTACCACGCATGACAGAGGATGTTCACGTTCTGCTGAAGTCGGGGGCAGCCATGCTGATGCCTGAGGGGTAGTTACTGCACCTTCTAGACTGGATCCTACAAGGGACCGAGCCGAACTCTGTGTCTGAAGGAAAATTAAAAAATAAGATTATAGATGAACATCTCCATTGATTTATACAATTTCCTAACATATTCCTAAGACTTACACTTCTATCACAACTTATGTGTATAACCAGAGTATCTCTGCACAAAACTATTTCCAGTAGTGGGTATTACATACCACTACTAATTCTGTCCCCAGGCCTAATCTTTATTGACGAAAACCAAATGTATCTACCCACCGAATTCCACTTTAGTTGGAGAAGGAAAAAACACCATTTGAACAAAGGGTTTTTTATTAACTAGTCAGGCACATCTATCCCCAAATCAGGTTGGGATACCACAGTGGTCTAGGACTGAGAGGGGTATAAAAACAGAAGACTGGAAAGGCAAGACAATGAAGGGTAATCATGAAGTCCTGCATCTGAACTGTTGTCAGACGCCAAGCAAAGAATATGAGCATCAACCCAACACAAAATATACAGGTTTTCAAAAGGATCCAGATCATGCTGACAAAAACCCCTTTTGCAGGGAATAACAGCATATCAGTGTCACATTAAATAATTCATTAAAAGTTACTTACACAGGCAATTTTAAGGAGATGCCATATTTCTTTCTGCCTCTTTCCCTGCATAAACATGACAGTACTGTCAGCTTCTTTGATGTTACTGAGGGCCATTTCCACCTTGGGCAGTAGATCAATAATCTTCTGCTTACAGCCCAACAACTTGCTGGAGAGATGAAATTGGTGTTAGAAACTTACACATTTCCCAAGACTATACACCATACTCCCAAACCCAGCTGAATAAATAAACCACAATCAGAGTCAGATTTAATGACTGATCTTCAAAGCAGTGCACAAAAACAGGACACCTAAATGTGCATAGCTGTGGTTGAGAGACCCAAGGTACTGCCAGAGCTCTTCCTGGGTCTACTGTATTTACCAAAAAGGGGTATTACACTTTGAAAGGAAGGTGATAAAAATACCCTGGCTTCTCAATAGGAAATAAAGTGATTTTTCTACCTCAGATGACCAAACAGCTCCTTCAGAACCCGGTCCTGACTCTGCACAGTATGCACAATGATCTTCACCATCTCCGTGCTGTCACTGTAGAAGTGATCTATAAAAGACCTCAGTCAGTGAGTATAACCTCTCTTCTGCACGAACATGTCAGCCTCCAAAACAAAAAATTCCTAAAAATCTGAAACTAGTTTTAATTAATAACATCTCCACTTAAATTCAAAACTGGATTAAGATGATTTTAAGATCATATAGCTATAATCATATATCTAAAAGTATGTGTGTTTGTGCATATATTATATATATATATATATATATATATACACATATATATACATTTATCATTGTATCTTCAGAAACCTTAGTTGCCTGTTTTGAAAAGAGCTTTACCTATCTTTAACTCATACTAACCCAAGCCCCAGACACACATGCAGCCTTCTAGCCAAGAGAGCAATCTTTCTTGGATGATTAACATCATTTATTTAGAAACAGTAGGACAATTCATCAAACTTTCACTGCCTGAGAAAAAGGAGGCCCTTGCCCTAACTAGATTGCATGTAATTTCAGGTTTATTCATCTGTTCGCAGCCCATAAAAACTTAGAAAAAGTGACAGACTTAAGCCAAATCTCATACACTACTAAAAGGACCTGTAGACACCCTGAAAGTTCAGTTTAAGGATAGGATAACATCTTAAGGCAAACTGGCAGCTGACAAATGTCCTCAAATGGGATGGTTATGTGCTCACAGTGAGTTCTACAGTTTTTAGATGTTACTTTAATTTAAAAAACAACAACTATTAATTGTTATATTTCAGAAAATGGCTAAGTTTTAAAAAATCAGATGGCTGCTCATGGATCATGCTGGCATTTCCTTGGACAATCTCAAATACAAAAATATTATTTGCTATTAACTACTTATAATTTTCTCATTTAACCCTCACAGAAGTCCTGTAAGGTGGCTACTGTTGTTATCAACATTTTACTATAGAAGAATACCAAGAGGTTTAGAAAAAGTACAATGTCCTTTGTTATCACTGCAAAGACCTCCCCCATAGTTCAACCTTATCTATTTCCCACACATCTTTCTGTCTCTCCCTCACCAACAACTAGATAAGGAGGCTCCAAAAAGACTCCTCTCCAAAGAGCACTCCTTCCTTAATCCCACAGATGAAGCCCGAAAGCTTTCCCACAGAACAAACTCTCTCAGATGCTCAAAGACCTCAGAATTTTCCTTCTCCAACACAGAGAATGAAGAAAGTTGGTTTTTACTATTTTCCACTGAACAGGAGTCTCAAGTCAACTCTAAGCTAGAAATGACACCAGAATATATATCGTGTGATTATATAAGCCACAACAATAGATGAAACTTGTTACAACTAACTAGTTTGTCACTTAAGGTGACTCTCAGTTCAAAGAAATTACCTGTATAGGACTTTTATCTCTGGGCCCTATGATACACTGATATGCTCTCATGGGTACTTTGTTATCTCTGGGCCCTATGATACGCAGACATGCTCTCATGGGTACTGTGAAGTTTTTATAAAAATCATCCAAATAAATGCTATCACTGACTGGAAACTCAATTTGATTGAGTAGATCAATGGAATGTTATATATCTTCATCTGCAATATCTAAATCATTGGCTAGAACACTGGGAGTAATGAATACTAATTTAAGAAAGTAAGATTTAGACTTCTCTATTTGATATCTTTAATTTTAGTATTTTACTCTAACCACAACTTCTATCACTTCTATTACCTTTTGTCAATATCTTCAACTTTTTGTCCTTTTATTCTATCAGTAAAATCCTAGCCCTGGATCGGTCTAACCATCTGCTCTATCAGTTCCTATATCCAAGCTACAACAGTACCAATAAAAAAAAGTATACTACCATTCCCTCTGTTGTCAACTATTAATTCACAGGTTTTCACCTCTTCTCTGGATTCTTAATAAATGTGCTGGGTCAGCAACATCTTCCATTGCACATACCAGCTTTTTAAAATCTTTAGCAGACTCCTTATATCTATGAGGTCATCACCTCATCCATTACAGTTAACCTCACTTCTCACTTCAGGACAGGAGGCCATAAGACCCTCACCTTCCAACCCCTACACTCACAAAAGTGTCTGTATCTACACCATCCTTCCTCTAACGCCAGTGGCAGCAAGCCTAATCCCTGCACTATTCTATAGAGTCAGCCTTTCAAACTTGTTCAGGGAGCTCCCTCTTCACAGGCTTTGGCCCCAAGCACATAAATATGCACAAGTCTTCCTTCTGAAAATTGACCTCCCTTGATTCTACATCTCCTCATAGCTATTCACCTCTCTTCTTTCCTTAAACGCCAAGCTTCTGGGGGGGAAAAAATAGCCTAGATAAACAGTTCTCAAACTTTTGATCTCAAGACCCCTTTACACTAAAAAAACTCTTAAAAACACCAGAGTATTATTCAGGAATTAAACTGAGAAATTAAAAAAATATACTTATTCATTTAAAAGTAAGAACAAACTATTAACATTTTTATTAAAAATAACTATTTTCCTAAACAAAAAGAAATGTAGTGAGAAAACTGGCATTGTTTTACATTTTTGCAAATTGTTTTAATATTACCACTCATCTCATCAGAAAAGTCTTTTAAGTATGGAGAAGCTAAAAAATTTTAGTTGCTGGATACAAGTTTTCTTCAATTCTGATTTTGCTTGAAACACGGAACTTTATCATTGACAACTAATATTGTTGGATATTTCTCCCTGAAAGTGACAGGCAGCATGCTTCATTAATTTTTGAGAAAATATATGCCACATACCCAAATATGAATAACCAGTTTGTCTGACAGTCTTTCTTTTAAGTAAAAATGGTGTTCCATTAAAGAAGTCAGTCCATAAGCAACGTAAACAATTGCTGAAGTGGTTTTCCTTAAGACAACCATCATACTTCAGTACACAGCAGATGCACTTATGAGTATTTTCCATTTCATCACACAGAATATTAAAAAGACATGTACTCAAGGGTTGAGAGTTAAATAAAATTTTTACTGCTTTATCAAGGACACTTAAATGAAACTGGCATTAAAAAAAACCTTGTAACTGCATGGTGGTGAAAAGTATAATGACTTCTAGCATAGTTTGGTGCTACTGCCTTGATTCATGCTAAGTAAGATGCAAGCCATTTACCCACCAATGCTTTTGCAGTATCAGTGAAAATGTCAACATAGTGAAAAAGGCAAATAACATCCTAGTATCCTGAAAACAGTTTTGACCTCACTGACTCCTTGAAAAGGTTTCAGGGATCCTCAGGTGTTCATGAAACACACTTTTTGAACTGCTGGTCGAGACTGACTTCTCCATTTCCTCCTGTCCCATTCCCTCCTCAGCTCACTACAATGGTTTCTCTTCCCAAAAGGCCAAGATCACATATATTTTGTCCAAATCACAATGAAGTCCAAACTGCTTAGTCCAATGAATATTTTATCATTTTTATTACTTACACTTCTGTAGCATTTCACCCTGATTACTTTCTTCATGAAACTCTCTGTCCTGACCCTATCATGTCATTCCCTCTACATATTCTGGCATTTCTCAATCTTCTTGGAGGGCTCTTCTGCTTCTAGCCATTTCTTCAATGTTGGTACTTCCTAGGATTCCATCCACCCTGGCTTTCCTACTCAACCTTCTTTTTCAGGATGACCACTTTATTCCTACAGCTAAATACTCTCAAAACAGCTGAATATCTAACTCAGACTTCTCTATTAAATCCATATGCATATGTATGTATGTGTATATGTGTGTGTGTGTACATATGTACATATATACCTCTATATATAGCAGGTTCGCAAATAACATAGTTTTGTTCAACATCATTTGGTTATAAAGTTGACAAGATGTCATAGGAACTTAACTTTTGTTTAAATCAACCAGCCTAGCGTAAAATTGGTTTCGCTATATGTCATTTCACTTAAAGTTGCAGAACCTACTGATGACATTAAAGACTTCCTGTTCATACATACATATATATCTAATACTGTTTATTTGACAGTTCTACTTAAATGTTCCACTGACACCTTAACATCACATACAAAAATGAACTCGCCTTCTTTTCCCATCAAATCTGTCATCCTTCCTTTACTTCCTATTATGGAGCAGTCCTACCATGCACCCAGCTGCCCTAGCCAGAACCTTAGGAGGCATCCATGACTCCCTAACTCCATCTCCAGCCACCCATGTTCAATCCATCAACCAACACTTTAAGTTCTACCTCCTGAATATCTCTCTTGCCTTTACCCTCCTCTTTACCCCACTGCCATAGTTCAGGCTCTCTGCCTTACCTCGTGGTTCACCCTATACTGAACTATGATTATTTCAACACCTCATAACTAATGTCCCGGTCTCTAGCCTAGCCACAGTTTAATCCATTATCCACATGCTAACAGAGTAGTATTTCTAAAATGCTAATCTGATCATGCCATTTCCCTACTTAAAACTTTTTAGGGTTTCTCTTTGGCATTCACCATAATGAAATCTAAACTTGTTACCCATGACATACCAGATCCTTTATGATCCAGCCACATCTCCTCCTACTTTTGCCTTTTTAATCTCATAAATTCTCACAAACTAAAGGCTGTTGTACCATAAACATCTCAAGGAAATACCAAAACTGGAATTTATTCTGCAGCTAGTTTAAAATCTAGTCCCCAGAATTTGTTAGGCTTCATATGGTTTCCTAAAATGCCTTTGTGTATTGTGATGAAAGTGTCTTACCTGAAGGTCTGTGCTTTAAGTGCTTATATAGATCAATGGCACGCTGTTCCCTAAGAAAGAGAAAACATGCTTCTATGTGAAGATAATGACTAATGATCCACAACTTGAAATGAACAATATTATTTGAAGAGAGTAATGATCCAATTTTAAAGCAAGTGTATATTGCCAATGAATATTTTACAGAGAATTTCACTGCATAATTAAAACGCAAAGTTTAATATACTTCTTATCTGCTGTGGTCTACCACCACATATCTGATCCTTGTATCAGAAACACTTAAATGGGCAAAAATTATGGCCTGTGATTAGAAAAAAACATCTGAAGTTTCTAACCCAAACATTTAGGAAGTTAACTTTATTTCAGGCATTTAATAGATAATACCTTGGACCATAAGTATGGTAAGTAGGGAAACAGTGTATAACTTGGAATACTTAAAAAATTCTTAACACTCACATGAAAAGATTCTTTGATTAAAACAGTAAAGATCAACCCAAAGAGTTACTTCTAATATTTCTGACGACTAAGAAAAAAACCTTCTTTTTAAATATGATGCCAACATATTTGGGGAAAGGAGAACTATAGAAAATAACCACATATAGGCTTTATGTAAACAGAAAGAACAATCTGCTGCAAAAATTTATAGATACCAACGACATGGATTATGTCCTTACAGAGATTCCATCAAGTCTCCCTGCCGTCTTCCATAAGGGCTTTTCTGTAGCTCCATGATTTCAGTGTGCAGGCACATGATCTGATCCTCCAGGTATCCAATGACACCTACCTACAATATGATGAAACATAAAAGAAGTGACAGGCTTACCACCACACAACACAGAGAACTCAGACAAAGACTGACTTGTTGCTGCTGTAGGAGAACTAAGTGATTTAATATGAAACACCAATTTTTTTCAAGCCGCTTTATCTTTCAGATTCTGACAATCTTTCACATGAGAACATACTTGTTCCTATGCTTCTCACTTTTCTTTCCTAACAACAATAAACTACTAGCATTTGCTTTCCCTTCCTGAGGAGCAAAAAGATATGTGTCACTAACAACAGAGAAAAAATGGCCATCTCAGTCCTATGATTTTGATTGCCTCTTTTTCCCGACTGCCTTGAAATAAGGATGCAATCCCACCCCAGGATGCCAACTGCCCCACTGTGTCCTCAGGGTAAGTTCTGGCACCAAGGACAGCAACAACTTAGTGGGACCATGGAAGATCTGAGGAAGGAACCTGTCACCTAGAGAATGATCTATACCTAGCGTGACCATATAATTTATTGTTCAAACATGCATAATTTTGAGAGTGAAAGTACTGTTGATAATTATGGCAAGACAAGTATAAATGGACTGTCCTAGGTAAACCAGGATGTGCAGCCATCCTATCTAAACCAGTTATAGTGATAACAACCACTTATTATTTATTCCCATTTAATCTGCATAACCTTACTAGAAAAGATACAGTCCCCATAATATAATACAGAAACTAAAGCTCACTGAGGCTTTAGTTTAGTCTCATTTGCCCAACACCCTTATTTTTATCCGCTATGGTACTTCCCTTTATATACACAAAACATGTACTAGATATCTGATATTCAGGATGACATGAAAAATACTCTACATACCAAAACCAAAGAAAGATTCTAAGGGAGACATCAGAAATTGAAAAACACACAGAATGAGCTCAGTGATTTTACCTCAGCATAGTGGATAGCTTTTTCTTCCATTTCCTTCCATGCTTTTAACATTTTTTCTGAGGCTAAAAAAAAAAAAAAAAGCCTTAATTGGATATCTTAGAAACTACTGACCTACCCACCTCCTTTCCTATCAACATCAAAAACCATATTATGGGTTAAGTTGTCCCCTCAAAAGTGAAGCTGAGCCCAGCCAGGCGTGGCTCAGCAGTTGAGCGTCAACCTAGGATCCAGGCGATCAGGGTTCGATTCTCAGTCAGGGCACATGCCCGGGTTGTGGGCTGCAGCCGATCAATGACTCTCTCATCATTGATGTTTCTATCTCTCTCTCCCTCTCCCTTCCTTTGTCTGAAATCAATAAAAATATGTTAAAAAAAAAAAAGTGAAGCTGAAGTCCTAACTCAGTACATCAGAATGTGCCTTTATTTGGAAATAGGGTCAGTGCAGCTAGTTGGCTAAATTAAGATGAGGTCAATTTGGAGTAGGTGAACCTTTAATCCAATATGACTAGGGTCCTTAAAAGAAGAGAAGAGAAAATAGACATGCAGTCATATGAAGGGAGAGCTTCATCTGATGACAGAGGCAGAGAATAAAGTGCTACAGCTGCAAACCAAGGAATGCCAAGGACTGCTGATAAACCACCCAGAAGCCAGGAAGAAACAAGGAAGGATTCCTCTCCACAGGTTTCAGAGGGATCATGGCCTGGCCAGCACCTTGACATTGGACTTTTAGCCTTTGGAACTGTGAGATGATAAATTTCTGTTATTTTGAGCCACCCGGTTTACAGTAATTTTTATGGCAGCCCTAGGATACTAATACAGATAGTTTTCTCTTTTAAAAAAGAAAGAAAATCATTAAAGTGACACCTGAAAATGAGTTTTTTTAAAAAATCAAACATTATAAAAGGATGTAAAAAGAAAACTCTCTCTTCCTCTCCTCCACAATCCATCCTATATGATCTTAATTTAATCATCTGTTATACAGACACATACCCTTTCCTTCACAAGTGAGAATATCTATACATACCTTTCTTTCTTTGCTTTCCCCCCGCAAATTAAAATATCACTGTCATTAAAGGTCCAAGTGATCTTTTAATATCAGCATACATAGGTCTATCTCATTCTTTTTTTTATTTTTACTTTCTGAGTGACACCTTTGTATATAATCTTATATACAGTTGATAAGGATTCCCTCTACCTCATTCTTTTTCTATCGGTATCAGATATACAACTGACAAGATAAGTCAAAGATAATTTGATGAAATAATTATAATGTTTTGCCATTCACCAGAATGTCTATAATACACAACTAGATATAAAACATCAATCATAACCGGCTCTAGTGGGTAAACTTATTCACCCAACTGGACACTGCTGATCATTTATTCTAAGATACACACACCTTGTTCAAGACAAGTATACACACAGGATTTGTTTCCAAAAAAAAGGGGGAGAAAAAAGATGTTTCAATGGAAAACAAACAGAAATGCTGGTGGTGGTGACCTCTTCAGTTTATTATTTGATTTTAACTCTGCTCTTTACATTTCCTTAGTATATCTGAAGGGAAACAAGCCTGAAATAAAAAAAAATACTGAAAAATTGGGGGCTATGTATACTAAAAAAGTGGGATTTACACAGTATGTGGTTTGAGGAAAAAAACCAGAATTATTTGTATTATTATTTACAGAAAGACAAGTAGTTTAGGACTTCCCTGGCTAAGAAGTCACTCCAATATGGATTTTGTATCTATTTTTTATATGTAACTTGAAAATCACAAATTCTTAAATCACTTTTGTATTTTTCTGGAGCTAAACAACTTTAGACCAATTATGGGGGGGGGGGGGGCTGTAAAGTTGCTCAACTAAACGTTAAAATAAAAGCTAACATTCAAAACAAACATGGTCTACGATGATCTAAGGTGCCCTGTCTCTTGTTCTAATGTTCAGTGTAAGAGAAACAATTGGGTATAAGGCAAGAAGGCAAAATAGCAGATGGCTTCAAAAGACTAGACACTTCTTTCAAATACATTACCCAAAAACTTACATATCCCATAAGTCATCTGCTCACTATATCTTTCCAAGTCAAGCTGAATGCTTTTGTGAAAAAACTCCAGTTTAGCTTTCAATTGCTGAGATGCTGAGATCAAGGCGTTCTTCATTTTTGTCAAGTTAGTATTATATCTAAGAAGACTTAACCTAAACCATAGCCAAAAAAAAATAAAAATTAACATTTCATAAACATTGAACAAAAATTTAAAAACTTAAGTTGCCATAAGCCCAAAGTCTAAGTTTCTACTATCAATCTATGAGAAAGAGCTGATCTCTAGAGCCTGCTCTCTAAAGACTTTCTGCCTGTGGTAACACAATTTCCTTTATACTAGAACATTCTGCTCAGAAACTACTCTTAAGCCATTGCAACTGGATGGTTTCATACCATTAGTAAGAAATCTACAAGTTTGATCAGAATAGTACATTTCAAATTGGCCCAATATTTTAGTATTGTATGGAACATTGATTAGTGAAAACTGGCAAGATTAATTCTTGAACATTAATGGGCATGATGCTGCCCCTATAAACAACAGAATCCACTTACATGGCTGCTCTTTGTCCCTGAAAGAGCCGGCTATAGTCCTCTTTTAGCCCAGACACATAGTGCACTGCTTCAGCCCATACTTTACGCAGCTGTATAATTGGAAGCTGTATTTTGCTGTCCCGTACTATATGTAAGAAGATGAGAAAAAGATAAGCGTTACTTTTAGAGTTCATTAATGATTCTTCGTGATTTCTAGCCCTTCCAAATATCATTCCCATGGATGCTAGAAAGAATCACTTGTCACTGTTTCATTCAGTTCAATATACATTTACTGAGCACCTGCAATACACAAACCCTGCTCCCAATACTAGGGGAAATAAAAATGAGTAAGACATAATCACTACGTAACCACAAAGCCTGAGATTATTTCTGTATCTTTTTTTTCTTGCATTCCTCCAACCTGGAATACTGTTTTTTCTCTCTCTGATAGAAATTCTTTATTTCTTTCAATTTTTAAATCAAGTCCCATCTCTTCCACAGTCTTCCATGGTCTTTCCTGCCTCTGACTAATAAATTTTCATCTCCTGGACTACCAACCCAGCTTCAGGAAAACATACAGGGTAAATAGCAGTTTAATAAGATATGCTTTCTTCAATGTCAGACTTGTGAAATTATCTATTTATGATTCTCTTGCTCTTTCTTTGATAAAGGGAATGCTACTTTCTAAAATCATGGCAGGTATGTATGTATGTTAAGTTCAATGAAATCCCATTTTAACATTACAAAATTATGTAGATGTTCTCCAAAAATGAAAGAGTCATCCTGTACACGAAGGTGGCAATTATATTGTTATTTTTTTCCACTGAAAACCTTCAGAGAAAGGTTGCTACACTAGGGTTCATAATGAGAAAATATATTATCTAAAGCAGACTTCAAAATTATAAAGTTACATATCTAAAAAGATCTTTGCCTCCCCTAATAATTAATAGCCTTAATTACCCTTTCTTCTTATATACCCACACTTATTCCTGAGGCTTCCTACAATAAACAAAACCAAAACACTTTTTAAAAAAGAGTCTGAGAGGGAAGCCTGACCAAAATAAATAATCTCTCTCCCTCTCAAAAGATAAAGCCTAAAAGGGCCTAAGAAATTATACCCCAGTAGCAAGAAGCACACCTAGTGTCCAGATCTTGTTTTCTAATATTGTTCTCCAATAATGGAA
Organism: Miniopterus natalensis; assembly: GCF_054644295.1. Taxonomy (NCBI): domain Eukaryota; kingdom Metazoa; phylum Chordata; class Mammalia; order Chiroptera; family Miniopteridae; genus Miniopterus; species Miniopterus natalensis. Next base: position 42,361,155 of record NC_142094.1, read on the forward strand.
CCAGGCTATCTTGGAAAACGGCTGATTCCAGGACTGGAGCAGGAAACATACAAGATGAGCCTGGAGTATATTGTAGTGCCAGGAAGTAAGGAAGTGCTAAAAAAAGAAAACTCGCATTGATGGGGCAAGTAAAAGAGACACAGGAAGCCAATTAAAAGAGCTCCTAATGGCCAAAGCTGCAATGATTTGAACCAAATAAATAAACCAGTATTGGATTATAATCCAAAGTATAAAATAAATATCCATGAATCTACATTGATATAATAAATAATTGAATAAATTAATGAATGGAAGCAAAGAGACAAATCTCATGTGCAGAATTCCAAATAAATTCTGTAGGTGTCCTACCTTAAAGGAAGGAGAGTATAACTTCCCACTCCTTAAGTGTAGGTTCAGCATAGTGACTTCCTTCCAAAGAGTACAGCATTGAAAGGGGGTGGGGAGAGACTAAACTATACAGTGGGAAAACCTGACAAACACTAGTTTAGCCAAGTGATCAAGGTCTACACCAACAGTCATACACCACATTGACAGTATGTATCCTTTATATAATATGATAAAAATGGTACTTCTGTGATCTTTCTCTCAAAACCCCATAATCCTAGTCTAATCATGAGGGGGAAAATCAGACAAATTGCAACAGAAGGGCATCCTACAAAATACTTGACCAGTACTCCTCAAAATAGTCAAAGTCATCAAAAACAAGGAAAGTCTGAGAAACTATCATAGCCAAGAGGAGCCTAAGAAGAAATGACAATTAAATGCAACGTGGTATCTTGGATGAGATCCTGGAACAGAAAAAGGATACCAGATAAAAACTAAGGCATAAGGCATTCTGAATAAAGTATGGGCTTTAGTAAATAATAAATATTGGTTCATTTATTGTAACAAAATGTACTACACTAATGTAAGATGTTAAAAATGGGGAAACTATGTGTGTGGGAGGAGGATAACATGAAAACTCAATCTGCTCATTTTTTCTGTAAATATGTCCTTAAAAAACTAATAAAAAGGTAGCATAGAGGAAATATTAAATAATTTTAGCCCTTATGCACAATTTTGTTCTTGATTTTACAATTCTGTGCTTGATTTTAGTTTGGGGTAGGCAGAAATTGACCACTACCTTCTTCAACAGAAAAGATTGATCTTCACAGGATAAATGAAAACAACTGAACATTAAGCAGTACTCATAGGGTAAAATGCAGTATTTGAACATGCTTACATAATGAAGAAGAAACTAAAAAAGTGGGCTTACTGAATAATGGAGATTCATTCTTCTATCTGAGAGAGGCCTATCCTCAGGACAGTAAGCCTTTTCTCCAGGTTAGGAGTGGCGATTTAAAGCCTATCTTTTCACATTCCAAATGACAGAGATCCATTTTTCACATAAATAGGAAGCTGAGGCATGAGATACTCAACAAAAACACCAAAGACCATTTCTACTAATCATATTGAACCAAAATTATATTACTTCAGATTTAAATCTCAGTCAGTAAATGGACTAGACTTACCAATATAATTTACACAGTCAGATAAACTTCTGGAAGCAAATGGTCCTTCATATACAGTCTTACTTTTATCAAACAAATAAACCATATAGCTATCACAGCCTCTCTGAAAAAGAAAGAAACCATTTTTAAAAAAATCCTTGATAATTATAGGTTCTCCAAGTACCATGTGACTTCCTCCTCTGGAATGCAAATGAACAAAGTCAATGTTCATTAGCATACATCTTACAGATTTAAGGTCTAAACTTATGCTTGGGAAAAATAAGTAACTTCAGTATGGGTTAAAGTGAAAATCAATCACCAGACCCAAGAGGACAAAAGCAAAAAAAAAGCCTTAACAACATATAGCCATAGAATGGGAATACTATTCAGTAACCGAAAGGAATAAAGTACAGATACATGTTATGACAAGAATGAACCTCATAATGCAAACTTAATACTAAATGCAAAAAGTCTGACACGAGAGACTATAGGTTGTATTATCCATTCATACGAAATGTTCAGAAAAGGCAAATCTATAGATAAAGAAAGTAAGTTAGTGATTGCCTGGGGTGGGCAGAATGGAGATCAACAGTTAATGGACATGAAAAATCTTACTGAGATAGAAATGTTTTAAAACTGATTTATGGTGATGGCCACACAATTAAGTAAATTTTCTAAAACAAAAAACAAAACCCTAAATTATATTCTTGAAATGGGTATATAATATATAAGGTATACCTCAATAAAGTCAAATAAAATGAAAAAAGAGCCCTGGCCAGTTTTGCTCAGTGGTTAGAGCGTCAGCCCGCGGACTGAAGGGTCCTGTGTTCAGTTCTGGCCAAGGGCATGTACCTGGGTTGCAGGCTCAATTCCTGGCCCAGCGGTGAGTGCGGTAGGCGACCAATCAATGTGTCTCTCTCACATTAATGTTTTTCTCTCTCTCTCTCCCCCTTCTACTCTCTCTGAAAAGCAATGGAAAAAATATCCTTGGGTGAGTGAGGATTAAAAAATAAATAAATAAAGATGCTTTAAAATAAATAAATAAAATAAAACAAAATAAAAAAAAGTCATGACCACAATCACATTTTACCATCCATCTATCCTCTCATTTCAAGATTCTATTTCAAGTGCAAAAGGGGGGGAAAAAAGGGAGGAGAGAACTAGCACCAAAGAGAAAGTCATAACAAGTTCAAAATAACAAATGTTTCACTTCTATCTTGTTCACCTTGCAAAGCAATATGAGAAATGAGTAGGATAAAACTAAAGGAATTACAAGATGTGCATCATCCCCCAAATACACATCCAAAAATGTAGGGCATTCAACCCCTCTACTCCAACAGATTTCTTATATTCTTCTAGGTATATTAGAATTTTCTTACTACTCCTTCTAGAACACATTGAGAGGCTGGTTTCCGAGGATCAAGAGAAATTCCCGTCTCTGAAAGAAGCTCTTGAGAAGCAGTATTTATTCCAGTTTCACGCTCAATACGAGACTGCAGTGAATGAAGACTTTCATCAGGTGGTAAGAGAAAAGAAATTATCTTTGCAGAAGTCATATTTAGTATGTGCACTATCTGTATAAATAAGAAAAAAGAGAAATGATTATTAACCATCTGCTACATAAAAAATTCAGTGCTAGATACTAAAGGAAATATGAGCAAAAGGCATTATCTCTGTACTACACAAGATTCAATTTCCAAAGTGAAATCTCCTTCTATAATTATAAAATGACATCTGAAAACTCAAGACTTTACTTTTCTACAACAGATGTTAGTTCCAAGGAATAAAGTTTCAAAGTTCTACATATGCACAAAGTTCTAGGAATGTACAAAAACCCCAATTTAAAAAGGCAACACTTATTTATTCTGAGAAACATATCCCAGACCTGGAAGGAAACATTCCCATTTATGAAGTGCCTAATAGATGCCAACCACAGAGTTAAGCGCTTTATGTTTAACATAACATTCCATTAATTAGCAAAGTTATATTTAACATAACACCCTGTTAATTAGATCTTCTAATCTCCATTTTGGCAGGGGGAAAAAAAACAAACAGAGCTCTGAGGGATCACACAGCTGATAACTGGTAGAGCTTAGATCTGAACTCCTATCTGTCTGACTACCTTACATCGTCTCAAGAAATAATCATGATAGAAGAACTAGGCCTCTCTTTAAACACGAAGAGGTATTGTTATCTTCATTTTTCAAGTAAGAAAACCAAATCCCACTGTGGTGATCTACCAAAGGGCCCAAAATTAGATAAGAAAATAGTCTTATTGCTCTTACCTAAAGACCCACTAAAAGCAGGGGTAGCCTAATACAGGCCAACTAAGTGTGAAACTGAGTTAGGTGGGGCTCTACCCAGGTAACCAACAGTCAGAGGTCACAGAGTTAAAGGTAACAGAGTCAGAGGTCACAGAGTTAGAGGTCAGCCTTTTGAACACATGACTTTAAGTCCTCTTCCTTCCACTACCCTTAGATGAGCTATATAAAGATAACAGCTTGTTTCTCCAGTGCCTTACACTGACAGTGTACAGGGGCGGGCAAAAGTAGGTTAATAATAACAGTAAGTAATACAATAATTAATAAGGAAATAATATTACAAGAATAAACTGTTTCACATACTCAGAACTGTAAACTTACTTCTGCCCACCCCTGTATTCAAATGATTAAAATTATCTCTCCTGGAAATGCTTCTTACAGAGGTAAAGCATTAACTTTCCTTTAATGTATAATAACTTGTTATGTTTAAAAAGGGTAGAGGGGAACCCTAGCCAGTTTGCCTCAGTGGTTAGAGCATTGCCCTGTGGACTGAAGGGTCCAGGATTCGATTCTGGCCAAGGGCACATACCTTGGTTGCAGGCTCGGTTTCCAGCCCTGGTGGGGAAGTTTGCGGGAGACAACCAATTGATGTGTCTCTCTCACATCGATGTTTCTCTCTCTCTCTCTCTCTCTCTCTCTCTCTCTCTCCCCCTTCCACTCTTTCTAAAAAGCAATGGAAAAAATATCCTCAGGAGAGGATTAAAATAAAAAGGTAGGGGGGAAGAGAAGGGAATCTTCAAAGTTGACATGGGTGTACAGTACAAGTATGAAAACCCTAAGGTAAACATTTACTTTTATATGGGGTATATGTCAAACCAGGGTAAGTGACCATAGCATCCCACTATCAAAGCTGAAGGAGAAGGGAGCAAAAGAAAAGGAAAGAAATATAACTTAAATTTATCCTTTTGTTGACTCAAATATTTAATGAGTGCCTATTATAGTAAACATACTATCAACTGTTTTGTGGTGACAGTGAGTAAGCAAATTGAGTAACTTATGATCCTTGCCCTCCATAGGGTAATAGTCACAAAGAAGACATTAAGAAAACTAAAATACAAGGCAAAATGCAGTAGGTACTATAATAAAGTACTGTGCAGATTCCAAAGGAGATTACTTGGTAGGAGGAAAGGGATGCTTTTTATAAAAAGGGCACAATTTGAGCTATACTTTGAAAAGGAAGAAAGATTAGAATGAGAAAAACTGAAAGAAAGGTTCTATGAGGCAAAACAAGGTAGGCAGAGAAGTAGAAAGGGATAAGCATAATCAGAGAATATAAATAATCCAGTTCAAATGAACCTAAAACAGTGCCCCCAAGGGCCTAATATAAGGCTGGAAGTGTAGGCTGAAATGAGACCAACATAGATTCTGAATACCAGTGTAAGGATTTAGATTCAATTCAATAAGCAAAAACGGAACTATGGAAAACTTTCTAAATTAAGAACCTGACAAGCTCAGAATTGTTAAAACATTCAAAAGATAAACCTGAGAAAATAAGTGAATACGTAGATGGAAGGGGAAGGAACAGACAGCCAAAGTTTCCAACCGAGGTAACTGGAAAGGTGACAGTGCAAGCAAAAGGCACAGGAAATCCTGCAGATGTAGATTTAATGAAGCAAATATGCTCCTTTTTAATAAATTAAGTCTTGGGTGCCAGTGGGACCACTAGGTGTAGTGATAGAACACTTACAAATACTCTGCAGAAAATTCATAACTGAGGAGAAAATTTGAGAGTTATACATATTCAGTTTATAGTTAAAGTTATACAACTGAAGAAATGGCGGAAGAAAAAGTAACATGGAAAAAGAGAAAACCAAAAAGAGACTTTTAGGATATAGTTAGCGGCATGGAAGAGGAGGCAAAGAGGAAATTAAATACTCCTGTTTCACCTTATCCTTAGTGGAAAATTCAGTGTACTTTTCAAAAACCTTTCTACAAATTTAAAGTTTTTCATAGTAAATAGTTGGAAAACATGCAATCAGACTCTCTAAACTATTTTTTTTAAATCCTCACCTGGGGATATGCTTTCGCTGATTTCTAGAGAGAGAGGAAGGGGGGACATCGATGTGAGAGAGAAGTATCTATCGGTTGCCTCCCATATGCGCCCCAGCTGGAGATCAAATCTGCAACCTAGGTATGTGCCCTGACAGGGAAATGAACCCTCAACCTTTAGCTAATGGGATGACACTTCAACCAACTGAGCCACCTGGCCAGGGCACTAAACTATTTTTTTTTTTTTTTAAAGAAATATTTTAGTAATTGTTTCGTTGGTTTATTTTTACATGAAAACCAAACAGATGCCATTCCCTCACTGAACAATGTAATAAATACTTCAGAAGAATAACACCAAGCTATTCTGCAGTTCATGCTTGTGTCCATATCCCTCTGCCTGTTCATCTTTGCCCCTGCCCTTCCCCTGATTAATCCTTACTCATCCTTCAAAATTCAGTCCTATTTTCATGTATAGGAAGTATCCCTGAACTACTATGAATAGTACCCTATATGTTCTTTGTACTGGACAACCTCACAATAACATTGATCCTTTAAAGAAGCTATTACTGTATTTGAGCTATGACTAAAGTCTATAGACCAAAATACACAGGGAGGAATCTTTCCATACACTCTACAACAAGCAGATGATCAGAAACCCCTTCAAAGTAGAAATGATGTTACAATTACCATGAAAAGTCTGAAAAAAGTCTGAGATAAAAAACAAAACTTACTGGTGGTAACAGAGAATTAAAGGTATCACCAAGTCCTGCTTGGCTAACACACTGAGGGGTGCTTTATTCCTTGGCACAGTAGAAGAAAATCAAATCAAGAAGCCAGGTATCTTTTTAGTGTAGGTCACAAATGGCATCAGCATGACCATAAGTTCCCCCATTTTAAAAAAGTATTCTAAGACTAGTGTAAAACCTTATATGATTATACTTTTTCATTTAATTTTAGAAACCCTATCTACTACAAGAAACCAACAAATATGGAAAGACTGCAGGTTGCAGATAAGAGTTGTTGCTGGGTATATAGCATAAAAGAACTTCTCATTCATATCAATGAAGATTTACTGAGAACCTGGTACATGCTCTGCTTTATACAGAATGCCAGGGTAGGGATGGCATGGTGGTAGGGTGGGCAATTGTTAATTAAAAACAGTAAAAACAATCTCAGCATTGAAGAAGAGAAAGGAAAGGAATAAGTGGAAGATGAGAAACAATTAAGAGAATATAGTAAATATGACTAAATGACAAACTGTGGCAGAGACCATTAAGAGAAAAGGAGAGTTGAGTATATGCAGTGTAGGTGAGGAGATACACGGAGATAGAGATCATTCTGGGCAGAAGGATAGCAACATGGATAACAAACACAGATGATGAGTTTGATGGAATAAGAAGCAGTCACAAGCTGGTCCTGAGTGAAGGGTAAAAGAAGCAGGTACGAGGCAAAAACTTGGTTGGGGACCTGCCTTAGGAAAGCCCCCAAAAGCAAGGCAGATCAGACTTTACTTAATAGGCAAGGAAGAACTATGTTGGTTTCTTGGACAGGGAATTAAAAAGTGTTTTCAGAAGATGAAAAGGGCAATTCATGCTGCATGGATTACAAGATGGGTAGAACTATAAAGGCATGTAAGCCAGGTAAAAACCTTTCTCACCAAACCAAATCCAGACCTAAATGAATGAGGTGGTGATAGCATCAATCTGAGGAAGGGGAAAATCCAAAAGATGCTTCAAAGGAGTAATCAAAAAGACCACTTTAAAGTAAAACTGAGAATGCTTACTAAAATAATAAAAATACATCCACTCTAAAAATATAATTTTTTTTATCAAATAAGCATCAGGAAAATATTATTAAAATACATTTATGCTGATTTTCCAAATAAACTTATTAACTTCAATGCAAGTCTTATGAAATAGACCCCATTCATAAGAAACTAACCTTCAAATTTAGAATGTGATCCATTAATACAAAACATCTTGGCTGCTTCAAAGTAAGATCAACAGGTCCTCCTCTCTGCTGAGGGTCCCAATTCAGCATCAACTGCAGCCAGTTTTCCATGGGTTCTACTATTAAACTAGAAAACACACAAAAATGGGGTGAAAAATCCTTGTTCCAATTTTCCTTTAGTACTGCAAAAAAGGTCATTTTATAGGTTGTCCATTTCCTTTCTGATTACTTGTCTGTATTATTTTATATCTTACTTTCAAATAATTCATGAAATGGCCTGGCTAGAGTGGCTCAGTTGGTTGACCGTCATCCTGTGCACCAAAAGGTTGATGGTTCCATTCCCAGTCAGGGCACATGCCTGGGTTTTGGGTTCAATCCCTGGTTGGGGCACATGCAGAAGGCAACTGATCAACGTTTCTCTCTCTCATGTCCTCAGGTGAGGATAAATAAATATAAATAAAAAGAAAAACAAATAATTCATGAAATGATAGGGGACAAACTTTTTCCATAAAAAAAAACCCAGCCCTGGCCAGTGTGGCTCAGTTGGTTGGAACTTCATCCCCTTTGGGTTTGATTCCTGGTCAGGGCACATGCCTAGGTTGCAGGTTCAATCCCTGGTCGGGGTGTGTATAGGAGGCAACCAATCAATGTTTGTCTCTCACATAGATTTTTTTTATTATCTTGCTCTCTCCCTCTCCCTTCCTCTCTCTCTAAAAAACAACAAAAAAACCCAAAACCTATTTACGTAAGTTAGTTACTGGCAACTCCAGGAGGCAATTCCAGTAAGTTCCATTCTCCAAGGAACTCATTTACGTCAGTATCCCAAGAGTCTTCTCATTATCTAAGCCAATCAGTTGAATGGCAGCATTCATTGTTTCCACTAGACTTGTATGGTCCAATATGGAAGCTATTACTCACAAGTGGCTATCTGCATTTACACTGAAATTAATTAAAATTAAATAAAATTTAAAATTCAGTTCTTCAGTCACACCACTCACCTTTCAGTGCTCAATAGCCTCATTGTGGTCAGCAGATATAAAACATTTCCATCATCGCAGAAAGTTCTACTGGATGATGCTACTTGAAACAGACAACTCTACTGTCCTTTTACAACCCTGAAGAAACTGAGGCGAACTTCCTCAACTAAAATACACTTACCTACAAAGGCTATTTGGTTGAGGTAAATGACTACTAAACCGAACTTCTCCTGTCATCTCTTCACATGCAAATATACACTTTGGATCCTTCTTCTTAATCTTCTCATGCCTATAAAAAAACAGAAAAACTACCTCAGAAGACAAACTAACTCACAGAAAATGCTAAGATTTTTGCCATTTAATTTTATTCAATTATGTGTTTAAAAGGCAATTACTTAAATAGAGAAGGAAAAAAACAGGCAACTGAAAATTTTCATTCCCATTAAGCACACCAAAGCTCTCCATTTCTTACCAGGTAAATGGCTGCAGGTGGTGTAAAAAAGGCCTATATCCAGCAATACATTCAAACACCATGGTCCCAAAGCTCCAGTAATCAACAGTGGCTGTGTAAGGCTTATTCTCAAAGAGCTCTGGGGCCTTAAAAAGAAAAAATGCTTTAAACATCATACTATAAGAGAAAAGCTACTTCATTTTATTTATTTATTTATTTATTTATTTATTTATTTATTTATTTATTTATTTATTTATTCATTTATTTATTTATTAAATATATCTCCATCGATTTCAGAGACAGAGGAAGGGAGGGGGGGGGAGAGGGGGAGAGGGAGGGAGAGAGAGAGAGAGGGAGGGAGAGAGAGAGGGAGAGAGAGAGAGAGGGAGAGAGAGAGAGAGAGAGAGAAAACATCAATGACAAGAGAGCTGTCATTGATCGGCCGCCTACTGCACGCCCCAACTGGGGTCTGAGCCTGCAACCTGGGCACATGCCCCAACAGGGAACTGAACCGTGATCTCCTGTATCTTAGGTCAATGCCCAACTGCTGAGCCTGCCAGGCAGGGCTTACTTTATTTTTTAACTACTATATTATGACCTTCAGAAATAAAGAGAATCTTGAACACTTAAATTCAAAGAAACAATACATGTCTTACCAGATACTGCAATGTTCCCACAAAAGATGTACACAGACTTCCTTGATCAACATCTTTGGCATATCCCAGATCAATTATTTTATGTATAATCTGCAAAATAATAAGCATTAAAAGGTTGAAAAATTTGAAATGGAAAGGCAACAATGTCCTGATAAGGCTCTGGAGAGGGGGGTGGTAAAGAGCTTGAGCTCTGGAATAACACAGATGTGACTCAGGCCTGAGCTCCAGCACTTAACTAGCCTTGTGATCTTGATCAAGTTACTTAATTTCTCTTGATTTCATATATAACGATACTACTAACAATCCCTACTAACAATCCCTACTTCACAGAACTGTTATTAGGATTCAATGAAACAGCCAAAATAATAATAATTTAATACAGCGCCTGGTACATGGTAAAAATTAAATATAGATTGGCTATTAATTTTTATTTTGGTATATTAAGAATAAACTTGATCCATTCTACTGAAATGCAAAGGTAAAGGTGACTTCCAAAGGAAGAAGCAGCATACCATCTTACAGTGGATCAATGTAAATATCCATCTAACTTCAAAAATACCCTGAAATCTTTGGATACACAAAAAGGGAGAGATAGTTGGTGCCAAGTGCACACAAAAGCTTCCTAAGGGAAAAAGCATCATCGAGGTTCATAACTTCCAACTCACCACCATCTTAACTAACTACAAGACCACACAATCCAATTTAAAGTTCAGAGTTTTGGCTTTGCGTATTTATTGGGAAGGAACTTCAGTGCAAAAAGCAAAAAAACTGCTCAAATTATTCTGATAAAAATAAATATTTCAGGAGTCAATTCACAAATTCTGGTTTCTCTCAAGATAACTAATTTAAGAATCTGAGAAATCAAGGTTTTGAATATTAATTATAAACTTAGGAATTTGTGGAGAATGAGGTGTTTTGTTTTTTTAATATAAAACATACTTAAGTAACTGTACTTTTTTTTCTTAAAGTAAAGCAAACTCAAGATGCATGTGTTTGTTTTTTTTAATGCCCTTCGTAAGGATTAATAAATTACTTACTCACTGCCTACTATCTCTGTTAGATGATGTGCTGGAAAAACAGAAGTGAACAAGACAGGCGCGGTTCCTTCTCTAATGGAGCCACTGTATTAGCAGAGGAGACAAACTAAACACAAAACCATAGTTCAATGTAGTGAGGGCTGTGTAGGAAAAGTAAGAGTGCTATGGAAGGGCACCAAACCTCAAAGACTACCTACCTCAGGGATACTATATTCAACTGTCATGGAACATTTCTCCAGTTTTCACCTACCTTTCCACCAACATCCTGAAGAACTATGTTTTCGGGCTTTAAATCACGATGTATAATTTTGTTTTCATGCAAATATCGGATCCCAGACCCTAAGTAAAATTTAAAATGTATTTTGAGGTAAGAGAAAACACTGACTTTAAAAAAAAATTATCTACCATTTTGTACTTCTCTAATGCTCACATTTATAGGGACTATCACAACTACTCAATTAATACTACAGCAGTTCATATTTTCTCCACAGAAAATCCAGTAACACTTAACAAATACTACAGAATTATACGTTCATTTAATTTATGAGAATTAACATTAAAAAGAAATGGAAAAAGCAATTTAGAAAAACCCTGCATTTATCCTCGTAACCTTTCCCCCCCTTTTCAACTAAGCTTTGGCCTCCATGACCCAGGAAAAGAAGCAGAATCGAAATACATAGGGAAACATATTCTTGGCTTTTGAGCTTGCTCCAAGGGCCTAGGTACTGATTATTTTAGGGATTTTTCTAGGAATTGTTCTGATTAAAAAGATATCTCACCCTAAGAGTTGACTTGAGAATCTATTTAACAGATGCAATGTCACTGATAAATAAAATTACTATGTTAATCAAGAAGGGTGGGAGAGTAAAACTAAATTAGGTCATTTAACACCATTTTTTGTCAGCAACTGGAGCAACTATTAGCCAAAAATTGACTCCAAGCCAAAAACAAAAAATAAGAAAATATCCTAGTTTTAATTTAGCATCAACGATAACAGTTACATTTTTCTGATAATTTCTTAGATGCTAAAAATCTATGCTTTATAGTAGTATATAGAATCTTTTATGAACCAAGAGGGAATTAAATCATGATGGTATTTTCATATTGATTACATACCTATATCACTCAGTAAAGAAAGTATCTGGCTTTCTTTAAGTCCGCAGCAATTTTCTGGTTTGTTGAGTAGCTAAAGAAAAAAAAAAGTCTAAAAATGTATACTGCCAATGTTGCTGGGCAGTAACAGTGACACATTAATCACTATATTCTAACAGAATATTCAAATAAGAAAATAAGTCATGATTAAGAAAATATAAGAGGGGGAAATTGCCAAATCCACACAAAGAACATGTGAATTTCATGACAAGGCTCATACAAGTAAAGATAAAGGGAGAAAGTATTTGAAATTTAAAAAGGTTGAAAAATCTCACAGACATGTGTATATAAAAAAATCCATATGGCAGATTTATTTTTTTAACATACTTTTATTGATTTCAGAGAAGAAGGGAGGGGGGGGAGAAAGAGAGAAAGATCAATGATGAGAGAGAATCATTGATCAGCTGCCTCCTGCACACCCCCTGCCAGGGATCAAGCCTGCAACCCAGGCATGTGCCTTGACCAGGAATTGAACTGCAATTTCCTGGATCATAGGTCGATGCTCAGCTGCTGAGCCATGCTGGCCAGGCCATATGGCAGATTTAAAACAAGATGCGAAAGAAATATTTGCAATAGAGAAAATACTTTTAGAAAAGACCCTAAAAGTTGGGGTGTTGGGGGACTGGGAGAAAGAGGTGAAGGGATTAAGAAGTACAAATTGGTTGTTATAAAATAGTCACAGGAATGTAAAGTAAAGCATGTGGAACAGAGTTAATAATATTGCAGTAACTATGGATGATGCCAGTGGGTACTGGAAATATTGAGGGGATCACTATGTAAAGTATACGATTGTCTAACCACAATGCTGTACACCTGAAACCAATACAAAATAATATTGAAAGTTAACTGTAATTGAAAAAACCCCACTTTTTTAATTTAAATTTTTTATTGTTGACACTATTGCAGATGTCCCCCATTTTCGCCCCTTTGCCCACCTCCACCCAGCCCCCCGCCCCTATTCCCATGGCCCTCACTACACTATAGTCTGTGTCCATGGGCTATGCATATATATTCCTTAGCTAATCACTTCCCCTTCCTTTATCCAGTCCTCCCCACCAGTCCTATCCATGTATCCATGCCTCTGGTTCTATAGCAGCTTTATTTACAATAGATAAGATTTGGGGGGGAAACTCTTTTTTATAAACACCTTAAACATTGATATTTTGATCTAACACAATGAATACAGTCCCACCCTACAAACACCACCACTAATAAAAGAATGCATGTTCTAAATCAGGGGTCAGCAAACTTTCCCTGTAAAGAGACAGACAATAAATACTTCAGGATTTGCAGGACAGATAGTCTCTGTCACCACTACTCAACACTGTGGCTGTAATCAAAAAGCAGCCATAAAAACAGTTAACAGGCCATAGTTTACTGACCCTTACTCTAGATTATCACACTGAATGTGATTCAAACACTGTTAAAGGTCATGATTTACTATTTCATCATCTCAAAGCATCCACACTACCTTCCGGAGATCTCCTCCAGAACAGTATTCCATTGCTAGAAGAGGCACATCGTTAATCAAAAAATTCAATTCCTCAGGAACATCACAGGCCTTTACAACGTTGGAGTGGTTCAACCTAACAAAAAGGGGAAAACACTATAATCACAATTTTTTATCCAATGAAAAGGAATTGGGTTTGAAATGGTAGTTAACTGAGGGGCAGTGAGGGAAGAAAGGCTGGCATTATTTGTAATATTCTAATTTCTCATTTGTATAATTAAAAAGTAATAAATAAAAATACTATCACTATTACTACAATTATACTTCTATATGCCAAGTAGTAAGCACCTTATATACATTAACTCACTTACTTGACATATAATCTTACTATATGTAGACTTATTAATAGTCTCATCACACAGGACAAAACTGAAGCACAAACTGATTAAGTAACGTAAGATCTTAAAGCAAGTAGATGGTCAAGTAAGGATTAAAATCTGGCAGTCTGGCTCCAAAGCCTATATCATACTGCCTCTCCTATAATCATAGAATTACCCAAAGGTGAACACTTAAAATTTTGGCAAATTTCCTTCCAGTTTTTAATCTGTGCACAAATATATTTTTTCAATAAATACTACATCATGCTATACATTGTTTTCTAACATCTTTTTATTTTAAACTTAAAATATGTCATCCCAGCCATTATAATTATCATTATCATCACCATGCAGTGGATCTCAAAACTGGAATAGATTCCCAGGTCCTAGAGACCTAAAGAAACAGAATCTCCATGAATAGACATGAAAAATTATATTGTTATCAAGCTTTCCTGGTGATTCTGTCAAAAGCCAAGTTTCAGAATCATTAAAATGAATTGAAAACAAATACTAAAGTCAGAAAGTGCTTCTTTCAAAGCCAGACTGTCTTACCTACCAATTTTATGGCTCTATGAGCTTCAACTTTCTCATCTATAAAATACGAGTAATACCTAACTAAATACAGGTTTGCTGTGACAACTAGAAGAATAACTTGTAAAGCACTTAGCACACTACCTGTGGAGGTTTTAAAATATGTCCACTTCTCCCTTCAAGAGTTTAATTCTCCTCCCCTTGAGTGTGGGCTGTACTTAGTGACTCATTTCTAACAAACAGAATGTGGCAGAAAGGATGGAGTATAACTTCTGAGGAAAGATCATAAAAGATATGTCAACTTTCATCTTGCTCTCTCTCTCTGATCACTCACTTTGTAGAAAGCAAGCTGCCATGTCATGAAGACATTCAATTCATTAAAAATGCTTTTCTATCCTTTAAAACCTAATGCTGATAACTGAACAAAAATATCATTTGTGGAAAATAAAGCTTCACTAAAAACTGAAAAAAGACATTCAAGCTTCCCTATAAAGAGGCCCATATAGTGAAAAACTGATGCCTCTAGCCAACAGCCATATAAATGAGCTTGGCAGTGGATACTCCAGCCCCACTCAAGCCTCTGGATGACTACAGCTCCACTTAACATTCTGGGATGTTTCAGGAAAGATCTGCATTAAAACCACACAGGTAAGTCATCCCCAAATTTCCTAAACCATAGAAACTGTGAGATTCTAAATGTTTGTTGTTTTAAGCTACTAAGTTTTGGCGTAATTTTTTACAAAGCAATAGATACACTATTTAACAAAACTAGGTGAAAGTAAGAAATGAGAATAGTTATTGTTATTTAACTAGAAAGTTAAACAGATGAGCATTGCCCAAGATCCAGGAGAAACATATTCTGCACTCATAGAGCTGAATCTGATAATACCTAGCTGACTTTTGCCTGGTGTCCTTCTCTGTGATAACCTCTGGCTGCGCTGCAGAACTTAGGAAGCACAAGTCAAGTACACTTACTTTTTCATGATCTGAATTTCATGGCACCACCGTTCTCTGTTTTTGGTACTCAGCTCTAGACGACAAGACTTAATTGCTATTTTGAGATCAAGTTCCTACCAAAATAGAAAGTTAACAGAAAAAATATAAATTAGGTTCTTGTGCAGATTTACTTGCTACCAAAGAAATACCAACCTGGGGAAACAGAATGCTTTACCTTTACTAATTAAATATATTTGTCCACAGCTCTCTTGAGCCAATGCTTTTGCTAGGTAAACCATGAGAACCAATGTTTTAAAAATGATCAAACAGACAAAGCACACAAGCACAAAGTAACTGAGGCTGGTCCTATAACAGATCTCTTCAGAATACTGTCTCATAAAATACTGCTAGGAAATACAAAGACCCTGTCTCCCCAACAAACCCCTTTTTGAACTTAGTCAAGACAGCTAGCAAAGGTACCAGCCTCCCAGCAGAGCTAGAATGAAGAGGATACTTCAGGGCTCTCTGGCCTCAATAGCAAGAAATAGTTTTAATATGACCAAACCTAATACAAAAATCTCCAAATTAGTTCCTGATTTCTTTGCATTTCAAATGACATAGAAAAATCCTAACAATAACTGTACTTCTGTTTTCATATGTATAAAATGAACCTAACAGCTCTCTCTTATAGTTAGTAATTTACCCAATTCTGAGTGAAACTAAACCCAACCTAATGTGCATTACAGGAAATAGCCAGACTTCATCACATTCTGGCAACAAAAATAATGCAGCTCAGGAACAGCAGTCAGAATCAAACAGAAAGAAAGAAAATATATAGATGAGGAATCAAGACATAACTTGTATGGGATAGTCTAAATGGGGGTGGAAGACACTAGAGATAAGATAGTAGATGTATGGAGAGAGAAGAAAGGAACTAAGACTACAATCTAGGCTAGGCTAACCACAGTCCTGTGCCCTTCAACCTTTCTTTTGTTTTAAGCAGGTACCAGCTATAGTTAGGTCCCAAGTAAGCTTTTACCACCATGGACATAATCTGGTACAACCTTAAACATTAAACCCAAATTCTCACATGAATGAGGCAGGAAGCTATCTATTTCAAAAAGATCCCATTCTGTAAGATCCTTCAACTCCTCAGTTTCTATTTCACCTGATCTTAAAGGCTTTCCTCATTCTACCTTTTCACAAAGAATGTTCTGTGGAAAGTTTGTAGATGTCCAGCAAAAAAAAAAAAGTTCTGTGTTTACAAAAATGGGAATATTCCAGAGACAGACAGTGATGGTTGTACAACAATGTAAATACACTTAATGCCACAGAACTATACACTTAAAAATGGTTAAAATGGTAAATGTTATGTATATTTTACCACAATAAAAAAATGGAAAATACTAAGTTAAATTGGTTTCTTGAGGAGTTCTCAGAGCTTTTAATATGCTAATGTGGGTTATAACTTTCCAATGAAGGAAAGGTGTCCCAAAGAAATGTATACACACTTTAACAGCTGATAGCTCAATTTTGAAAATGAAAAGTATTTTAATAAACACTGCTTTTATCATTATTCAAAGTGTGTGTATACATTTTTGGGGGACACCCTATCTATGCAGCGTTTACCCAATGTATTTGACCATAGTATCCTTTTTTCAAAGTGTTTCAGGGGATTCACTTTTCTAGACACACTTTGAAAACTGTTACCCTATTCCCTAGGAAGAGTTCTTTGGTTATTTTGCCATGCTCCTATATTACTTTACAAATGCCTTCATTAATAGGTTACCAACTGTACTTAAGTGTTTCTGTGTCTACCTCTCCCACTAGACTTGAAATCTCCCTGAGGGCAAAAAATACTTATTCTGTTGACTTGGGCACCATCAGCCTCCAGCACAGTAATCAGCTAAATAAGCCGTCTCACATCCTTTCCTCTTCCTCATTGTGATTTAAGAGGTACAGATGAAACATTAGGACAAGGCTTCCACTAAAATGCAAGGATCTTGAATGCTGTAAACTCAAACTGTAAGTCAGGCTTGGAAAAGTAATGATGCGGTTTCCGGTCTTATGACAAGGTATTTCTTTTCTTCTCAATACAGGCTCAGCTGTCAAATGTCCCAGTTTGGGGGAAGTCCACTCTGGACACCTACAGAGTTCCTGAGAGATTTCTAGGATTCTAGAAGACCAAAATCTCTTCCATTTAAAAGGTGATAAATTCCAGAGAGACAGAAAGTAGAACAGCGGTTAACATTGGGCTCCAGGGAGGAGGAAATGGGGAGTTATTGTTTAATGGGTACAGAGTTTCAGTTTCAGAATATGAAAAAGATCTGAAAATGAATGGTGGTGATGGTTGCCCAACAATGTGAATGTACTTAAAAGCCACTGAACTGTACACTTAAAAATAGTTAAAATGGAAAATTTTATGTTATATATATAAATGTATACATAAATTTTATGTTATATATATATATATAACATATATATACACATATATTTTACCACAAAATTTTTACAAAGTGATATATTCATCCATCCCCAGCCAAGGACCAAGAAAAGCAGTCACAAAGCATGCCAGCATGCATACTTTCTTTTTCTTATGATCAGGATGATGGTCAGGCTTCAATAAAAAGACCACAGGCAACATCCACTGGAAATATGTGGCTCCCCTCCTTTTCTCTCCGAGTGCCTTTATGTCCTCTCTGATGGTGAGAATTACTAAATTTACTGCTTGTCTGGCTGTCAAAGTACTTAATGCCTTAGTCCTCACCTTCCATTCTCCCTCTCTCCAAGTCTTCCTCCTATACTCTATCTGGAAACCTACCTCACAAAATGTCCTCAGTTCTATCAGTGACATTTGTCATTGTAACTGTCACACAAACATGCCTATTCCTACCAGGTACGCTCTCATCTCCCCTATCTCCCACCCTATATTATGGGCGCTCTACCCACACCCGTATTTCTTAAGACAGCAAATCATGACTTGTCCTCTTGAATTCACTTCTCCATTCACTGCCAATTGCAAGCATTCTAGTAATATCGTTATTGCTCATCTTGGCCCATAAGTTTTTCCACTCAGATTTATCTTTCACACAAAAAATCTTCCAAGAACACCACTTTTAACTAGGCATTTCCTTTTTTAAGGCCAATTAATGATGAAGATGATGATAATACCAACAACACAGCAGCAGCAGGAGCTAACATCTGTATTGTACTTAGTTTTACAGACATTATCTTATTTAACTTTCAGACTCATATACATTATTATAACCATTTTACAGATGCCCAAACAAAGATTATACTGCAGGGGTTGTTAGTCCAGGGTCTATACATCTAAAAGGTCTGTGAATGTCCTTCAGGAAAGCATGAATTCCTCAAATGGCAATGCATAAGATTGTGTGAATGTGCCTCTGTGCATTTTTCTGGGGAAAGGGTTCATAGCTTTTATTGGTATGTCAAAAAGTGCATAGCTCAAACATGATTATTACCTGCTGCTCATTTGGCTAAACATTTTTAATTAAATCAAGGCAAAATTCCCAAGTTGGATGTTCTCTGTCTTCTGTCCACTAGAGCAATTCGCCCCCAACCTATCTCCTTTCCCTGGGGAAGCCATGGTCATTTTCAACAGCGGATCCTCATACTGTTTCCCACCTCAAACCCATTCCCAATTCCAAAGCCTACCCAATGTTTCCAAAAGCTTAACTGTGGCCCCACCGTGAAACCTTCCTCGTCTACTCCAGCCCCACTGATGCCACACGGCCTCCAGGCACACACAAGTACGCACACCTTCCAGCAGGAAGCCCCCTCTTCGGCCCCATTTTCTCATCCCCTCGTGCTCACAATGCACACTCTGCTTCACACACCCTGACACTCTACGTTCTCATGGACACATACGCACTGCCGCACTCGGTAAACACCTTGTCACATCTTGACAATACTATTAATTCTCCCTAACAGCTCTATCCCGCACACGCTGACCTAGGATCTCTCTCTCAATCTGTTTCTGTCTTTCTCTCTCTCCCCCCCCCCCCCACGCGCGCACACGCACGCACACACACACGCGCGCACACACACACGCGCGCACACACACACACACACACACAGGCTCACCGGCCGACAATACCGCCCCAGGTCTCACCGACAATCTTTCACAAACTGACAGTCGCTGTGCTCCACAGCCGCTCTGACAAACACCCGCCGCCGCTCCCTCGCGCGCCCCGCCTCACCCGATGCTGGTACAGGCAGACGTTCCCGAAGCCGCCGGTGCCCAGCCGCTCCCGCATTTCCCAGGGCCCGCCCGCGCCCGGCCGCAGCCCTGGGGGCCGCTCCATGGGGCGGGAGGGCGAGCGGCCTGAGGTTCCACCACTCTCAAGGCCGGTTCCGGGCCGCCGAGGCTCGCGCGTCTTTCTTCTCGCGATATGGGCTCGTCACTTCCGGTAACTGCCTCAGGGAAAGCCCCGCCCCGCGTTTTTCCCTCGAGCCGCAGCCTCCGGGCGGGAGTGATGGTTGGGAGAAACGGGGGCCTTTCAATCGGTGAGTACCCTGGACGTTTTCCTAGCCGAGAGAACCCGCTTGTTTTTTCCAGTCTTCAAAAATATAAGATCTCTCCAGGCCGTACATTTCCTTCAAATCACTTTCCAAGCCAGTCTGCCCCGTGTTGGTCTTTTCTAAACTTCACGTCGTCTCCACCCCTATCTACACATCACCTTCCGACCTCTGCCATCTATTCGTCAACCCCGCCACCCGCTGGGCTGGCACTGGCTAAGGCCATCAATGATTTAAATATTGCGGAATCTGAAGAACTTTTGAAAGAATCCTGCGCTAACAGGCCCACTGATACATTAGCCTTCATAGTTCATTTTTTTTTTATATGATTAATCGTCTTCCATAGACTAGTCAGGCTCTTCTTTTGCTTGATTTCCTATACACTGCCAGGATATCCCTGTAATCCCAAAAGTCTCGAGGATGTGATGCTGTTTCAGAGCAAAGAACGTTCCCCCTG
Source organism: Miniopterus natalensis (assembly GCF_054644295.1). Taxonomy (NCBI): domain Eukaryota; kingdom Metazoa; phylum Chordata; class Mammalia; order Chiroptera; family Miniopteridae; genus Miniopterus; species Miniopterus natalensis. The sequence goes on from NC_142094.1 coordinate 42,381,471, forward strand.
ACTTCAAGAGCTTGCTGTTAAGTAGTCCTACAGTGTGCCAGTGCCCTAGCTCCTCATGGTGGGGATTGTCTCATCCCTGACGCAGGCAGGGCCGCAGAGGAAAGCTTTGGGAATACTTTTAGTTCAAAAACAAGTGCTTCCAGTGGCGGAATCCCTTAGCATAGGGGAACCAGCCCACCGCTTTTGCTTTGAGTCATCATACACTTCTGTAACTGGAGAAGCTCTTCAATCACTTCAGGTATCACAATCAGCATGGAATCAAATTCTCTGAAGAAATGTGTCATTTAGGTTGAGCATGGTCATTTGAGTCTCTTTTGAGATCATGTGCACTTGGACCATCATTTGTACAGCTTGGCCCATGAACTCAGTACTTGGAATTCCTACTAACACTTTGAGACACACAGTTTTGCCACCACAGATGTAACACATGACATTTAAAGGCGGATACATTGTCTGCACCACAGCAATGTCTCTGGCTACTTTGAAAGCACTGAATCGGCTTTTGGCAAAGCAAATGTCACCAAAATCCTTGAACAGTGCATTCAGATTGTTGAGCACTGCATGATACAAAGAGAGTCATGTTGTAGGTAATCAGTAATGTGTGGCATTGGAAATTCTGGTTTCCCATACATGCTTCGTAGCCATGGAGCTAGAGTCAGAGTTGGAGGTGATTGCAAATGGCACTTCTAAGAATACGTCCCTTAGAGCTGGGCAGTCTGCACTGATGATTGTGATGAAGATTGTACTAATGGTATGAAGCCTTCATTTGCTAGGTGGATAGCATAGCTAGCACTGGAGTGTCTGATCTCCACAGGTGGGACCGAAATCTAATTCTCACTTGGAAGAGCCAGGGAGACATGCTGAGGACCTGAGGATTCTGATTGGACTGACCCTGAAGTGGCCATCTTTGCAGGAACCTGGTTATTTCCTGTAGTTTGCTCTTTGAACATCCCCATTCACATAGACATTGCACAGTTTATTTTTAAATCCTGGGCTGATTAACCCCAGGCTCCTAATATTCAAGTTTGCCAGTCTGTTTTGTCAAGTATAAAATGGAGGTAATAGTACCTACCACATAGATATTTTGTGAGGATTAAGTGAAATAGTGTCTGGCCATTAAGTGCCCAATATATAGAAGCAATTATTTTCTTTTGGCTTTCAAGATATGGCATTCTCCTGTATTCTCTCTGTGCTTCTTCTCCATATACTTGTTGGATCACTCTGTTTCCGAGGTAGTCATCTTCAGCTTAGGACTGTATTCACCCTATCTTGTTTTCATCCATTCTCGTAATTTCATCTGTGGCCAATACCCTGATGATCCCCAAAGCCCTATCACCAATCCCAGATCTCCATGAGTTTATAACTATCCAACAGCACACTAAACTCAACATATCTAAAGCAGAACTCATTTTCTTTTCTTAAATCTGCCCCTTCTCTTCCCAATTAGACTGTAAACTCTGGGACAACAGAGACCATGTTAGGACATAGCTATACTCCTGGAGCCTAGAAAAATACCTGGCACATAGGAGGTAAGTATTTGCTGAAAGACTGAATGAGCTTTTTTGCATCAATAAGATGAATGCTATAAGAAGAATGGCAAAGGCCCTGGGTCCATTCTCCATCCTAGGTTGCTCAGGGAGAAACCACCTGTGAGATCTGGGGATAACAGCCGGGCCTAAAGCCCTGGTTCCTCCTATCATATACCACTTCATTTCAATGGTTATAGATAACATAAAGATAAGGCACCTCCCAAGCATGGAAAAGTATCTGGATTTTATTTGATAATTTAAATTTTTTGGAAGTGTTGATAAACAAAAGCTGTACTTGGAGCTGGATGACAAACATGCTTTAACATAGGATTTTCATCCTACAATGTGACTTTTTCCAAAAAGATTCAATCTTAGGCCTCTTGCTGCAGACAGGTTCCATGGGAATGTACCAAAAAGAGGCAGGGAAACAGTCCCCATGGGAGACTAGTTTCTTTAAAAAACAGGCTGTTACTACATCCTGTGAAGTTCATAAAGTGCCTTTCCCTTTGCTTAGTCGTCCAGAGTGAAGTCAAAGGGCTCAAAGTCTTTCCTGAAGCGGCGAGCCAGAGTCTCCTCCTCTTCCTTGCTGATCTGACACTGCCTCCAGTCAGACTTGTCAGGAATATTAAGGATGGCTTCACTTGCCAGGACCTCCCTGCAGAAAAAGCACAAAGAAGTAAAAATAGAATCAGTTTGAAACTCCCTCCTCCATTCCTCTCCAACCAGAGTGCTCTCCTCAACATCACCCAAAGACGACCTACAAATTCCTCTGACTTTACTCACACCATTTCCTCATGCCCTGAGTGCCACCTCTGCTATTCTATCAAAATCATATCCATTTTAAGTGACCAGCTCAGGTCCTACCTCTTTCTTAACCGCTCAAATCCCATTTACTTCTCTGAACTTGGAACTACATTTATTGGTACTTAGCAAAGCCACATGGCACAGGAGAATTGAGGGCAGGCCTGGTGCCAGAAATATCAGAGAGAGTTCCATTCTTAGCTCTGCCACTTGCTGTCTATGACTTGAACAGATGATTTCATCTGAGTCTTGATTTTCTCAACTATGAAATGCAAAATAAGGGGTTTGTGAGGTATGGAGGTAACATAATAAAAGCACCAAACCCCTTAAACTCTAGCTTTGTCATCCCAATTAGACCAGGAGTTTGCTAAGGGCATGGTGCAAAGTCAGGCACCTAGTACCATAACCCACTCTTTCTGCCTCTCCTTTTAGAGGATTCAAGCCTACACAGGCACAAAAACATGGGCTCAATATAAAAACAACTTATCTTGGCTCTTAGAATTAAAAAATAACTACATACAGACACATATACAAGCTAGCTTTTAATTGCCACTGCTTTATATTTATTTTTACTTATTTTGCTATATTAGAAATAACTCTATTTGTGTATCTATATGTTCATTTTGCACTCTGAAGCTACAATAAATAGAAGAGTTCAAAACAAATCACAAGTCTTCTAAATGTCAAAGGACCTGAGTGTAATTTCTAGCTGCCTTGAACCTACTTCTTCACCTGTAAAATGAAGATGGAATCACCTTTATTGTACAACAGGGAGAAAAAGTGTCTTTTCATGTATTTTGCTAACTATAAAATGCTATATAACTGTAAGTTAGCATTTTGAAAAATACTCAAAATGTTGAAAATACAACTATCATGAGCATAAAAGCAGAGAATCTCTCTCTTGTAGGCTTATGTACCTGTGTGTATCTGCCATCATGTGCCTATGTCATCAGTGTCCACATGTGCATCTGCTGCTGAGGCAACAGCAAAAAGATAATGTCCAATGTTTGAAGCTTTTAACATACTTGGTCATTTGTCAATTATCTTTTTGAAAATATAGACAACTACATTTACTGGACTTATCCAATGGTGGAAATCTCTTGGAGGCTTTCCAAATTAGACCAAGAAGGGCTCAAGGTTGACTCAAAGCTGTTCCAACCACGGAAGAAAAACAGCTCCAATTCACAGGCACCAGCGGCAGATAATCTGTTCTCCCCATTTCCCACTCCCCTCAAGAACCTCTCTCTTCTGGTCAGCAAATTCCTGTGTTTAGTCTTTGCCTAATTCATACCACTCCCTGTGCAGTTTTGCAGTCACATTCTCTGCCTGATAGGAGGAGAAGAAAATTAAGCCTCATCCAAACCTTCAGGATACTATGGAATAATGAGGTTGAGACCTCACATTCTGTGGTCCAACTGGCCTGGATTTGAACCTACCACTGTGTGGCCATGGACAAGCTAACCATTCTACAGCCATGCTGTCCACTATAGGAGCCAGGACTCAAATACAGACATTTAAATTTTAATCACAATTAATTTAAATTAAAATTCAGTTCCTTACCACATTAGCCACATTTCAAGTGCTCAGTGGTTATTTGTGGCTAGTGATTACTGCATAGGACAGTGCGGACTTATAGAGCATTTCCATTACTATAGAGAGTTCTATTGGGTACTGCTCTAAAGCCTCACTTTCTGTACTGGTAAACTGAGGTGCCAGTACCTACCTTACAGAGTTGGAAAGATTAAATGAGGCAATGCACGTAAAGTTCTTGGCACAGTGCCTGATGAAGATTAATGGTTCAATTAATGGTAGTACTTTATTCCAAGGCTAGAATTCTGACAGTCCAATGTTTGCTGTCTAAATCTCTCTCTTGCTCAACCTCAACCCTTTCACATGTTAGATATGAGCTCTCCCTTCTCTGAATTTCTAAAATACACTGTTCCTCAAAACTTTGTTATGGTACTTTTCACATTACTGTCATGTGTGTAAATATTTGACTTGCCCTAAGACTACTCCTTCCTTTGGTCAAGAACTCTTTCTTATTTGGCTTTTTATTTAACTGTCCAAGCAGCCCACTACTTTGTTCAGAGTAGGTCTAGTAAAAATACATTTAAAACAAGAAAGCTATACAAACCTTCCAAACTGCAAAGGAAAATTCTTTTTAATTCTGTGGAAAAGCTTCTCTCCTGTGTCAAGTTCAACATAAAAATATGCTGCTCCTGGCTGTGCAATCTAAAGTAAACAGAGTTGCATGAGGACATAGAATAGTGCTTTAAAAATCTAAAATCCCGGCCCAAAAAGACAAACTGGCAGATACTAAAGACCCTCCCAGTGGCACCCATCTTTCTAAGTTCCTGCCTTAGGAAGTTTCTCATTTCTTGCTCTTCCCAGGAAAGTACTGAGGCATTGCCATCTTTGTCTCATCTAATCAATACTCCAGGCTCCTGTTGCAAGCTGTCATCTATTTAACATTTTTGGAACTCCTTGACAGTACCTCAGGCTCAACGTGTCAGAAACCAGGTTTTTACTTCTCCCTGAACATCACCTTGCCCTTCTGTTTACCTGCTTGATGTCAGAGTGCTCTGGGATTTCCAACAGCTCTATCTGTTGCTCCTGTGCCTGGGTAATGAAGGCGTCTTTAATGTCATCAGTAGCACAGCGGCTGAGTGGCACAGGAATGACCTGGGGTGGGGGTAGGGGAGATAGGAAAAATTCTTCATGTAGGTCCGAGAGAGGTCATGCCTCCTGCAGTTCCTGAGAAATAGCAAATCCATCACAGGGGTGGAAAAACACCCCTCAGCAGAGATTCTCCTCAGGCCAGGCAGGTCCATGTCAGCCTGTCTGTAAGGACTTAAACTTATGAGATAGCCTGCCAGATGTGGGAGCCAATCTCTGATGTGGAAAAGGCTAGAGAGAGCTTTTTTTTGTCATCAGGCCTTTCCCAGCTCCTATATAATATATGTGGCAGAGTCAGGCCCATTTGAAAACTTAACAAATGTGCCAAAAAGAAAACCACCACAACTACAAACAAATTATCCATAATAATCTCCAAACGACTAAGCTGCTAGCCCAACAGGCTCTGAGACTATTTCCTACCTCTGAGCGGTCACTCGTGCTGGGCTTCACACAAATACCCAATCTCTTCCAAGCTCTACCTATCCAGGCCCAAATCTTTCTTGTAACCTTCTTCAACTACCCATTCCTTTCCTAAACAAGGCACTTACCGTCTGTGCAGTTCACTTATACTGACCATGCACTTCCCTGTGAACTCTCTGGAGTTACCACCAGAGACTCTTTAACCTTTTAAATGAATATTATTTAAGTATTAATATGAAAATTCAGGTTAAAATTTTTAAATATAAAATAGTTTTAAATTGGAATCAAATATTTAAATATTAATCAAATTATTAAAATTAACATCATTTAAATATTTATCAATATCTAGGTCCCCACAGGGCCCTTCCAAGTTCTTGGTCAGAGGTTACCTACCTGTAGCTGGAGGTGATGGCTCTTATAATTTCTCTCAAACAGAATACACCGTTTCCCTCGACTCTTAAAGAACCTCCTCAGTGTAGCCTTATACTTCTCCACCTCTTCCACCACCTCTGCTGAAAGCTCCACCACTGACTGGTAGTGTCCAATGGGCAGGATAAGGACATGGTCATCAGATAAGCCTCCTTTGGCCAGGGCAAGGTAGCACTGAAGATGAAGCACACAGCAGCGATACATCAATACTGCATGTATGTCTTCAGGGAGAAAAGCCTATTCAAAGAGTGAGCCTGGAGGATGTGGAAAGAGAGCTCACGAGGCTATTAACAGAAATTCTCCAATTTTTAAAAACCTAACTTTAGAGATTACAACAATGTTCTCAAGTACCTGCTGAAGAATGAGATTAGACGCAACAAATTTCTCTGCAAGTATCAAATGTATTGGGAGCAAATGAGCAGCACACAAACAGGCTTTTGGTTTTAAACACGCCAGAGCCAAAAGGGACCAGAACAACAAGCAGTTGGTTTTTCTTCCCAGGCTCCAAACTTAAAAACAATTTTTCAGTTACTATCACCTTCAGCCACAGAAAGATACCACTTCTGATTTCAAAATGACCACTCTCCCTAGAGTAACATCCATCCCACACCAAATACACTCCCAGGCTAACAAAAAGGGCTAAGGTGACATGAAGCATCCAATGTCCCTACAGCCTTAAGCTGCTGACTAACCTCTACAAAATGAAGGCAAACATATGACCTAATAGGTGGGATGGAAGAATGAGAAACTTCAAACTGAAGTGTATCCAAAAAGGTGGAAAACTATGGTTCCAACAATGGCAGCTTTTTAAAAAAGCAACTAAAAATACTTGTCAAAACCAAAACATGGCCCTGGCCAGTGTTGCTCAGTGGTTAGAGCATCGGCCCAGCACCAAAGGGTAGTTGCTGGTTTGATTCTGGGTCAAAGGCACGTACCTGGGTTGCGGGTTTGCTCCCCACCCTTGGTTGGGGCACCTGTGGGAGGCAACCAGTCAATGTGTCTCTCTCTCATCGATGTTTCTCTCCCTCCTTCTCTCTCCCCCTCCTTTCCTCCTTCCCTCCCTTACACTCTCTCTGAAAAGCAGTAGAAAAATATCCTCAGGTGAGGATTAAAAAAACAAACAACATGTAAGGCTGCTCTACACTCAGACATTCTTTGAAGGAAAAAACACTGAGTAGAGAAAAGCCAATGCATACCAGTGCAGGCAAATGAAGGTACTAGAGCTTTAGAAAGAACAATCCAAAGTATACCTTTAGTATGGTGGATTCAGTTACGGCTGAAGGAAGGAGTCATTTATTTTTCATTTACACTGAGAAAGTCCAATAGAATGGCAACGCAGGTGGCAGAAACCAACTAAAGCATGATCATCCTTGATCTACTTAGTACAGAGGAGTGAACATATCTACAAAGTTAATTTTCCAGATGACTACAGTTCATCAAAACCTCATAAGCACTAATGCATTTTCTTTTTATAACAACTGTTTTTGATTGTTTCTTTTTAAAGCTTACTCCAGAAGCTTGAGTCTTCTAGACCTCTCGTTATGTCAAAGGGCCACTGCTATAAATAGCAGTTTTTATACTCTGATGTGCATTGAGGCTACTGAAGCTTTCTAGTCTAGACTAACTAGCAAACCCCAATGCAGTACTTTCCAATTCTTGTGAATAGTTTCACACTTGCCCACTCTCCTTCCCCCCTTTCAAACTCTTACCTTCTAATCTATTCTATACTTGATTATCTCTAATTGTACCTCAAATGTATAAACAGGACCTGAATGAATGCTTCCCCCATAGTAAAATATATAGACTTTGAAGGAGTTATTTTGGACTCTTAGCAGCCTTCTCCTCCTTTGACCAATTTGTGGCCATGGGCCATTAGCATAGTTTTATGTACATCCCTTGAGGAAGGCATGGCAAAGACAGAGAAAGCCAGAGGGGAAAAGTAATGAAAGCAGATCAAGAGGAATAGATGTAGAGAGGGGACTCCAAACCTTTTGTCAAACAAAGGTCGCCAGAGGTTCCAGAAGGTTTCTACCAGACCAAGGACAGCTAGGTAAGTGTAGATTACTAGGTAGGTGCTAAAATCCTCATGTGGCCTCCTACCTGGGGTGCTAAGCTGAGCCACAATCAAGACCTAGGATGCTCCTTGCCCCTCTAATTTCAGGTCCAAATGAGAAAAACAACAGGTTCCCTTGATTATCCCCTAAGTTCATTCCCTGGGTAATAGAAAGGTGACTTGAAAGGATAGGACATTTCTTCATGAGGCCTAGAGCAGCACTGGGCTAAGTTAGCATTCCAAGTCTCTTTTCCCCAACATGGCATTTTGAACCTAAATGTCCATCTACTGATGAATACATAGACAAAATGTAGTATATATCCATACAATGGGATACTATTTGAAAAGGAATGCCGATAGATGCTACAACATGGATGAGTCTTAAGAGTATTATGCAAGAAGCCAGACACAAAGATCACATATTCTGTGATTCCACTTTTATGAACTGTCCAGAAAAGGTACACCCATGGACACAGAAAGCAGACTAGTGTTCGCCTGGGGCTGAGGGTAGAAATGGGGATTAACTGTAAATGGGCACATGGGATCTTATTGGAGTGATGGACATGTTCTAAAACGGCATTAGGTGATGGTTGCACAACTTGGTAAGCTTACTAAAAACCGCTGGGTTGTACACTTAAAGTGGGCAAATTTCATGATACAGATGTTGATTCAATAAAGTGATACAAAACAAACACGTGTCTCTTTCTCTGTAAAAGCTCCATGAAAGTAACTTACATGTGTGCCAATGTTGACCACCAAATGCTTCTCCACTTCAGGGCTGGCAAGGCAAAACCAGCAGGGTCCTGGAGGCTGAGCTTCACATGGGAGAAAGGCAAATGTTACTACGGTCTAAACACTCCAGCATATAACCACCCTTGTCTGATCTTTATATCCTACAAAGACTGGTATATAGCACTGCCACAATGGGCTGGGCCTGCTGTGCTCACTATGACTCCTACACCATCACCACTATCAATGAAACTAAACCTCTATTAGAAAAATTCTGAATTTGTAACCATTCCACAGGTAGGTGATCCACAAGTGACAACCACATATTGGCTAAAGTAGCATGTGACTGGCAACAGGCTGCAATGAAAGAACACTGAACTGGGTGTCAGGAGCCCCGATTTTAGTCCCCGCTTTGCCACTAGCTAGCCACATGACCCTGGGCAGTAAGATTTCCCAAGGTCAGCTTCTTCATCTTTGAAAAGCGGGGGTGGATAAAAAGGATCTCAATGAAATAGTCTTAACGTCTCTCCCACCATTTTGATTACCCTATTATTTTATGAACCTACATTAGTTTTGTAGGCTCTTTAGCTCACGTTTACAACATGAATGAAAGAAGTTGTTTCCATAATTCTCATAGGAACAGTCTCAGCCTCAAAGTCAGGCCATTTTTGTAAAATTTCATTTTTATTACTGGTCATAATGACTCATTGTATAATTTCCTCTGCCAGAAGAGGCTCTCTTAGCAATGCTGCTTCCCAAACAAGACCTGAAATACCAGTTATTGCTCACACAGGAGATGTCTGGAACTGAGGTACTTACGAGGTTTGCGAGGCTGCTTTGGGTGAGGAGACTTGCTATCTCTGCCTGTAGATGAACGCTTCCTTCCCTGCCTTTCATTTAAATCAAAGAAAAACTGACAAGCTGACTCTTCCTGGAAGGGCCAAAGGTAGAAGAGTAGATGTTAATAAACTAACCTCTAGTCAAGTACCAACCATTCACATACAAAGGAACATTCCTGCCATGTAATGTCTATCTTTTATCCCAGCCTTTTCTGCCTATTCTAAAGAAGGTGTCTGGACTCAGTCATATTCCTCAGCACTTATCCAAGCTGCCACCAAATCCATCTCTTTGGAAAAGCAAGTTAAAATCTAAGTTATAGAGTAATTCTTGTCTAAAACAACAATATGAACTCATCCAAATTCCTTTCCCTTTCCCTCTAAATGCAGTCCTACACTTCACAGCTCAAAGAACTGTAATTGAGATTTTAATTAGAAGAAGGTTGCTCATAAAGAAAAAAAAAAGTCTAAGAAAGCATACTAATTTTCCCCTCATTTTCATTCCTTATTGTAGTGAAGGAGAATATTTAGGAATTTCTTTAGAGTGAATCTTATTTACCTACTAGCACTCATAAAATCACAGATTACATTGCTAAACAGTTGTTGGATCCTTGCCTGAAAAGTTAAGAATAGAGAATCAACTTTAGATATAAAAAAAAAAAAGTGAAACTATGAAACTGTTAAGCTCAAACTACAATTAAAAAAACCACTGACCTTACTTAAAAACTAAGGCTTTCTAAACAGCACCATGATTTCCTAAGGGGGGAAAAATTAGATTCTAGGGATTAAACTTGTCTTACGAATTAAACTATAACACAGGTAAAGGGAAATCCTGCCCAGAAGATGCTACTTCTCAATCAGAACATACCTCAGGGGCAGGAATTTGCTTTCCTGTGGATGCTTCCTTCACGGATTTCCTGTAAGGATTTTCAGTGACATCTGGAGGCTGTTTTACTAGTTCAGCTGCATCCATTCGTTTCATGGGAACAATACTGAAGGCATAAAGATACTTTGGAGAAAAACAACATAGTAACATTAAGGGAAATACTGTTTATCCAAATGTAATCAATCTATTTTATTGCGAAGATTTCCCAGAGGCTTCTGAAACTAAGTAAAATTAAAAGAGCAGCAATTGGCCCATCTGCAGCTCAGAGAATACCTAGTAAATCAAATGCCAATTCAGTGATCTCTGCAGGGGCTAACCAAGGGCTGACAAGTAATGAGCAACAAATCAAAGTCCCCACCCTTACACAAAACAACCATCACTAGAAAGCCCAGAAGGACTTGTTCTATAACCTTTGAAGACAAACTGCTTCTTTCTCTGAGTCCTGTATCTTCGTGTACTTCGTCAACAGAATCATGGCACTGCCATTCTTTTTTCTAATGAAAACTAAATTGGACAACTCAAGTGTTCCCTCTGACATATAATTTCTGCTGTATATACTGATAAATTTTCTTAGTAGCAAAGATGTAAATATTCATAGGAATATCTAGAATCTCAGACTAATTGCACAGTTATTAAGGACTTTAGATATGAATGGATGCTTAACCTCACTACTGATCACAGAAATGCAACTAATTAACAATACAGCATCTTCATCTATCAGAATGGCAAAAACTCTTAATAAAAATTTGACACTACCCTGTGAGAATGTGGATAGAAAATGAACTCATACACTGCTCATAGGGGTGTAAACTGGAGCAAAATTTTGAGACGAGTTTAATAATGCTCCCCAAATTTTAAGATGTGCATATTCTTAGATGGAAGTACGAGTTGCTTAGGGCTGAAGCTAACACATCCCTAAGAGTAAAGCAACAGACTGAAAATACTATGAATGATATTTGGTCTTTAAAAGACAGTAAAAAATTTTAGAAATCTAAACTTGTTAAAAATGCACTGGGCTTAAAAACTTAAGACATTATGGAAAATGCAAAATATATATTCACTTATCTTTTGCATGTACATTGTTTATGGCATGTTATAGTGAAATAATCTCCTAAGGAGGATTTTATTATTTCTGCTAAATAAAGTTGCTAAAAGAAGCAAAGGAAGAGCACCTTCTGAGGGCAAACTCATGAATACCCACAGAGACCACCACATGGACGTGGGAAGAAACATCATTCATTTGAAATTTTGCGTTTGTTCCCCAGGCCTATTTTCCCAAACCCTTCTCTAAAATCTCCTACAAAGGACACAAGAACACCTGACCTTTCATTACCATATCCTTACAGAGGAGTCACTGAGGTGCTGGAGCACTGTGGTTGGGGAGAGGAAAAGACATGAATGCTAAACTGGGAAACATGAGACAGACAATGATTATTAACCTACCCTCAAATACTCAAATCTTTACCTTTTTCTTTTCTGAATTTCCAACATTTGCCAGAGCTATGAACCTGGTGGCATGCTGTGCATTTTCCTGCAGAACGATGTGGTTTCTATAATATATTTGAGAGATTACAGGTTACCAAAAAACTTTACTTTTGATTTACAATGATAAAATATGTAGACTCCATGGGGCCATGAAAAGAGTCGTAGGTCCATCACCACCAGTAATGACGGGAACAAGTTTACTCAAAATTAAATGGAAGCTTTAATAATACACGAAGACATTAAGGAATATCCTGAGAAGTATCCATTAGGTGACGGACATTTGGGTTGTTTCCACTGTTATGAATAATTATGGATAATGCTGTTAAAATCATTTGTGTACAACTTTTGTGTGGACCTATGTTTTCATTTCGCTTGGAACAGGAGTGGAATTGCTGGGTCATATGGTAACTCTCTGTTTACTCTTTTAAGGAAATACCAAACAGTTCTTCAAAGCGTCTGCACCACTTTACATTCCCACCAGCAATGTGTGAGGGTTCCAATTCCAACGCATTACCTTGCCAACACTTATTATTTGCATTTTTGATGGCAGCCATTCTAGTGGGTGTGAAGTGGTATCTCCTTGTGGTTTTGTGAGCATCTTTTTATGTGCCTACTGGCCACTGGTATATGTTCTTCAGAGAAATATGTGTTCAGATCCTTAAAGGTTGAATAGGTTTTGAGTGGCTTGCTCCCATAACCTTTGTTTTTAATGCACCGTTTTAGAGAACAGTATTTTCTGGAATGCACATATGGAGACGTTAACAGAAAAGTCTGTAAGTTATGTCTTACACTGTGGTACTATGGGGAAAAGGAAGGTTATCCTCTTTGCTCAGCTATATTTTTTGAACTTTCAACAACACATATACTACTTTTGTGTAAAAAAAAATTTTTTATACATTATTTTAGGGATGCCCTGGCCAGTGTTGCTCAGTGGTTAGAGCATCAGCCCACACACCAAGTTGAATGATATGAGAGTCACCTGTTTCAGTGCCTGAGTAACTAAAAGGAACCAACATGTTATATGGCTGAAATGAACATAAGAAGTTAACACAAAAGATGCAAGGCAAATTCTTCAAGAATTTAAAAAGAATGAAATGTTACTCACCGATATGGAAGTCTCTCGTAATAGGTCTTTTCCAAAGCAGCAAAATGGTATCTTGGTTTCAGGCCTATGGCAAGACTGGAGACCAAAGCAGAGCCACATTTTTTGGTATCCACTTCTCCCTAGTAAACAGAAACTCAGTCATCCTAACAGACCTAAGAGTAACCAAGAAATGCAAAGAAATAACACCACTTTGAAATGTCTTTGAAATTTGTATGTGGATACAAATGTGGGCAGAATTTGCAAAGTAAATTCCATATGATGGCAGTCAGAGAAATTTCAAACATACAAGAGGAATGGGGCTATTATGAATACAGAAATAGGAATAACTGCCAGAAGCCAGAGGTTTAAAGGTAAGTCAGTCCTCCATACTAATACCCAAAGCAGGGTTTATGAAACCTCTTCAAATCTTTTTTGGAAAGTAAGCTCTATGTCTGAAGCCCACAGACTATGCTTCTATAATTTACTTTGTTGTGTACCTACAGTTCTGACAATGCAGATAGTTTATTAAAGCACAAAACAGAACTTAAAGCTAGCTTTCAGAGCCCCTAGGGCCTATAGAATACTTGGTATGGAATATTCAAGGACTTCATCCCGTAAGCATGCAATCCTTTATTTGCTTCAGTTAAGGAAGGTATGGTTTGTGGAAGAGCACATCATGTCCTTGTTATAAAGTTTACCAAAAGTTAGGCTTGTTCCCAGAACATTCCTAGCTTCCATTAACAACAAATTATGTGACCTCTCATCCATAATGTTAACTATGAACTCTAAGAGAAGATATTAGCTGGAAATCAATTACCAAAATTAATTTTCCAGTAAGTAAAGCAAGAACTCCCCTTTGTTTTTGCCTGTCTCCTTCAGGTTTCTGCTGAAGGGCAGGGAATTGGCCTTGAGGTTGGTTGTGGTATCTTAGGGACTGGTGAACTATCTTTTCTCCCCTATAAATATCTTGTATAGCTATTTATAAACCTGAATCAAAATCTTTTTTTAGCACCCCCAAAATGAAGGAGCCTCTTTCTTCTTTTCCTTTCTTACGGAGTATCACACGCCATCCTCCCATCGTCCGCTTAGCAGGCCTCTGGATCCTTCCTAGCTCTGCTGTATCTTCTCTACGCTGCATCAGCACTACCCCTTGTGGTCTAGGTGAGGAATAACCCTGGATTTATGGAAGGGGAAGAGAGTGTTGTCCTTTTTCCTTTCAACACCCTGCCTAACAATGCCTGGTATCTTTTTGGCCTTCCTGGTCACAGACACATTGTGCTAAAGTCGTCGAGAGTGCTCTACAAGACCCTTTTCTGGACCATCACTGATAACTCTGCATCTATCAACTAATATTTGCCTCTAAATGCATTCTTACATTTCCCTTCACTGAAGTTCAGCTGATGATTTCTGCCCTCACTCACAAACTCTCCAGGTCTTCATAGGCTCATTTCCACCAATATAGTATTTCCCAACCCATGACAGCTGTCACTCATCAACCAGGTGCACACCCTCTTCTAGAATGCTTAAAATATATTAAAATCAAATGCTATGGTGAGCTCCAATGCATCCCAACATTAAAGCTTTCACATTAGAGAAGTACCAAGTTTTCAATATCTCATTTCTTATCTTTATGTCTTCAGATCACTATCTTTGATCCTATAATGATTCCATCTAAAAAATATTTTGATAGCCAAAAAGCTATAATCTGGAATGGGAGGGGAAAAAATACAACTGCAGAACTGCCACCTGCTGTAAATCCTTTCACTGAAAATTAGTGAACCCTCAAAACATACTAAGAGGAAGCTTGAGAGAGGGCACCTGAAGCAACGAACATAATTTAAAGAACCATTCATTTATAATTACGATTTCAGCAATCTCAACTGTGAATCAAGCTTTCATAATATTGACTTTTGCTTTGGTCAGTTAATATAGCTTTAAATATCCTGAAAAAATTCACACAAAAATTTCTACTGAAAGGTACTAAGAGCTGAAATACTTAATATAAACAGCAGGAAAAGCCCAGATTAAGCCAGTGCAATTTGCTTTTAGAAATTCCAACTGAATAAACACTACTCACAGAAGAATTCCCAAAGTTCCCCACATACTTGGGCCAAGGGGATGTGAGCAAGATATCAACACCCTTAAACTGGGATGTCGAACACAGCATTGTTCTCAGGGAAGACACATCCTTGGGACCAAAACTGTAACCTGGGACAGGTTCATTTAAGGACTCTGTCCCACTGAGGTACACAATCTGCAGCCCCGAGCTTCCTGTGAAGACGCCTTTCCGACCTGGGTTCAAAGGAAAATGGAAAAGTTTCAATCAAAACTGCAACATGAAATGTCATTATGGTGATGAATCTCCCCATGCCACGACTCTACCTCCCTGCCTTTCTACATGTCTGAATGAGTGTAAACTCCTAGAGCCCCCTTCTCGCTGCTAGGTCTCAATGTTGGATGGCTACAACAGCATTCCTGTTCAATAAGAGTGCCCTACATGGAGGCTGCTGGAGCCCACTAGCCAGTCTGTTTATCCCAGGTGCTAATGAAAACAGTTGGGAAGCACTGAATAAAATAGGCTTTCTACCTTCTAGAGGAGATTCTACATGGATTAAAAGAAACTGAACACCTGAACATTGGGAGAAGCAATGAAAAAAAAATAACTACAGTTCTGAGGAAGGTATAGTCTAGAATAGATGTAATCTTCATGGGGGCAGCAGCTTCCAATTGAAGGAAAACATTTCAAAAGAACAACTGTTTGGGAAAAATTAGAAACTACCCTCCTAAATTTATTCCTGGCTTGCGTCTTTAAGACCAAATTGTTCCATCAATTTTCACCTTCCTTTCCTCTACTGAATCTCTTCTTCTCAACTGGTTCTTTCCATTCAGGAAATAGAATGTTAAACATACTAATTAACATACATACTAATTGATAAAAGCACATACTAATTAATAAGCATACATACTAAGGAACACACATACTAACTGATAAGGAAACCTCTTGCTCTTCAGTTTAAATTTTTCAAGGGTAGTCTGTACTAAGTGCTTTACTTCTTAATTAGCTCCTTAACCCACTGCAACCTAGTTTCCCTCTCCCACCATTCTCTTAAAGGTCATGAATCACCAATGGTCTCTACTCCTAAAACTACTCTCTTCACTTAGTTTATGAACTAGATAATATCTTTACCTTTCCCAACACTTCTCTAATTACTTTCACCTGTATGCCTATCTTCTACATGAAGATATATGCCCCCCACAAGATACTATCTGCCTGCTTCCCTTCTCATTATATTTCTTACTCAATAAAGTGATCTTCTTCTCAGCTTTGTCATCTTTATGGGACCAGCTCCCCAAAATCTATACTCTTCAACACAAACCTTGTTTATAAACTCTAGAAAGATCACGTCTTACAATAGGTTGGAGTTTTGCCAGCACTTCAAGCTCAGTATCACATGTTCACTATTAAGTTCATTGTTTGCTTCTCCTGCTGGATCTCAAAAGATCTCTTTCACAGAAATAAGTCAAATACCTCAGCTGCTCTTTCCACTCCAGCAGTAAATTTATATGGTAAAATGGCTGCCATAAATATCTACAGCAGTGGTCTTAACCCAAATCTAATAACCACAGTGAGAACTGCCATAAGTCAGGCCCACATAAAGAGCTACAACAAAATGATTTCCAAATGTATATCTCACAATGGTAGTTAAAAACAACAAAAATCTGTCCCTCAATTTTTTGCCTAAAGCAGCCCCAGATGATTGAAACAAGATGAGAATGCTTATAGGAGGGCCATAGTTAGATGCAAAGAATCAAATAAAAGCCAAGATGGACTATGGTGGGCAGGGAAAAGAAGGAAATTTACAACAAAGAAAATCTAGAAGAGAAATGAGAGGCCAAGAAAGAGGAAATGTGAAGAGCAGTGGAGCCATTTTAGGGGGAAAATGAGCTGAATGATCCAAGAGGCTGTAGACTGACAACAGGTGAAAAGAAACAAAAGTGGCCAGACATTGAGAAAACCACTAAAAGATAGTCACAGGGTGGGAGGAAACAACTTTAAGCTGGAACCAGAGAAAGGACAAAGTGAGTGAAAAACCAAGAATCAGCACTAAAAACTTCAGTTTGCAAAAGCCTAGCGAGATCCTGAACTACATACAGCTAGTTAGGAATCTAACAAGTAAGCTGTATGTTATATGGTTAGGCTTTTTTAAAACATAATTTATACCTTAAATACCCTATATTAGTCAAGTAATTTATTGCTCTGTTTGGCTGAAAGAGTATGTATTTGGTTGTGGGAACACAAGGAGATTGGAGGGAAATGGGGCAAACCACAAAGGAAAAAATGCTACAGTCTTAAGTATAGACTCAGACTTTGGGAAAGAACCCCCCTGGTCCCCATTCTCTCAGATAGTAATGGCAGAATCCAGCCACAAATTTCCTGGAAAACTTTATTATGTTCATTACAAACACAAAAAAATAACAACTTACCCAGATAAGTAATGTTTTCAGCTAATTCACACCCATCAGTATCTTGGAAATATTTTACTGTTTCCTGGTTATTGGCACCTAGCACATATGTCTGAATAGGAGCTAGTGAGAGAAACAGACATGACACCATAGAGTTAGCAGATCTGCTTTGGAACTTGAGGGATGCTTCCCCACAGGAAAAATCATCATAGCTGAAGTAGAGTCTGCAATCCTACATGTGCAATGTGATCACCAGTTAGGATACCCTACATCCAGCCTTGTGCCCTGATTGTTAAATAGTATCACTAGGATGGTGAGGTGACATCCTAAAGAGGATGGTCATTATATAATTAGGGAAACATAGTCCCTAAAACGCTTAATAGGAAAGAACACATGTGGTTTCATTTATTCAATTCCTGCCTACTTAGAAGAGAATGATTTTTCTGGAACTAATTCCAACCAAATTCCACATGTGAATATTTAGATGCATATGCATCCTTCCCAGCTCAATGCAGAGCTCAAGGGGAAATTCTTAAAGAACTAACACTTGTGAAAACAACCCAGAAAAAACTGTAGTCTTGAAACTTTATTAGAAATCATTTGTTAAATAAAAAATAATTTCTATACCTTTTTTGATGCCAGTTTTATACTCCTCCCATTCAGCATCTGGAGTGGAGCCAAAGAAATTTCCTACACACAACAGCAGCTAAAATGAGTTTTTTAAACAGATATATGAGATTTTTTTATATCAAATGGCACATAATAGTAACATTATTCAGCTTATTATCCAAGTAATGGTCTCAAACCAGGTTTTTTCCTTAATCAATCTGCAGAATTTCAATACATAATTCTTTAGTAATAATTGTATAAATTACTATGTTTCGTCTCACTGTCAAATTCAAGTTGGGGATGGGGAAGAGGGGGTCCAGGGGAGTATGCAAGAAATGAATAAAGGAGCCCAAACTTTAGTATGTTGAGAGTAAAATAAAATTCTGAGAAAGGAAATATCTTACGTCAAAGTTTCCACTTTTCTTCTGAACTGCTCGAACTCTATTGAATAAAACATCAAACTTCCCTTCAACATCTCCACAAGCCAAGCTGCAAACAAGAGGTAAGCATTAAGGCAATTCAGGAAACATGAACAGGCCTCCCTGCCAGGTCTTCCTGGATCACGCAGATATGTGGTCCAGTGTCCCTGAGGCTACCTGAGAAGTTCAGTGCACGTGAACTATTACTGACCACTGGGCAACTTCACCTGAAAGTCTCACCATATCTAAAATTTATCATTTCCTCCAAAATTGAATCATCTTCTTCTCCTCACTTCCCAAATTTTGTGGATGGGCCTATCACCAACCTAATCATGGAGAGTCAAAAATCTCCCCTCCAGTAACTCAGTCCCATCGACCCCTTCCCCCAAACACATCACACATCCATTCTGTCTTCCTCATGTCCACTGTCATCATCTTAGTACAGGCTTCAGCATCCATTCAGAATGATGGGTGTCAAACAAAGATGGCGAAGAGAGAAACAGACAGGGAATACAAATTCTGAAGACCTGG
This sequence comes from Miniopterus natalensis, assembly GCF_054644295.1. NCBI lineage: Eukaryota > Metazoa > Chordata > Mammalia > Chiroptera > Miniopteridae > Miniopterus > Miniopterus natalensis. Next base: position 42,400,422 of record NC_142094.1, read on the forward strand.
ACAAAAACTGGAGTAGGATGGGAAATGAGGGAGGAGGAGGAATAGAGGACAGCTGCAAGGCTGAGTCCTGTGACATGGCAAGGGCAGCAGCAGTACAGTGAACCTGGTGCTGGACACAAAGTGGAGAATACACTTACATTTCCTCTAATGCCTTCTCTTCCTCCTATCGTCCGACATAAAGCCAACAGTTTAATGTTCTTTCCTCAAAAACATTAAGAGAACTCCACTGCGTGCAGAACCACAGCCTTCCACAAGTCCCTGATCTTTCTTCCCAGTGACTTCTCCAAGTTTCCCTAACAGAAATCTTCCCTTCTGTCAATCTGATCCCTCTTTGCCTCTGCTATCCCCTGGGGTAGTTACTTCTCTTAATAGTCCCATCCCACCAATCCTGAGTCTAAGTTTTCCCCATGCTTCAAACCCTGGCACATTTCTAAGTCTTCCTGACCGGGTCAGAAAGTCACTCTCTCAACTTCAGAAACCCATACAGCATTTCAGAGCAAGCTCGCTAATAACCTAGTAAGCATTTTAACCTTCTCAGCACCACCTCTTCTAGGAAGCTTTCCAGTCCCTATCAGTCACCAATTCCTGGTGCTCCACAGGATCCTACACTTCCTCTATCACAGCAGTAGTCACATGGAATTATAATTATTTCTGGGAGAGCCATGGTTCAGTTTGTACATCACTGAACACCTACCTCAAAATTCACCATCTCCTCATCTGGGCCCTTTTCCAGTGTTTCCTATCCAATTGAAAAAAGAAAAAATCTAGGATCTCAGCAGTGCAGACTCCGTACTCACAATCAAATCATCTCCAAGCCCTGTTCATTTCATCTCCTTCATAAACTATGAATCTTCTGCCATCAGTCTAATCCTAGCTGCTGTTCTCTAATTTGGCTCTAATTTTTTCTCCACATAGCAGCCAGAGTCACTTTCCGAAATGAAAATTTGATCATGACAAGTTGTTCTTAAACATTTCAATGGCTTTTTTTTTTTTTTTTAGGATAAAAACAAAAATATTAAGCCTCAATCCTCACTCCCCGTATCCCTCACATAAAGCCAAGTACTCCCATTATACACCCTCCCAGAACTGTGAACCTTTTTTGCCTGACGTTCATCACTCCCGCAATTGTACACGCATCCGGATTCTTTGAATACTGCCTGTTTCTCTTCACTATGAGCTCCGTCAAGGCAGTATCTCCACCTGTGCAGCGCCTGGCACAGCGCAACTGTTCAACACATATTTGTTGGCTGGATGGATGAACGGAAGTCCTCTCCAAGGTCCCAGGGGCGCTCCCCCCACCTCCCCCCAAAGCGCGCCGGGGCAGAGGCCCCACCCATCCACTCAGTCCGCCGGGGCCCAGGCCCTTCAACCAGCCCCATGCCTAGAAATCCTGGTTAAATAAATGGAGTGCGGGAGGAAAGAAGGGGAAGTGATGTGTCCAAAGCCGGCAGCCTGGCTGGGAAGAGGCCTAACTCTGGGAGCCTCCGCTTCTCTCCGCCAGTGTCGCCGACAGCTCCGCCGGGAGCGAAAACGGCCGAGGAGCGAGACCGGCGCGGCCGGGCAAAGACGCGACCGGAGCCCCGGCGCCGCGGCCGCTTCCCCCGCCCCCCCCCCCGCGCGTTCCTCCCGCCTTCGCATCTCCAGAGAACAACCCGCGGGTGGCCACACGCACGTGCGCGGGCACGCGGGGACATGCACACACGCGCGCGCACACACACGCTTCCGATTCAGGGTCACTCACAGGCGCAGCGGTTTCTCAGCCATCTGTCCCAAGCGCCGGAGTTGAGACCACCACGGAAAATTAGGACGCAGCACCCACGCTCCTCCGAAAACTGCGGCGGCAGCGCCGCGAGACGTCAGCGCGTCCCAGCCAATGAGGCTCAGGGATCTACGGACAGCGCCGAGGGACAGAAGCCCTCCTCCCGCAGGGGGCTTCTCCTCCAGGAGGCATTAAGGGAGTAAAAAAGGAAAATGCGAAAAGGAATCCCAGTATGATATTTTATTTCAGGGCAGTTGAAGCGATTGAGCTGCTAGAAAGTTCCCAGCACGGTGTTGGACCCTAGCCTAGCCTAGCCTGACCATACCACGCTAGTGAGCAAGACGCTCCCTCCACACACGCTTTTCACAGGTTTTGAACCTATAGAAAAATTAAAATAATAGCCATCGCCTTCAAGGTGCACAGTTACAGAAAGTAAATTGCAGACATCAAGAATACCTCTGCGTGTATTTCACAAGAAAAAGGACCACCCTCCTATAGACCATAACGCCATTAACACACCTAAGAAAACATTAATTCCATACTATCATCTAACACATCCATATTTTAGAGTTCTCCGTTTGCCCCCCCCCCCAGCCAAGTTTATTTTATAGCTTTGTTTTCATTCGGAATCCAAGTTTCACACTTGCGTTCCATTCTAGCTCTAGTCTCTTTTAATCTACAATACCCACCTACTTTTTTGGTTTTGTTTTTCATGACACTGACTTTTTGGAGAGTTCAGGCCACTTGGTAGGAGATAACAATGTTTAAAGAAATGGAAACAAAGGCCAGAGTTCCTGACAACTGAGGGGCACGGGAAACTCACCAAGGGCAGCCAAGCAATTCAAAATTAACTACATCTTATAAGTTTAAGGAAAAACAGCAAAGTTCTGGTTTTCCTCACAACTTCTGCAATGCTTTTTTGGGCAGTATCAAGTTCCCTGCCTCATAAATATTGATCCCCCTGCTTTGCTGGCAAACTAAGCACGTATTTTTCCACTTTGGGGTAATACAGCACAGCTCAGGAGTGGAGACCAAGCCTGCATCTTGAAGAAGAGTAGAAGTTTGCCACACAGGGACGGGTAATAATTTCAGGAAAAGGAAACAACAGTAAGAAATGAAAACTCATCTGTGAAATTCTGTATTACCTTCAAAACTTTTCTGCAAATCTAAAACTATGCTAAAATAGAAAGTTTATGAAAAGAAAGTCATCCACAAGAATTTAGATCAAGATAATTAAGCACAATGTGTCAGAGTAACAAAAAATATAATTGAAAAAAGGAAAAAAAACAAGAGCCTTGCATGCATGCCAAGTCTGGCTTTAGAATACACATTCTTTTCTCCAGTGCACATGGAACATTCTCCAGGATAGTTCATATGTTAGGCCACAAAACAAATCTCAACAAATGCAAGAAGACAGAAATTACATTGCCCTGGCTGGTGTGGCTTAGTTGGTTAAGCATCAGCCCGGGAACCGAGAGGTCGATGGTTCAATTCTGGGTCAGGGCACATGCCCGGGTTGTGGGGTTGATCCCTGATGGGGTGTGTGCCAGAGGCAACAGATCACGTCAATGTATCTTTCTCCCCCTCTCCATTCCTTTCTCTCTAAAATCAGTATTTTAAAAAATAATAATTTAAAAAATAAAAAATATTTCAAAGGAGATCTTTTAAAAAAAATTCTATCAAGTATCTTTTGCAACCACAATGGTGTGAAACTAGAATTCAATTAACAGGAGGACTAGAAAACTTATGAATATGTGGAAATTAAACAACACACTCCTGAACCGATCAACCAAAAAACAAATCAAAAGGAAAATTTAAAAAAATATCGAGACAAATGAAAATGGAAACACAACATACAAAAACTTATGGATGTAGCAAAAGCAGTTCTAAGAGGAAAGTTTATAGCTACACATTATTAAGAAAAAATACCTCAAATAAACAACCTAACATTACACCTCAAGAAACTAGAAGAGTAAACTAAGCCTAGAGTTAGAAGACGGCAGGAAATGAGAGCGGAAATAAAGGAGAATCTAGAATAGGGGATAAACAGTGGTGGTCTGGGACAGAGACAGCGGAAGTGATGGAAACAAGTTAAGAACTGTTTGGAGGTGGAATCTGGGACCTCAGGCACCTTCCTTGCTGCTAACACCCAACTCTGCATAAGATTACCTGCCTTCTAAACTAGACTGGTGCGTCAGTATCCTACACCCACTGACGTCTTTACTTTAGTCTGGGAGGAAGATGATCAGGTTCCCAGAAGCCCCCCTGACCCTGCAAACACAAGCAGGACAGTATTTTATAAAATGCTTTATTTTATGAGTGGCAGCCCCAAAGCCCACCTCACACATACACATCCCGTCTTTGTCTTTATCACATTTCCAAAAGGGAGTACATGTCAGGATGTCATCCATCCCCAGACACCTGACTCACACAAAGAGACAGGAGGGACCCATCACATACACCAAGCTATCGCAACACCTCTTTCACTGTTTCTGCTCAGTCTGGAAGACTCACCTGAAATTATTTTAAGATTTTCTATTATTTGCAATGTTATGGAAAAGTAAATTTACTGAAACTCACAAGATGAACTGTGAAGAAGTTTGTTTTGTTTTCCTTTTTTATTTTAGATTCTTGTTAGCAATACATTAGCTTCAATAGAAAAAACCACCATTTACACAGTAACTCAAAATCCAGCCACTTAAGAAAATAACGTAGAGAAAATAACCCCTCATTTGATTCGACTGAAAAGCCCAGGTTTATCCTGAACTTTCAGAGACTCTGTGTCCTAAATGGATAATTAAGCATTCAAGTAAAAGGTAAGGGGTTTTAAGTGTGCGTTTCTGAAGGATACTGGCCCAAGAGAAATTCAGGAGTAGCCACAGTTCTCCAGTTTACTCCAGTAGTGGGATGTTTCTGAGATGGCCAGCATGGTTTCCTTTTGAGGAGTTTTGACAATTCATCAGCCTCAAGATTCAGGTCTCATTCTTCCACATTAAAAAAGACTTTGTTCCACAGGAATAAGTTTTTCATCGCTTCTCCAGCTTCTTGTATTTGGCTTCTGTGCAGCAGGCGGGGGGGAGGGGAGAAATTGTATTTAAAACTGGCTCTTACAAAGATATTTTTTCATTAGCACTTCCTAGCAAGCTAAAATATGTCTGTTACATTTTTTAAAAATGTATTGGCTTCAGTCTCATCAGCTGTTCAAACTGTGTCCAAATTGTAGGCACACAATAAATGTTAACTACCGCATTAGCTAAGGACAGATATTTGGATATCTATCAAAATTTTATTGATAGGCATAGGTTAAGGTAAGAAGTTAAATACACACACATAAAGGACCCAATACAAGTTTACTATGTTCTAACCCTGTCAACAGTGCCTCCTTGGATGGTTCCACCAGGAGTAAGCAGATCTACTGGCACTTGAGCCACCAGGAGCATGAGAAATTGCCTCTCCAGGCACTGCACCAGGCACCCTCTGGGAGCTGGACTGGAATTCTCAGGAAGTATAAATGTATGTTTCACCTTTTATTTTCTTATCCCCGGAAAGCAATTTTGAAAGATATAAAGATCTAAAAAATCATCAAATAGGCTTTCTAATGTAATGAATTCCCTTTTTCTTTAAAACCTTAAAAGCACCTTGGTACAATGCCTTCTATATAGTAAGGTTCACAGTCACCATTCAGTAAATTTAATTGTAGACAATGAAACTGTTAATCACCACCCACATCAAATCTCAGTCTGCTATAAACCACTCTCTTGAAGTAGTCAACAATTGTCAATGATGAAAATTATATCTAGGATAAAAACAACTTTGTTATTTTTAGTCATAGATATGAGCCAGACCAGTTAGCAAGCCATCAACACTAAAAGTACAGCTTCCACCTTAAAGAAAAAGTAATATTTCAAGAAAGCCCTTGACTGACTACTCTGTTTTTTAAGACATATGTATCTACATTATTAAAGATGCTCTAGCTCTAGCCTGCTGAACCACAGTTAAAAGCTTGAGCTCTATAATCAATCAGACCTGCTTTGGAATACAGCTCTTCCACATACTAGCTTTGTACCTTTATGTAAGTTATTTAACCTCTTCAAACACAACCTCCTCTATAAAATAGGGATAAAATCCTGTACTTACCTCATAGGTTACTGGAAGGATAAACAACAGTGTATATGCAAAGCTTAAGAACAGCGCCTGACATAGCAAGTACCCAGGAAATGTTATTTGTATTACTACTGCTGCTACTAGATTATTCTCGCTAGGTTTTTGTGAAGATTAAAATAGATCACTGTAGCCCTGGCTGGATGGCTCCGTTGGTTAGAGCATGTCCTGTGCTCCAAAAGGTTGTGGGTTTGATTCCTGGTCAGGGCACGTATGTAAGTTGCAGATTCAATCCCCAGTCGAGCCCAGTATAGGAGGCAACCAATCCATGTTTCTCTCTCATATCAATGTCTCTCTCTCATATCAGTGTTTCTTTCTCTTTCTCTCTCTCTTTCTCTCCCCCCCTTCCTCTCTCTAAACAGATCCTTGGGTGAGGATTTTAAAAAGACCATTGTAGGTACATCATAAATATTAACAATCATATTGGCTAAGGTCATGCTGGCAGGTACTCTTATTAAATGAAAACAGAAATAAAAATAGTTACCCAGTTTTTTTGAATATGCATCCAACTTGTAGGCTGCCTGTTCAAGAGCTGCTACCTGCTCCTCAATTACATTGATTTGATCCAGATAAGGCTGTAGTTCAGCATCTTGAAAAACAAAGACAGACCACATGTTTATATGGTCTCAACAAGTTGAACAGAAAATAGTGAAAAGTAAAAATGCTAGTGTCTCTCCAGCTCTGCCTAAGACACACAAGGTGGGAGGCCATGATTCTGATCATTAGCAGGACAAATGCCTTAAAAGACAGTAGCTAGCTGATCAGGCATGACTGTGACCTAAACAAAGCAAGTCTCTTTCATCCATTAACTTTGTCTCTTTTAAATTCCTTGTTCCTCAAACAATCTTTCCTTCCATTACTGATTCCATTTCTTGGGTACTCCCGGACCAAGAAAGGGATAGAGAACACAAATATAAGCTAATGGGAAAAATATTCTACCAGTCTAAATTAGCAATTTCCATTTATAGAGGTTCTGGTTTTCTGTTTACAGCGTAGTCCTTTATGGATTTCATTGTTAAATCAATTCACTGATTTCATTGTTAAATCAGAATCTGGCCACACTTTCTTTCCCCCATCCCTTTCCAGGAATAACCTGATCAAATCAAGATTTAGAAGCAGAAATAACCATACCACCAAAACATGCTGCTCCTCAGAATGGAAGAAATTCACCTTAACTTTGTAATTCACTTTTAGAAAATGAGCTCCCTGAGTACAGGGGCCATGTTCCCTCTCCTTCTCCATGGCCCCAAGCACAAAAGAACATTTATTACAAACATGTTTAATTATAAAAATTATTACTTACACTTCTGGTTTAAGTCCTTTAAGTTTCTACTAATGTTTATAGCAATATCTTTCATTTCAAGATACTTCAGGCTGGTTAATTTATTCATATTTTCCAGGAGCTTATAGTCTTCACTGGTGGCTTTAAAACAAACAGAAGATAAAATGCTTTTAATATCTATCTTATATCATTGGAATGTGGAATTAGAGGCCAAGTGGTAGTTCAAGGCAGGATCTAAGGAATGTCAAAGGAGGAAGCCACTTTTGATCTAAGACGTTTATACTCAGCCTGTGTACTCTGAATGTCTAAGTAAAAACTCAGGCAACAATCAGCAGACTATTTAAACCAAGTAAGTCCATAAACTTCAGGATCTGGGTTAGCAAGGGATATGATAAACTATGTCCTGAGAAAAGAGAAGTGAAATAGTCTTGGTATTTCTAGTGTGAAAACATGTAAATTGGGGAACTGTGTCATATATATATATATATATAAATAAATATAAAACTAGGACATCATCACTTCTTAGTAACTCACTTATTACTGTGTGATTCTATATTGCATTTTATGCACTGACTTTTCCAAACCATTTGCCTGCTTCTCATATCCTCAATTCTCTTCCCCATCCCTACTCAAAGCACATGGCTTCTACTCCAATTTTCCAGAAAGCCAAGCCCACTTACATAAGCTTTTTGCCTCACTTCAAAATTTCTCTGTACCTTAATATCTTCCCAAGAGGCAGAAGTGCTCCTGTTCCTGCCAAGACAACAACTCCTGCTGTGCTCTTGATCTCCAATTCTTCTACCTCTTCGGGGCTTCTCTTCAATCATCTCCTTTCTCTTGTATTTCCAAACTCTTTCCACCCTGGATCTTCCTCTCTATCTAGAAATATATTCAGGTTTCCTCCAGTCCAAAAGCATTCATTTGCTCAGAAAAGCAAAGGAAGTTCACTGCTAACCCTTTTGAAAGAGTAGCTTACACTCACTGCTTCCTCTTCCTCACCATTCACCCACGTGAATCCTTGCAGTCTGGCCTCTGTCCCCACCATCTTGAGAAATTACATGTTCCAAGGTCATCAGTGCTCTCCTAACCATGAAATCCATAGTTATTCTCCTGAACCTCGCTATAGTATCTGACACTATGATCTCCCTCTCTTCAGGAAATTCTCCCTTGGCTGCTAGAGCACTGTACACTGTGTTACACTGATTTTTAAATCTCCTTCTAATGGTTCTTTTTAGGTTTCTATCCAGATCCTTTTTAACCCAACATCCTTAACTATCGGTTCTCAGCTTTTCTCAGCAGTGACATATAACTGATGTTTATATGAGTGGCACAGTCCCATGGCATTCCCATTGTGCTCCCTTTCAAACTCAAAAAAGCATTTGTGCAAGTAAGAATGACTATCGGGGGAAATTACAATCTGCTTAATATTAATTTTATTAATCATTTGAAAACCTGGGTACTTTAAATACTGTTATTAAAAACAAATTAATTGCCCTATACCAGCATTCCCTGAGATTTTAGTCAAGGCGCTCTTATCTACCTCTAAGCTCTTCTTTGCCAATCTCATCCTGCACCGCCTCAGCTCACAGCACTATCCAGGTGGCTCCCAAATCAGTTTCTCCTATTCTGATCACTCTTTGAACTCTGGACTCATGTGTGCAAGTCACCTAAGTCTTAATAATAGTCAACTGAGTGTCTTGGTAATATCTAAAATCAGCCAAACCATACCTGAAAATATTATTTTCACACTAAACATGGTTCCTCTTTCCAAGTTCCCTATTTTGGTTGATGGTAACACCCAGGCTTAATAGCTCAAACACATCCATCTTAAGTTACTCCCATCCCCCAATACCCACTTTAACAAGTTCTAAAAATTCCACTTTTGTAATGTTCTTGCACCCATGACCTCCTTTCCATTCCTTTACCACCCCTCTGTCATAGACCACCATTACTTTTCACCTGAAATACTGTTCATCTGTTTCCATCTCTCTCCTCCATAGCCATAGTCTCTACTATCAAATTAGTCTCTTTAAAACAGACACTCAAATACTTAGGAGCCAGCCAGATCATGTAAATGAGTGAAGCAAGTCAGGTGTTTGCATATTAAACACCTACGAAAGCTCACTTCCACAAAGAATATGCTCTCTCCCACTTCTTGGAATATGTGGTCCTCTTATTCTGTCACTTACTTTACCAATTTTAATAGAGATATTGGTGCAGAAAACCACTTCTGCACCAGTACTAAAAACACAATATAAGAACAGTTGCAAGTGGCAACTGACACTAGGTCTCAGTAAAAGGGAATGTAGGGAGAAACTGCGCAGCACTAGTCCATTTAAAGGAGACAGCTGCTCAGCTCTAATCAATCATAGCCTCACAAGAATGGAAGACTATTATTGCCAAATCTTTAGAATTTTTAAAGAAAAGCCCGAAATCTAGATTTTCTTATTTGGTTTCTCTTGCTCATAGATAGACAAAATGATGGGTAATCAGACTGAGAGAGACAAGCCCTTCTATTGTGCATCAGGCCTTTTCTCATAGATTCTGGCTCCCAAATTTAGCTCACAGCAATTTCCAGTGGAAGTAAAACAATATAATTAACTGCTTATGAGAGGCCACACTGGACCAGACTTCACCTTTTGGACCCTCCTCCACACATATATCATGTGGAGATACACCATGAACCAAAAACTTAATCATGTCCCAAGGGGTGAGTCACCAAATCCTCAAACCAACCTAATCGGTACCTAAACCTGCAGGTCACTCCCCATTCCCCAATCCCCAATCCCTTTTCTCTTCGCCCCAGTAAATAACAGTAGTGTGTTAGCCAAACACACTACTCACTAATTCCACTTCACTCACTCACTAGTTGGGGCAATCCACTTTTGGGGCAATCATTCCCTTCACAACCCTGCTTAAAATACTCTTCCCCCAAGGAAGCACTTCTTGATGAATTCTTTTTTGTTTTCTCAGCGATAGTCTGCAATACGGAGACCTATAGAGTTGTATTAAGTTCTTATGTGTTTCTAAAGATAGTTCGTGAATTCCTCCAGGGAAGGAATGGACCCCTTCCCATTCATGATGGCCCCCAACTTCCAACAGGCAGTTTCAGGGCGGGGCGGGGGGCGCTGGCCGATGCTGCTGAAGCACCTCCCAGGTCTCCCCAAGCCGGACCGCAGCTCCAGCGCGGGGTGCACCGCACCACCCGAATCAACCCAGACCCCGCCTCACCGGTCAGTTCCCCAGTCAGGTAAGTTGCCATTTTGGAGAACATGTCCCGACAGAGCTCCGTGATGTCAGCTTCCGCGGGCTCCTTCGCCTCCTCGGCCGTCTCCACGGCGGCATCGTCTGGATCAAGGGAGAATGACTAAGTGTCCCGCCCACACGCGGTCCTAATCCAGCCACAGCATCGGCTCCCCACATCCCTCCACCTGTCCTCACTCGACCGAGTCGGCGAAATTCTCCCTGTGCCATAATTTCCAGCCCCTCACTTCGTCCTCGCTCCTCTGTCACATCAACTCTGCTCCCTGCACCGGCTTCAGCTCGCTCGCGATTCCGCGGCCAAACCGTCTCACTCGCCGGGACCGAACACGGGACACACACTCGCACACACAGCTCCGCCCCTCCGCCCCGCGCGCTCCTGCCAGGCGAGCCCCGGCATCGGGGCCGCAACCCGGGGCCCCGGGCCTCCCCCTGGACACTTCAGCCCCATCCACTCGGCGCACCTCTCACCGGCTCCTCTCGGAGGCTCGCCGGGGCGCTCTCGGCCGCCGCAGCCGCCGCCGCCATGCTCCGGCCCGCGCCGCTTCCGGTTCGGGATGCGTGCGCATGCGCCCCGGGAGAGCGCCGCCGCCCCCGCCCCGCCCCCCACGAGCCCCGGGTTCCCAACGCTGTCTCCCGGGTAAGTCATGCCGCCCGCTAATGAGCAATAAAATGTCAACCAGAAGCCGAAACCGGAGCTAAGAAAGGTTATCGTGAGTTGATCCACTGCCAAGAGGCGCGACGTCTGGTACTGAGGATGCGCTCGTCCCTGCGGCCACTCCCAAGAGGGGTCGTTAGTCGGACTCGCCGCCTGCCTGGGTCTCGTCTGCCAACCGAAGGCGCCGGAGACGGTCACCCCCCGCAGACGCCGCACCCGGGCTGGTGTTGGTCGCCAAGGACTGCTTCGGGAGCCCACGCTTTTGAAAGAAGGCTCCAAAAAGCCAAACGGTGCTGCAGAGTTATTAAATTGAGAAACTCTGTGTGCATGGTGTGAATGACTTTTAACTGGGTATTAAATCATAGAGTTAACAAGTTGTAACTTAGAGTTACATTCTCTGAAAATTTGCCTTTTTGCTCCCAGTTTTTGCTAAAATCTGATATACTGGATACTTTAGCATAATCCCAGAATTATATAATTTTGTTGCATATAAAAGCTACCTTTTATAACGTTTATTATTTATTAATTTATTAATGCCATTCTTTAAAAAATGAGTGAGAAAGTAGTCTCATTCAGGCTTAGGAAAACCTTCAGGCTTTGATTCCTGAGCCGAAATACTCTCCCTTCCAAAGTCCCGGATTAGCACCGGCTCTTTGGCCCTGTTTTCTTAAGGTGTAAGCTGGCACCCACTTCTCTTCGGTTGATCAGCCTTTCTATAAGAAAGCTTAGGGCCAGGGATACACTGTGGTTATCATAACTGCATTTAGCTATTTCACAAGTCTCCTAGGTGTAGATGGGATGGGAGAACGGGTGAGTGAAGGAAATGAATGAGAAAAAGCGACTGGGAGCAATGGAAGGTGCAAAATGAGGAAGGGACAAAGCTCACAGGGAAAGGGGATATATAGCAGGCCTTGGGGTGCAGACCTGTACACCCAAAATCTTGGTGTAGAAGTTTTTGGTCTTTTCCCTGGTTTTCCTCCATCTGCACCCTCTCACTCTCCCACACACAGCAGCTACACCCCCTACACACACACCCTAGAGTAAGGGGGCTACCTTACTCTCTTCATCCTGAGGACCAGGTCTCCTTAGGTCACTGTCTCCAGCCTCTAATGGTACAGTCACAGTGTCCACCAGTTCAAACCATTCCTATGAGCCAGAAGTTCTTATTCCAGGACTCCTGGAGCAGCCCAGCTCCTCCATACTGTCACTGCCTTCACTCCACACCTCCCCGCAGGGATGAGCTTTCCCCAGCCCAAGTACAAGGATGGCTCACAGTTCCAACTCTCTTCTTCCCTTTACAATCCCAGAAGCAAGAGCAAAGTCTTGATTTTCCTAAGGATTTTTATTGATAGTCACCAGGGAAACCCACACTGCCCAATGGAAGAATAGAATCAGAGCCCAACACATCTTAGTCCAAAGATCTCTTAATCCCGAGGTCATTTCTTTGCCTGATCCTCCTCAGGCTCCATCTTCATCGTGGTTTACAGTGTTCTGGGGAAGGTTGGGAGTGGGGCGGGCCCCTCCACTGAGCATTCATAGGCTGTCTCCTCAGGTTCGGGGAGATCATCACTCCAACTCCTCTGCAACATTGTAACCTCCACACATGAGAAAGTCTATATGACTTCCCCTTCTCTTCTACAGGGAAACTCTATGGGGAAGACAAGACCCCAATAGGTGCTAGCAGCCGATCTCTAGATACCCAACCAATAAGACTCACCGGCAAGTGGGAAGACATCTAGATATTGCTACTCTTGGCTTCTACTTTTTTCCAAAATCATGGCTCTCCAGATGCTTGGGGAAGTCATTACCCTCCCTTCCTTTATTCTGTTATTGACCTTTTGTTTGTTTGTTTGTTTGTTTAATCACTATAGCAGAGATGGGAAGCACAGGGAGTGAGAGCCCAGTGGGAAATATTATTTCACAGAGCTATGCAGAGCTACATAGCTACACACAGAAACACTGAGTCACAAGCCTAGGCGCAATGCCCAGTTACACACAAAAACATGGGCTCCAAAGGCCAAACACAGGGTAGGACTCAGCGGCAGCAGTGGTGGGAACTGTTGCCCTAGAAGTAGAGGGCATGTGTAGAGGGGGCCTCTGGGAAGGCAGTGAGAGAGGAGCCTGCTGTCTGATGCTTTAGAACCCCTCCCCCACCACTGTCCTGCCCACCCTGGACTCCCCAGGGGGCTGCAGACGGCTGGGGCTGGCTGCAGGTGCTCCCAAATGCCCGTTCCTCCTGTTAGAAGAAAAAGGGACAGACAAGTCATTAGGAAGAGGATATTGTGTCCCACTTTTATCAGGATCTGATTCTCCAATCCCAGACCACCTCCTAGAGGCCAAGGCATCCCTCAGGCCAGAGAAACCACATTTAGGCCTTCCCCCCACCCTTCCCCCACCCCTTACACACCGACTACTGTTGCCCCATGTTGCCCCAATAACCTGAAAACAGGTATCTCAAAAATGTTTTGCCTCCACCCACTGAGTAGAGCAGATCGTAGGGTTCAGCTGTGGGGAGCCAAGAGGACCCAGGTGCGGGGCTACTCACCATGCCTGGGGAGGGAGCCAGCTGCCCCTTCCTCTCCAGCATTTTTAACATTGAGCCCACAGCATCAGCCTGAGCCATGACTCCTTCCAGGACAGTCTCCAGCTGCAGAACTCTCCTTGTGAGCCTGTGCAGGATTTGAGAGAGACTGAGGAAGCAGTAATATGTGTTTGGGGGACCAAGTGTCTACAAGGGAGGGCAGATGGAATGGTGTGTGTCTGGATGGGAGCAAAGAAGGTAAGGCCCAGGCTTTAGGGAGAATTAAAGGGGGGCTAAGGTTCTTCTAAGCTAGGACAGGGGCTTAGAAGGTTGTGAAAAGAAGCTCAAGGTAGGATATTTAAACATAGTCAGCCCTGGGTCCCTGGCTGCACGTACGTATAGAATTCTTCTCCTGAAACCCAGTCACCTGCTCCGGTAGCCTCTGGACCCGACTTGCCTGGTGAACTTCTCACAATGGACCGGCCCATGTTCTCAATTTCAGTATTGATGGCCACCTGATCAGGAATTCAGAGGTCAGAAAGGAGGTGACTCTGGGAAGCCATCAGCTCTGGTTCTAATGGGCTCTCAGGAACAGGCCTTGGGTTGTAGCTCTTTCTATGTCCTTTCCCTCCCAAACTCTGGAGACAATAGGATCAGAATAGTGGTGCTGGACACAAAGCTGGCCCAACCTCTGGGAAGGAATCACCTCCCAAAGAAACAAAACAAAACAAGAGCCTTGATTAATGAGGTGTTAATTAGATGCCAACTCAGTTTGGGAAAGGAGGGACAGTACCAGAATTCCTTGCACTGTCCCTCCTGCCCTTGACTTTTTGGTCTACACTAGATAAGGATGAAGCAGGCATAGTAGGGACAGCTAAGGATAAGAGTCTGAAAATCCCAAAAAGAAGGAATTGTCAGGGATTCTTGAGCAATTGGTCCTTTCCCCCTAAAGACTGTTTTAGAGCAATGGTTCTCAACCTTGGCTATGCATTGAAATTACCTGGGAGTTTTAAAAAATACTGATTTCTGGGGTCCCTAACACATACACAGAGATTCATTGATCAGCTGCCTCCTGTATTGAACCCACAATCTAGGTTTGTGCCCTGACCAGAAATCGAACCCACAACCTTTTGGTGCTTGAGAGGATGCTCCAACCAACTGAGCCACCTGGCCAGGGCTCAGTATGAGGATTTTTAAAACCTCTCAGGTATTCTAATGTGCAGCAATTTGAGAACCACTATTCTAGAGAGCTCTTTCCTGCCCATCTGTTGGAGGGTTTTCAGTTTGGGTTTGGGTTCTGGACGTGGTGACAGGGAGGGTCAGATGAGTAAGCTCCTTATACTACCTCTTCACCACCCAGCTGGGCTCACCCTCTCCTCCTCCGGGTCCTGTCGCATTCGTTCCTGCCCCTTCTCATCCAGGACGCGATTCCCATCTTGGTCAAACCTGGTGAAGGCGGCCGTGAGCTCAGTGATCTCATGCTCTGCGTGGCCCAGTCTGAAGAGAGCATGGTGATGAAATAATTTTTGACATGCCACGGCAGTGATCTCTTGATTATGGACGCCCTACTCTTTCAGCCATACTCTGGCAAGAGTCTCATTCTCTAGAGAAGAAGGGAAGCACATAGGAAAGCCAGGATCTCCAAGGTCTAACAATTTTACCCCCAAGAAATCACTTGAATCCATTTCTTTTATCCCTGTCTCCTGCTGACTCAGTTCGGGCCCTTGTGAGCTCCTACAGGGATTAGTGCAAAATCTCTTTGCCTCTAAATAACATGCCCCCCCCCCCCGTTCCCTCAGCTTCCCCTTTACTCCCTACCTGAAATCCATTCTCTATAATGCAACTAGAATAATTAATCTTTCTAAAGTGCAGGTCTAAATATATCCCTTCCCTGCTTAAAGTGCCCCTTGGGCACCCTATCCTTTGGATAGATTAGTGGTGTTTAAGGCTTCTTCCAATGTGGCCCTTGCCCATTTCTATGGCCTCATCTCCTGCTATGTCCCACCTTTCATTGGATACCTTAGCAATGATCAACTAGTTATGACTCAGTGTCTGGCCTACAGCTGATGCTTACAATATATTTCTTCAGTGTTTGTTTAACTGGGAAGCTGGGAGAGAATGGCTACAAGAATAGACCAGTATCTGTGGGGGAGCATGGACCCAAGATCAGAGTTTTGTGGGAGTGAGGGATGATCAGGGAATTATATTACATAAATCCCAAGAGTTGGTTCAACAAGGTCCAGAACATTATAGAACATGGTCAGAGACTTTTAAACCAAGGACACGATTCTGAAGGACATGATCAGAGACCTATAGGTGGAGGTCAAAGGCCTATTAGCCAAGGTCAGAGGTCCATAAGCCAAGATCAGTGGTTTGTAGGCAAAGGATGTATGGTTGAGTGTCAAGGACCTACAGACCAATGTCAGAGAAAGTTGGATCTGATTGCTCACTCCCTCAAGGTGTTAGTGAAATCCTCAAACTGGATCTCTTGCTCCCCACCCTGCAGGACCTTCTGTGTATCCAAAACCTGTTTCTTCCTGAGACGCAGCCTCAGTAGGGTCTTATTGTAGCCCTGGAAGGGGAAAGGAAACAGGTACCAGTTCCCACAAACTCCTCATCGTCCCTTGCCCCCGCCACCCCCCAGAGGATGGCACGCTTCTAGAGATAAATTGAAGGCACACAAGGGCACAGGCCTCTACGGTAGTCAGGAACAGACCAGGACACAGAGCCTTGGGCCTGAGCCCGGAGATAGATATGCAGCTCAAGGAGATTCAGTAGTTACCTGTTTCAGGAGGTCGGAAATCTGTAGCTCATCCTTCTGTCCAGCCAACTCCTCCTTGACCTCGGAATATGTGTCATTGATGATGGCAAGGAACATGTTCTGGAGGATTAAGCGGGGACATAGGTCCTCACCCCCAGACGCACCAAGAGCATTGAGCCCACTGACCCCATTAATGTTCTAGACACATGTTCTAAAGGGGCCAATGCTTTAACCCCACTAACCCCCCCATCTCAGGGTTCCCAGAGCTCAGCCTTTTAGCACAGTCCTGTTAATGGTGGATCACGCTCCCTCATCAACCTGGTGTCCTCACTCAATTGCTGCAGTAACCTGGCCAGAGAGATACCCCAACAAATGCCACAGACCCCCTCCATGTAAGGGCCCATGGAGCACTGAAGCCAGAAACTGTTCAAGTTGTTAATATAAGTGTGCTCTCTTTGTCAGCTACCCCTAATCCATATCTGTGTCCCCATCCATTGATCAAATAAAGAAACCTGCTGCTTTTTAAATAAAAATCAAACCCAGATCTTTCGTGGTTGTCAGGAAGAGATTACAAATACAAAGCTGTGGTGGTAAAAATAGCCAGTGATCCACAGAAGAAGGGGCGTTTTGGAGAATAGGTATAGAAGCTTTTTGGTGAAGTCACTCCTAATGAGGCATTTTTCTCTCTTTCCATCCTTGGGGGATAGGGATTTGATGTTAGTGAGGGAGCCAGCATATTCCCTTATTCTGTGCAAACTACCTGACTGTGCTGACCATGCCGACTGACCAATCGCATTAGCCAGTTCTCAGAAGATCCAATCCCCCCCCACACTCCCCATCCTTGATTTGAGAAACCCATTGTAATTCTGAATGCAGAACAGGGTGGGGGTGTCAAAACCCCACCCTGCAGGCCCTCTACATCTTCCCCCTCAGATTCCAAATCCCCACCTCTCAGAAGGACCCTCACCAGGAGCACGAAGAAGACGAAAAAGACGTAGGTGACAAAGTAGGCAGGTCCCAGGATGCGGTTGGCATTGTTGATAGCGTTGTAGTCAAAGTCCCCCAGGATGATCCGGAACTGAGTGAAACTGAGAGACCAGGGTCTGGGTTTTCCCCAGAGCCTAACCGTAACCCCAACCCCAGCCCATGTCCCCATCCACTTTCATAACTGCTCTTCAGTGGACTCAGACCCCTCACTGCACCTCCAACCCGATCTGAGAGAGACAGAGTAAGGTGCACAGACACTGGAGCGCACCCACAGGGCCTCCAGAGGCCCTCACACAGGTGCTTTAAGCACAGACATGCCCACATGAACATACTCAGCTTCCCCAAGGATGCATACACCCATGGAGCTGGAGGGTGAGGGGCCAGGGAGGAGAGAAGGGGCCAGAACACACACATGCACTTGATGAAAGTGCTGAAGTTTTCCACTTGGGTCCCAAAAAGCAGGTAGCCGAGCTGGGCATAGGCGAAAAAAACAATGAAGAACATGACGGCAAAGCCCAGGATGTCCTTGGCACAGCGCGCCAGCGTGGAGGAGAGCTGGGTCATGGTTTTGTTGAAGCTGATGTACTTGAATATCTGGAAGGACCATGTTGAACCAAGCGATTAAGGAAGAAAAGAGAAAATCTTTTAAGCTTCACTCCGGGGGACTATGGAGGCCACAGGAGTTGCCAAACCAGGCAAGGAAAGTTAGACAAGTATTGAGGAGGGAGAATGAGTGCCCTCAGGTGAAACTGGGAGGGAGGCACCCCAGGGTACCTTGATCCAAGCAAAGAAGAGGTTGACGGCATTCATGTTGTTGTACTGTGTCTGCCAGAAGGCGAGGAACTCGAAGTCAGCATACGTGTTTGGCTGCTGCAGGAGTTTCCCCATCAGCCGATTCACCTCAAGAGTTCGGAATATGTGGAAGCCCACAGCCAGAATGGAGAGCTGTCATCACAGGGGTTGGGGGTGGTCAGAGAAGGCAAGGAGATCTCAAGGGAGGTTCAATGACGAAGTCACAGGGTACGACAGGTGGGAAACAAAACATCCTTTGCTGCTGAGTTGACTATCCCAGGATGGGATTACTGGGGAGTGTGTTAAAGCCCAAGAGAAGGTTCTGGGGCCAGTGGTAAATACCTAGGTTGTAAAGGACCATAGAGAACTGGAACCAAGTAATTTTATTTCCCCCACCACTTCCCAGCCTTGGTCAGGAAATGAATGTGTCCTGTTAACAGGAAGGAGACAGAGATGAAGAGGAAGGATATTTTAATACAAGAAAAAAGGCAGGAGTTTCAAAAGGACAGGTCATAAAGGCAAGAGACAGAAGAGGAACAGAATATCAAGTACATAAAGAAAGGAGCAGGGCCTGGATCCAAGACTAGAGGGAGAAGGGGTGTGGGAGACAAGGCTTTCCCTGGGCTGAGACAGGGGGGCATCGGCCTCTTGCTTAGAGGGCTGTTACACAGGGGTTTGACCAGAAGTCATAAGGAGCACTTGGGACTCCAAAAGGAATAACTCAGAGCCTCTATCAGGGTGAAACCCCCATCTCCTCCCTTTATGTCCCAAATCCAAGATAGTTCCTCACCAAAATGACCACCAGGTCCAGAATGTTCCAGATGCTGCTAAGGTAGCGAAGTTGGTGGGCACGGAGCTCCAGGATCTCCTCCACCACATAGTAGAAGATGAAGATGCAGAAGATGATCTCACAGCCAACGATAAAGAAGTCCCAGTTGCTGACATAGCGGATCAGCTTAACTGTGCGTATCTGCCAGGATGGGATTGCACCTCCTGTAGCTGGAAACTCCACCACCAGTCTGTGAGAGGAGGGGGAGATGTCTGGTGGGGTCTGGGCTGGGACAGTTCCTCCTATTCCCTCGTCTCCCCATTCCCACCACAGGGTACATGTTTAGGGGAGGGTCAAGCAGAGGACAAGGAACCAGGAGCCATGGATGGAAGGAAGCAGTAGGGAAAGAGGACCCACCTCAGAACACAAAAAAGATTGATGTTGGCATTGTAGACTGAGAAGTCGATGAAGACCACCCGAGTGCCCCTGTCTAGCCACAAGCCCTCCTGAAGGTCCTGGAGTGCCTCTGCACTGCCCTGTCGGGAGCCTGGAAGGTCCAAGTAGTAGCCACCTCCACTGTAGCTTGTGAGCTGGCCCCAGTGAGAGGAGCCCCCCAGCTCATCCTGTGAGTGGTATGTCCACCTGCCAAGGAAGAAGCCATCTGAGCAGATGTCTGAACCAACCTAAAGCTGATCTCCCAAGGCAACGGCAATACTTTATGATTATCTGAGCTTTACAGTTTCACATATATTACATATACATATCACATGTATGTATATTTCACATGTTATCTTGTTTGATGTTAACAACTGTTTGAGAACTGAGGGTAAACATTATCCACATTTTGCAAATGAGGGAACCAAGACTCAGAGATGTCTGAGATTATCCAGCTAGTTAGTAGCCGAACTGAAAAGTCAAATGTAAATCTCCTCATTTTTCGTCATGTCACCCAAGACTATGGATGACATGAAGCCCCACTTTGACCCCAGCCTGAGTAGTCCACATATGGGAAGCACCTGGCCCATAGAATCCAGAAAAGACCCTTTCTGCTGTTATGGTTGTGCACCTGGCTGGGTAAGCTCATGACCGTTCTGATCACAAACTTTCCACCCTGGACCCTTATTTCTTCCCCCTTCTTCCCTGTCCTAGCATCCTTTCCCCCTTTCTGCCTAATTTGTCATCCGTACTTGACCCCTTGCTGCTCTCCCTATCAGTTTCAAGGGTCAGACTTCCAACCATGATTCATATGGCAGTGTCATGCTTCCTCAAATCTCCATGCCCCCAAGGGACTTCTGGGCAAGAAAAAAATGCTTTCTCTGGCAGGACTGCCTCTGGAGTAGGGCAAAGGTGACTATGATCTGTGTTGTCCTGAGGCTATGGCTGTGTCTGCTAATGTACCTTCTCTGTTCCTGAATGACTCAGACCAAGGTCTCTAAACAATCACAGTTGAGACTCAGAAAGAAGCTCCCATCCCATTTCCCTAGAGTACCCCAAGTCTCTACTCTACCTCTCCCTAAGGCTCTGTGTAAGTGGTTTCCAGACCTTGGGATGGTGTCAGGCTCAGAGGGACAAGCCCTATAACATTGGTGGAGGGGCTCACTCACGCTGTGCCATTGAGGGGCCCAAAGGGGAGCTGCTCTTCCTTGTCTGGAGAGTAGACGTCATAGCAACTCAAAATGTCCTCGCGGAAGTCCTCATGCACCACACAGGAGTCATTGCGGACCCTCAGCTGCCGCAGCCTTGGAACCCCCAGCAGCAGGTTCTCATAGTAGATGAAGGAGTGGGAGCCATGGCCCAGGCTCTGGTTGTTGTACCATTTGGTCCAGTACAAACTGTCCAGTAGTGGGCCCTGGGCAAACTAGACCACAAGTAGGGTTGGGCCCGACCCAGCCTCATCCTGACCCCTGCTCTTAGAATGACCTTTGCCCTCACTCCCTGACCCCCTAGCTTGTCTCCGGTCTGTTTCTGTTGGACTCCTCAGCTGACCCATGAACGTTGATCAGATTGTGACCTAATGTGGCTCATTCTTTATTTAAAATATATTTAGAAGTTCAGCCTTACCTCTGATTTCCAATACTAGTCCAATTACTGACTTGACCCCTGATTGTCATCTTGATCTCTCATCTACCTCCACCTTAACTCTAACCTGACCCATTAGTTCTTTCATGACCCTTTGACTCAGCCTGATCCTGGAATGACCTGTTCTCTGGATATGGCCTCATCCGCTGCCTGACATCCCTAAACCCTGGCCTTTAGGCCATTGAGAAGGAGAGAGGAAGGGTAGAGGTGATATACTCACATCCCAGAAGTCCGCCATGCTGCTGATGGCCTGGAAGGAGACTCTGGTGTCTGATGAAGTTTGTAAGAAGAGCTCAGACATCACTTTGGTGTAGTAATAAGCACTGGAGCTGGTCATTCCATAGGTCACTAGAAACCAAACCAAGAGGAATCCTGCTCACTGTTTCCATCTCCATTCTCCAGAAAACAAAAACAAAACAAAAAAATAGGAAATTCCATTGCCCTGGGGCCAGCAATGTTACCTAGATGGAAGCCCATCAGACCCACCCTTAGAGTTGACTGGGAGGCTGATGGTGGTATTGGGGAAACCAAGGACTGCATTAAGGAAGAATTGAGGCTACAAGGTCTCCTCCTTTCCTCCCAACTCACCTCAGAAAGGCTGAACTCCACTCAGTAAATGTCTCGTAACATTATCATTCTGAAAATTCACTTTTCTCTTTCTAAGTCAGCTTAACTTCCTAATTTTTACTCCCTGGAGCCAAAAAATATTCACCTTCTGCATCAGATAGTGCTTCCCTTTATTTGTCTTATAGTTATGGCCTTGGGAAAGTACCTCCAAATTCTGGGAGGACCCTGGCCAAACACCTCATAGTAGAGATGTGGTCTCCGTGACCCTGGAGTCACTGAGTCTGCAGGCACGGGAGTCGGAGGTAAGCATGGTACCTCTGGCCCCAGTACATCCTGATGGGCACAGTTGTCTCCTGAGAGAGGAACTCAGAGCATACTCAGATCAAAAAAGACCTGGCCTTTGCCCTGAAGAACTGGATCTCCTCAACCACCCTAAGACAGACACCCAATCTAAAGTAGGGCTGTCAACGGAAGGTATAACTTTCCTGGTTAAAAGGCAGAATTTGAAGAGTATAAGGCATTTATTTTATAGATTTTCCCTCCATTTAGATTTGTCTGATGTTTCCTTGTGTTTAAATTCAGGTTATGCATTTTGGTGAGGGATACCAAAGGCACATATTATCTAGTATTAACTTTGATTCCTGCTAAGGCAGTGTCTTCCAGCTTTCTTCAATGTAAAATTATTACTTTTCTCTTTGTAATTAATACATACTTTGTGGGGAAATACTTTGAAACTACATCAATGTCCTGTTACTCATCAATCTTCAACCTACTGGGCTTAGCATCCATTGATGACTTTTGCCTGGTGATTATTATTATGAGCGTCAAATTGTGATTTGCTCATTCCATCATCCGTTCTGCATTTATTAGTTGGCACTCTCTTTAGGAAGAGCTTTCCCATCTTCCTCATTTAATTTATGTATGTCAGAATAAATTCCTGGATTATTTTTTTTCTGTAGTTTATAATTTGCTAATATTATGATTTATTTTGTTACTACACATTTTAGCTAGGTCATGAAAGAGAAAGACTAAAGAATTGTTGTAGATTAAAAGAGAGTAAAGAAACATGAAAACTAAATGCAATATATGCATTTAGTTATGATTATATCCTGGACCATAATTATTTCTTTTGCTATAAAAGCTATTAGTGGAATAATTGGTGAAATTATAATAAGGTCTGTTCATTAGATGGTAGTATTGAATCAATGATAATTTTCTGACTGATAAAATGATGTCCTTGTTTTTAGAAAATACACATTAAAGTATAGGAGTAATGGGGCATTTTGTCTGCAATTTACTCTCATACAGTTGTATGTATATGTAGATAGGAATAGAGAGGTAGAGAGAATGACAAAGGAAAGCAAGCATGGTAAAATGTTCATATTTGGGAAACCCGGGTGACTGTATATAAGAATTCTTTGTATTACTCTTGCAACTTTTCTGTAAGTCTGTAATTACATCAAAAAATTTAAGTAGGGTTTGCTGGCCTCTAATAAGCAATTCCCTTTGAGAATTTTCCTTTTCAAATCTTGGGCTATATGTTCTCCCACCACCCTACCTGAAAAGGGAAAGGCTTGGGGTGCCCTGGAGCTCATCCACAATCTTGGAGGGAAAAGGGGCCAATGTGGGCTCAGATTAGACACAAGTAACCTCATACTTTTCCAAAGGGGAAATCAGCAAAAAGGAGGCTTGTTACTTCACATTTCCCCGTTCCATTCAATGAAGCCCAAGAAATGACTTTACTTCTCTTTAACTGGAATCTGTGATTCCCTATCCTAAGTAGCTGGAAGACTCAGACTCAGCTTTTCTGGATCTGGAGAATGGGCTGGAAAACAAATTTCTGTCTGCTGAGAGCCTATTCCATTACACAGCTAGAGCTGATGGTCAGTGAGCGGAACTTTTCCTAATGACATAGGCTGATTAAATTGTTGCATCTTCTGGATGGCCACTAGGTGACACTCTTTGCCATATCTTTTTCTCTAATTCTCCAAATCTGTTGCTGCTCAGAACGAGCATTGCTCCGAACTGGCTGTCCACCCTTTATGGAGGCATAACATCTCTGATTAATATCCAAGACAGGAAACGATTATGCATTGTGAGAAAAATGGTTTCACCTGGTCAAATGCCCACTGATATGCAGAGCACCTATTACATGCTTGACATACCTATTTTATTTAGTCCTACAACAACCCTATGTATTAGATATAATTAGTATTGTTCCCATTTTCCAGTCTCAGAGAACTGAACTTTGTGACCACTAGTGCTTTTAATTATGAAACAGACCATTCACAAACATCCGTTTCACCTCTGAGAGTGTCAGCTAAAGACTGAGGATCAGATGGAGGGGGCTCCTGCAATGGGCAGTGGCTGGCCCTCCTGGTTCCTTCCTCCCAGTGACGGAGTGGAAGTGCTCTGTGTGTTTCAAAATGTGACGCTAGGCCAGAGAATGGTGGGAGCTGGAAGGAGTTGAAATTTGAGTAGGTACATCAGATGTCAGTATGTCAGTATATTACTACCTTTTTAATGTATCGAGGGCCTCATTCCAGGAAATTTTCAGACACGGGACAATAACTGCATGGGAATGCTACGAAGAGAATTCAGAGACCAGGTGATGGCTTCACAATCCAGTACAGACTATCTGATTTTTTCGTCTTCTCTTGGACAGAAATTAAGTTCTCTTAGACACACTATACCATGCCTTTTAACCTTGGCCTCAGATCCTGTTCACAGTTGCTGAATAATAACAATAACCGCCATTTATCGATACTCGTTTTTCACAGGGCTATGCATACATTGTCTCCCATATTCCTGAAAAAAATAACACCTCATAAAGTAGGAGCTACTATCTGCATTTTATGCAGATAACTGAGATCCAGAATGTTATTAAATAATTTGTCCACGGATCATATAGCAAGCAAGTAGAACCTGATTTTAAACTCAGGTCTGCCTTACTCCAAAGACCATGAATTTAGCCACCACTCTAATTACATTAATTATCACTCTTCTACTCAAAATCCTTCTCATTAGGGACTCTGACTCTCCGTCCAAAAACCAGCCCAGCCCTGGACAGTGTGGCTCAGCCGGTTGGAGCATCATTCTGTACACGGAAAGGCGGAGGGTTTGGTTCCCAGTCAGGGCACATATCCAGGTTGCGGGTTCTATCCCTGGTCGGGGCTTGAACGGGAGGCAACCAACTGATGTTTCTCTCTCACATCCAGGCTCCTCCCTCTCTCTCTCTCTCTTTTCCACTCACTCTGAAAAGCAATGGAAAAAAATCCTCAGGTGAGGATTGAAAAAAAAAAAAATTTAAAAAAATAAAAAGGCCAAATCTTATCGCAAATCTCTTGGTTGGAAGCATCTACCGGCTAGGCAAACCCTTTTCGTTTTCTTTGTAGGAAGTCCCCTATCGAGATATTCTTTGTGGGTGTCCTGCTTCCCAACGGGGAAAGGCTGCAGAGCTGTAGGCAGAGGCAGTGAGAAGAAAGCAAAGTACCCGAGGGGAGAGAAGAAAAGAAAGGAGGGGCGTCCAGAGCGCAGAGCGTCCAGCAAGAAGCGGGGTTCCTGCCCCCAGCTTTTGCCGCGAGCCAGCAGGCGGCTCGTTCCCTGCAGCTATTTTGAAGGGCGACTTATTCCCACAAAGCGCATCAGGACGCCCGCCCAGGCCGACTTAGCCCGTCGCCCGCCTTAGCAGAGCCTCCCACGCTGGTTTGACCTCTGAGCATTTGTCTCAGGCAGCATTCGTGTTACTTCTCACAGCTTTCTTGTGTAAACCACCCACGGCCTCCTCTCTAAACTTCATGTGTGTTTACATGTGCTTAGAAAATGGCTGAAATGATATACACCAAAGTATTAACTGGTTAATAGCAGTGACCTTTAATATCCTCTAAATTATTTCGCTTTCTTAAAAAACAAGGACTGTGTATTAGATACAATTTTAATTAAAGATATTCCCAGGCTTTGGGGGAAGAGGTAGGATTATTTAGTAGTGGAATGAGGAGCTCTTCTCACTTGCATTTTTCTCTGAGACTTGACCTTCAAGACCCTGGTTATGGCAAAGCCCCAAGGCCTGTTGATTCCCCACATCCCTGCTTCCTCCAGGCTGAGAGCCAGTAATGTTAAAACAAACAAGCATGCAAATGACAATGACTTTAGGCCTCCCTGGAGACAACTCGGGGTCTCCTCCCACTTGACTGGTTGTCTTTCTCTGGGATCTGCAAGCATTCCTAGGTCTCCTTGACCGCATCTTGCCAGGGTCCCAGATCCCCCTCCACCACAGCGTTCATCATGCTGTATGTCGCTGTTGGTTTAACACGACAGCCTCCTTTGTTCCTTGAAGGCTGAGGTTGTGTCTTGTGTACTTTAAAACCTGTGATAGTTGGTGTAGGGCCTGACACATTGGGACTTCATAAATGTTTGAATGAATGAGTGTGTGAATCCTCAGAATCCTGTACTTAGTTGGAACCTTTTGCTAATAAGCTCTTACCATCTCATCTCATTTCTCATCATGTCCTTTTTCGTGCTGTGAAATAATCTGATTTGACCAGATCAGACTCAGTCTCAAAGCCAGTGGTTCTCCAAACGTTTCGTCCTCAGGACTCCTTAGTAACTCTTAAAAATTATTGAGGACTCCCAAAAGTTTTTGTTTATTTAGCCTGAATCTATCAATAATTACCTTATAGAAATTAAAACTAGGAAAAAAATGTAAATATTTATTTATCCATTTAAAAATACTAGAGGTAACAAACCAAATACATGTAAACATAAATAACAGTTTTATGAAATACAACTATATTTTCTAAAACAAAGCAAAACAATTTACTGAGAAAAGTGGCATTGTTTTATATATTTTTGCAAATCTCTTTAATGTCTGGCTTAATAGAGGACAGCTAGATTTTCCTATCTACTTCAGCAATCTATTGCAATCTGTTGTTCTGGTCGAAGCATACAAAGAAATACTGACCTGTCAAACTATGTAGTTGGGTTAGGGAGAACCTCACCAATACCCTGAACGGGTCTCAGGAAGCTCCAGGGGCCCTTGGAGCACACCTTTGAGAACCATCACCCTGTGCCTTATTCCTGTGACTAGAAACTCTGACCAGTCCTGAGAATCTGCCTGAACTAAAAACCCTAGCCTTCCTGCTGCCACAGCCGAAAAGCATAAAGAGGTGATCGATATTATATTCCCTTACCTGTGTACCACATTTGATGGTATTCAGAGAAATTTCCCATGCAATGTTTCCCAATAGCCTGTCAGATTATTCCACTTTACTCAGGAGGAGTTTTCTAGAATCATGAAGTTCAGAGTGTGTATGATTTGCTCAGGGTCATTCAGCAGGCTAGAGGCAGAGGCCGTACTCCGACTCACGCCTTACAAACAGGAGCTACGTGTTCTTTCTCTGGCCACTTACATTGGCAAGGCCACAGCCTGATCCCATCTACAAAAATCCACACTATCTAAATTTCATCAGCTAGTGCAGCCGGTTTTTCTGTACTTGATCAAAGCAGAGTTCTTGATAAAAACTGTTTCTTTGATCCCAAGAACTTGCACTCAAACGTACCACTTTATTCCTAGAAACAAGTGACAGCCCCACATGGGAGAAATGTCAGGCTGTCACTCAGCACTGGGCGACAGGATATGCACGGGCCCACCAGTGTTGGAACTGTAATCCGGGCCCTGGGGATTCTGGGACACCAAGAAATTCTGCTACGGAAAGTATAGGCCAAAGCCTGCTGGTGGGGCCCAAATCCCTATCGTTAAGGTTGAGCTGGCTCAGGTCATTTCACCTTGGTACAAAAAGGACTTTGTAACTCTGTGTCTGGATGGGCTGTGGTAACTGAACGTGCTAGGAAAGGCATAAAATCGTCATCTTATGGCCACGCCTAATCTCTGGCAACCGCTTCTAGAGGGCTAGTCTTTCTGATCCTTCATAAGCGTTATCCTGATGCTTTCAAACAGATCTGTTTTCCAGTGGGTTAAATCTTACTTTTCAATGTTTTTTTAATTGATACCTTGATGTGGAATGACAAGTGATATTTATTGAAAGCCCACTATGTGCTAGACACTATACTAAGTGCTTTATTTGGTTTCCACTAGTCTCACAAAGGTAGACATTATCCTCATTGGATATATAAGGAAATCAAGGCTACCAGAGATTTAAGTATCTTGACTTATCTTGCCAAAGGCACATGGCTAATGATAACAGGTTATACTATCATATGAACCAAGGCATCTTATTCCAGGTTCCATGCTCTCTCCATCACCATTGTGCCATCACTAATGTCATAGCTCTATGTGACCAATTTTTTTCTGCCATCATTATATGGCTGTACCACATAGGAAATAGAAGCTCACCCACAATTTCCTACATTTCCAATATATTTCTGTTCCATTCCCATGTCAATTCTAAGAATGCTCAGTCAAGAAAGATAGCTTCTATGGAGGTTCCTCAAAAAGCTAAAAATAGCCCTAGCCGATTTGGCTCAGTGGTTAGAGCGTCAGTCAGCCCACAGACTGAAGGGTTCGATTCTGGTCAAGGGCACGTACCTCAGTTGCAGGCTCAATCCACGGCCCTGGTTGAGGCACATGTGGGAGGCAACCAATTGATGTCTCTCTCACATTGATGTCTCTCTCTCTCTCCCCATTCCACTCTCTCTGAAAAGCAATAGAAAAAATATCCTCAGGTGAGAATTAAAAAATATATATTAAAAATAGAACCACCATATCATATGATTTAGCAATTCCACTTCTGGGTAGTTATCCAAATAAAATGAAATCACTATCTTAAAAAGATATCTGCACCCCTGTGTTCACTGCAGCATTATTACAAGAGCCAAGACATGGAAACAACCTATATATTAATCAACAGATGAATAGATAAAGAAAATGTGCTGTATATAAATACAGTGGAATATTATTCAGCTGTCAAAAAGGAAATCCTGCCATTTTCAACAACATAGATGGCCCTTGAGGGCATTATGCTAAGAAAAATAAGTCAGACAGAGAAAGACAAATACTGTGTGATTTTACTTATATGTGAAATCTAAAAAACAAACAAACAAACACCCAGAACACCAAACTCATAGATACAGAGAACAGATTGATGGTTGTCAGAGGCAGGGGGTGAGGGGGGTGAGAAGGGTGAGTGAAATAGTGAAAGTGGTCAAAAGGCACAAACTTCCAGTTATAAGATAAATAAGTCCTGGGGATGTAATGTACAGCATGGTGACTACAGTTAACAATACTGTATTGTATATTTGAAAGTTGTTAAGAGAGTAAATCTTAAAAGTTCTCATGACCAAAAAAAAAAAAAATTGTAACTATGCCTGCTGATGGATGTTAATTTATTCTGGTAATCATTTTGCAATACATACATATATCAAATCATATTGTACACCTAAAACTAATACAGCATTATCCATCAACTATATCTCAATAAAAAAGGAAAGATATCTTCTTGATCTCCAAGCTTACTTCAACCTCTTTTGTTAATGCAAGCTTCTACCAATCTATGGACAGAACCTTAAAATCCACTAAAAGAAAGTAGACTGATAAGAGGCACTCATTTCCTTATAGCCAGTGATGGGTACAGGACATCCAGTTGATGTTAATTGGCATGTAGTCACAAGTCACCAAAGGCCAAGGGTCTCTGCCCTCCTCCCCAACTCCATGGTGACCAGACCCAGCCTTGTCCTGGCTCAGAGCCACTCCTATACAAGGCCAGTCCCAGGTGCACCTTTGAGATAACAATACTGTCTCCTAAAACAAACAGCTATTGTTTCCACACAAAGACCTTCAATGTTTCCTCCATCAACAAAAGGCCACAGCCATCCTTCCAAGAAGACAAAGGACTGGAAGCTGTTTCATAAATATCATGATGGTGAGAGGGGAGGGGTGGAGACAGAAAGATCATTCTCCGGCACCTTCTCTGTGTAGGGAAAGGACCAACTCCGCCCATCAGGGACCATTCTGAATTTGTGATCATCCCTCAACCATTCATAATGGCAATAATAACAGCTTCCTGATCTGTGGAAGAGAAATAATAATATCTGTCCCTTACAGGACTGTTGTCAGGATCAAATGAGATAAAAGGTGTGAAAGCTCTTTGTAAGGTTTAAAGGGTTGCAGAACCGATATGGTTATTATCAGAAGATTGATGGTTCACCCACGTTGCCTGCATTAAAAAGATATCTCTATTTTAGCCAGATGAGACTCCAAATAGCCCTGGTGTCTAGGTCCACCCAGTTCCCAGAATAATGGCTGACCATTATAGTTTTCCTGGGTCCATCCCAGGCCAAATTGCTGTGCAAGTGATATCTAACTTTGTTGGCTGCTTTTTTCAGCCCCAGGAACCCAGATCCTGGAAATGAACCCCCTGTGGTTGGTCCCTCACCTGGGGCCTAATGCTCCAAACTTCATCCCCCAATTGCTCCCTTGCCTCTCTTAAAACATATCTTTCATATGCAATTAACACAAAAATAAATACACATAATAAATTAAAACATAAAAAAAGTATCCATCCTTGCTAGTGATCAGGACAAATAAATGTAGGCAAATTGTACCACTCCATGCTTACTTAATAATTAAAATTATAAATAAGAATATCCAATGTTAGTGAGGTTGTGACAAAATTGGTGTGATCTTACAGTCCTAGCAGTATAATAAATTTGTATGATCCCTTAGAGAGGCAAAATGACAACCCACAGAAAGCACTGAGAAGATATTCTTATCTTTTGGCCTAGTCATCTCTCTCCTTGGAAATTCCCAAGGAAATGATTCAACAAAAGTGAAAAAAAAGCCCCAAGAATAGATGTACCTACCTATAATAGGCAAGTATCGAGATAACAAAAGACATGTTTTAGTTAATTGTGGTGTGGCTCTAATCATTAAAGAGAAAAATATAAAAATTACTTACAAACATGAGGAAATGTTTATGATATAATTGTAAGTGACAGTTAAAATATGATACAACTAGGTAAAATATGTAAATCTATGGATAAGGACTGGTAATGTGAAAAAGCGAAAATATCTTTGGTGTTGTGGTGAATTATAGGTGAATTGCATTTCAAGATG
Source organism: Miniopterus natalensis (assembly GCF_054644295.1). Classification (NCBI taxonomy): domain Eukaryota; kingdom Metazoa; phylum Chordata; class Mammalia; order Chiroptera; family Miniopteridae; genus Miniopterus; species Miniopterus natalensis. The sequence goes on from NC_142094.1 coordinate 42,431,089, forward strand.
TTCTTTAATGTTTATATCATCTTTTAAATACAGCAATGCAAAGAAAGAAAAGCAATCAGCTAGTAGAATTCTATCAAGAGTCTGCTTCTGTTGGGGTGGGACAGGGAGTTATCCTTGCTAAGATGTTGCTAAATTAACGTGTGACCCATCATCATGCAGAGAGACTGTAGTAGACTTGAGCAGATAAAAGCCTCAGAATTTGAGTCAGGCCACCTGACACTGAATTGAATTCCTGCTTCTGCCATTTGCTCTCTGTGTGGCCTTTGGTGAGCTATTTGACATATCTAATCCTTCCCTGATTTGTAAAATGATAACAGAACCAATTTCATGGAATCATCAGGAGTAATCAAGGAGGTAATGTGGATAGCACAGTGCTAGGCACATTGAAAAATTATTCAGTAAAGGCTTGTTGTTTGTGCTGTTAATAATAATGATGGTGGTGGTAGTGGTGGTGATAAACTGAGGTCTTCTTGAAAACAATGCCTTAACTTAAAGGTCCAATGTCAGAAGTGATGCTGCTCAAAGGACACTACCCCTATATGTGGCGCTAACTACAGACTGGGTATTTTAAAAATAGACTTTACCTTTTAGAGCAGTTTTAGGTTCCAAGCAAAATTGAGTGGAAGGTACAGAGGTTTCCTATATATACCTCCCCCCTATAAAGCACAGCCTCTTCCTCTACCAAAACCCCACAGCACAGAGGCACATTTGTCACAGCCGAAGCACAAATCAGGGAGGGCTACACTGGCATGTCATCATCACCCAAAATCCACGGTTTACTTCAGGGTTCACTCTTGATCTTGCCGATTCTATGGGCTTTGACAGAAGCTCAACGTGCTTCCATTATTCTAGTGCCATACAAGTAGCTCCCTACCCTAAGGATCCCCTCTGCTCCACTGAGTCATCCCTCCCTTCCCTTGAGCCCTGGCAAGAGCTGGTCCTTTCACTGTGTCCATAGTCTCTCCTTTCCAGAACGCCATATACTTAGAATCATACAGTACGTAGCCTTTTCAGATCGCCTTCCTCCTTGAAAGGCTTTTTTTACAATCAGTCTAGAAGCCTGAGCGTTCTGAAATTCCATTAGGTAATATAAAGCTGGTTACGACAAGTGACTGTGTTAGATTCTCTGTACAAGGTCTCTCCGTCATATAAGTGACTATGTTTGTTCTACCAAAAAGGAAGTACCCAAGGTCACAAAACCAGTGAGTGGCAGAGCTGGTATCTGAACCCCGTTTGTCTGACCCCAATGTTCACATCTTTCCACGATGCCACAGTGTTTACCCTAATACCGAACATGGGCCCTGGAGCCTCTGAACCCAGTCACAGGCGCCGACAGGGAAAAGCACACTAGTCAAAGCGCATGTCCAACCCCATGTCACTGCAGCTCTTAGAAGACAGCACCCCGATAGGACAAGGCAGCAGCCACCCCGCAGGCTTGCATCCCTGTTCTTAGGCAGAAGAGCTTAGCCAGCACACTTTGTCAGGATACTACTAGCACCCCAGCCGGCGTGGCTCAGTGGTCAGGGCATCGGCCTGCGGACTGAAGGGTCCGGGTTCAGTTCTGGGCAAGGGCATGTACCTCGGTTGCAGGCTCAATCCCAGCCCCGGTCGGGGCACATGAGGGAGGTAACCAATAGATATATCTCTCTCACATCTATGATTTTCTCTCTCCCCCCCTCCCTCCCACTCTCTCTGAAAAGCAAGGGAAAAAATATCCTCTGGTGAAAATTTTAAAAAAAAGAATACTACTAGCAAAATTAGATGGGTCTAGTTAAGTGCTTCTTAGCCTTTCTGCATTACTTCCCAACTCAGGGGCCTCTTCACATCTTTTCTTTTTAATCATTCCGCACCCCAATTAAATTTTAATACTACATACATACTCTATATTTGTCTATGTACTGTGGCCCTTTGGAGGGCCCAAACTATTGTAAAACCTAAGTGTTTTGCCCTTTAAGAAACTATTTGAACCCCCTTAGGGTTCAGGGAGGCTGCCAGGGTGTTGAGATGCCAGCAAGGTGAGGTCAGGACCTTGGAGAGCACCAAAGTAGCCCTACTGTGACCATGTCGAAGGCTGGATGTTGTCAGATTTGCCCCCAAAGAAGGAAGAGGCCAGGAGAGGTTGGGGGCTCAGAAACTAGCATCAGTACTCTCTGACTGAACATTGTAGGGACCATCAGCATGTAAAAGCCTCCAATTCCTTTTCATAAGAAAGTTCTTGAGGGGCCTGGCACTTTGTGGACAGGGAATTCTCAAAGTTAAAGGCAGTTAATGGCACATCTTCAGGTAGTTGAATGGTTTCAAGGTCTTTTACTGAGAGCCCAACCCCACAGCAGTTGGAGGTTTTCAGAAGTTTAAAGTATCACATTAATTCTCCATCACCCTCCCTTACTTGTTTGGTCATGACACTGCAGTATAGTTTAATAGTGTCTGTTGTGACTTGAAAATGATAGTAAGTATTATTTATCATGTGCTAGGCACTGCACTAAGCATATTAGTGGGCCATTTTATTTAACCTTTACAACAATCTTGTTGGGTGGATCTGATCATTGACCAAGACTAAGAGATGTTAGCAAACTTGCCCCAGATCCCACAGCTGATAACTGGAAGTGCCAGACCTTGAACCCACTCTGGCTTCAGAGAGTAACATGGAGGTAGATGGCTCAAGAGAAGAAAGTTCTAAAAAGGAGAAGGTAAGCCCCTGAAAGGCCCAAGAATCAGTCATTTCTATATCCCTCAGTCCAAAATCTGGCACGGAGGATGGGGGTCCATGGATAGATGGAAATAGAGCTGCCCAGCAGTAGAATGTGTTCCCCATGAAATGATGAGATCCCCATGGAGACTCCCCAGAATAAAGCTGGTTTGACACTTGATAGACACTGAGGAGGGATCATAGAGAAGGGATTTCTGCATCCTTTACTTGGTGACCTCTAAAGCTTGTGAATTCTGTAATTATTGGACTGAGTCTATGACTAAGACTTTGGGGAGTCACAGACCACCTAGCATTCAGCAGTGCATTAAGATCTTGAAAAGTGGAGAACATGGGTAGATGGGACTATGGGCTTCCAGAACCCGCATTCCACCCCCTTCCAGTCCCTTACAGAGGAGTCAGAAGTGGTTCCCCATAACTCTGGGGAGCTAGAAACCTCCCAGTCTTGCTCCAAAGGCTAATCTGGAAATATAAACATTCAAATCATTTACTATAGAGAAAGGCTCTGCCTGTGGGCTTCAGCTGCTGTCATGGGACGTGAAAAAGAAGAGGAACACTCCTTCCTAGCAGATGGTGAAAACAAAAAATCAGTATGTCAACAAATGAGTTTCTGACAGTCCCTTGCTGAAAGGAATCAAATGGGACCCACAAAATGCACACTGGCTCAACTGTTGTTCCCCACATGCACTGTCTCTTTTCAGTCCATGCTGATGGCCCATGGTAAACACTCAGAAATGCTCCCGCTGTCCCCATGGAGTGAGTCCCAACAGGAGACAGCTAGATGCAAGTGCTTTCTGCTCAGCTTTCTAGAGGGCTCACACAAAGATAACAAAAATTTCCATCAGCACTGATGTTATCAGACCTTCAGATTCCACTGTCAAAAGAGCCATGCATCCTAAAAACATAACAACAAAAACCCAGAGCCTTCTGCGGGGCATAAGGCCACCTAGCAATGGAGGTACCTTAGTTGTATGATCCAAGCTGCAGCTTTAATCAACACACACACATATACACACTAGTCTATGAAACTAGCCAAACCTCACTTGTGCAAGTTTTTTAAAGAAGTAATGTACAAAGCACTCTCATCTGCAGGCTTTGCAGACTCTGTTAGGCTCAACATCATTATGATTTGGAGTTCTTTGCTTCTATCCTTTTGTGATTCACCATTTTATCTTTTCACTTGCTTCTCTCAACTTGGAGACCAAATCTTTCCAGTTTGTGTCTATAGCTAGAGACTTGCATCTTACCTTAATGCCTGTGGCATTGGTGTCTCACGTGGGAGAACCTAAACTGCATTGACCAACACCACACCATTTGTATCTCCAACCATTTTTTCCAGGGATCTGAGCTCTAAGACCTGCTGAATCTTTGTCAAACATGGAACAGACGTAGTATACTAACTATGTGAAACCCACCAAAGTATTTTTCCCAAACAGAAAGGAGTGGTCTTCCACTCTTCAAAAGGGTAAAAACTTCCACCTGCCAGCAGAAACCAGTGGCTGCTGAGTAGGTGTCAGGAACTTGAATTCTAAAACCGGGTTCTTCTTGTAACTCTGGACAAAGCAACTTCTATTAATAGCTTTTGAACAATCTACCTTCTTCTCCCAAACTCAGTAACTAGTTCTTGACTAGTTCTTTTCAAACAATATTTTTAGCTGAAAGGGTAATACATAGAATTTTATTATTGCTATCAAGATCCCAGGACACAGTCTGCACACAGATGGATGCTGTCCCCACAGATGTTGCCTGCCGAAGTATGTGCCCAGATGTTGTACACATAGATGCTTCTCACAGACAGATGTTCCTGCGCCCAGAGACAGGTGTTACTCACAGAGACAGATGTCCACCAGGAACACGATGTACACCAAAAGCTCCCTCAGGGTGGTCTTGACATAAAGTTCCCGGTTCTCAGCTGTGTTCTCAGTCAGGGTTGTTCCCCAAAGTCCTAAGGGGCATTGGAAAGATGCCCAGGATCCCCAACAGCAGGGCCCCTCCCAGTTATTCCCACCCATCAGTCCCTGTATTTTACTCCCATTTCCACCCCAGCCCCTTTCCTCACCCATCACCCTATCTCTTGGCTGAATCTAGCCACTCTAACCATGCCTGCCCTCCTCAATCAAAGGCCCTGAATGAAGACCTGGGAAGGGGGCGCTTGTTCCAGATGGGGAGCCTACACCCATGTCTTTCCTCAGACTAGCTCCCACATACTTTCTAGGCCTCCCAGTGATGACCAACCTTGCAAGCTTCTCCTCTGGGGAACATAGGCTGGCTTTTGTGTTCTGGGGCATGCAGCTCTGACACAGACAATTCACAAACCTCAACAAGACATTGAGATGCTACCTCTTCTTCAGGTCACACCTCCCCCCAAAGCTTTTGGTGACCCCCTTCTCCCAACTCCGGTAGCCTAGGAGAACCCTTCCCCCACCAGCTACCTCTGATGCATCGACGAATCTGAAGGCAGCAGCCGGACACCAGGGTCCTGCGTGCCTTCTCCTGGAGTCTATCTTCAGGCTTCGTGGGCTGGGGCTGGGGCTGGGGGGGCACTGCACTGGAGATGGTGCAGATCCTCAGCGTCCCGTGTGGGGTGGGGGGACCACTGTAGGCCGGGTTGTCCCAAGCTTTGCTCCCCAGATTTTGCAGCTCCTGCCCCTCAGGACTTCCCATAGCATTCATGGGGAGTGAGGTGGGGGACCTGACACGTCAGGTATCCACTCTCACCTGGGAAAGAGCAAAGGCCCAGCCCAGCCAGGCCAGCAGAGGGCAAAGGGAGACTGAGAGCAGCTGATCTCACTGGCCTCTGCCTCCTGCCTTTTGTAGGGGGAAATCTGTGGCTGCTTGGGGGAGGGGACAGATGGGAAGGGGAAGGGGAAGGGTGGGGAATGCCCATCAGTCCTGCAGGGGCTCTCTCCCTTCAGCTGCACGCCCTGGGGGACCAGAAGAAAGGGGTGGGAGGGATTTAGGAGGCAGGTGATTGATGTGAATCTGGGGGTGGAGGCGGTGGGGGGGAAGCTGCTCATAGGTGGGGCCTGATGGAGGGCTGGTCCAGAGTCCAGAGAGACAGAAGAGGTGATGCAAGAGCCACGGAGGAGCTGGGAGAAGAGGAGCTGGCTGACTGCTGCGGGTCTGAGCTCATCTCCACTAAAATCTCCTGAAAGGGCTGACATGGATTGGGGTGCGGACCAAGGCCAGGGCCCGGAGGCTGCAGGGCTGCCCGCCTCCCCCCCCCCCCCCAGGCTCAGCAAATGGTGCCTGGGGCTGCCTTCCCGGCTCACCTTGAGCTGCCCCCCCCCCCCCCCGTGGGATGCAAGAGGGGAGCTCCGCTCCCTCACGTCACCCCACAGCTGGGGGAAAGGATAGTGGAAGGAGGACCCTGTTTCAGATACTTAAGGGACAGGGTCGCTGACTGCTGATGAGGAAGGGAGAAGGTCTGCAGAGTTTCAGGTTGTATCCTTCTTTCTTTTTTAAATACATTTTTATTGATTTCAGAGAGAGGAAGGGAGGGGGGGGAGAGGCAGAAGCATCAGTGCTGAGAGTCGGGGATCGGCTGCCTCCTGCCTGCCCCCTGCTGGGGACCAGCCCGCAGCCGCAGCCGGGCGGGCGCCCTGACCTGAGGGAACTGGGGCCTCCTGGCTCAGGGGCCAGTGCTCGGCTGCTGGGCCGCGCCGGCAGGACCGTATCTTTTTTTTCTGAGGTCTTGATGTAAAGTTCTAATTTCTCAGCTGTGTTCACGGCCTGGCGTGAGCACTACAGATAGAAAGGCGCTCCTTAAGGGAGTGGGGCTCAACCTAGGGAAAAGGCTAAGCCCTGATTGTGAGGATGGATCAGAGAGGACAGGGTGACTTGGGACTCCTTAAGGGTAGTGGGTTCTGGGCCCAGCTATGAGCGTGAGCACAAAATGGGAATGTGAGAGATATCAGGGCTGATCTGCTTTCTTTTCAGTCTCAGGTCTCTGAATTTAAACCCTGGCAAGAGCCCTCAAGCACACCTCTGTCTATGCCCAGCTCTGGCCTCTGATCACCTGTCCTGGCTCATGTACAGGCATGTGCTGTGGCCCAGAAAGGGGCTGGCCCCACAAGTGGGGTAGATACCTCCCCCTTGAATGCTGGAGTCGGGGCTGCACTTTCCCCAACCCCTGACTCCCCATCTGGGCTACTCTATAGCTGTACTGGCCTGAAGCCCCCCAGTTTCACACTCAGTAAAACATGAGCCTGGTGGAAGTCATCAGTCTTGAATGTCCCAATAAAGAGATCCTGACCCCAGACAACCCAGGGCCAGGCTCAGCTCCTTGATGAATAAGTGTACCCCAACATCTGAGACAGGGCTGGAAATGCAGCACTGTCCTACCACTGGGTCCACTGTGTGGGTCTCCCGCTCAACCCAGACACCGGTAAGGGAGCTGACTCTCGTCTGGGCTGGAGCTAAGGCCTCTCCGTGAGCCCTCCAGGATGGAGGAGGTCTCAGCTCTCCATTTTATTGGCTTGTGAGACACATTCTAAGGTACTTGTTTTCTTTGAGAAGACAAAAAATAAGGAACTATGCCAGTACTGACAATTTTGTGTAAAATCAGCTGATTTTGTGCCTGTTACCCACAAGCTTTCAAACAATTGCAAAAGGACCCCTGGCTTGCAAAACGGAACACTGGGACAGGGGTGATGAACAGGGTAAGGAAGCTAGCAGTATAGTCCATGGAAGTGGGGAGAGGAACCGGAGATGGTTTCTGATTTCTTTGCGGTAATTCTGTATTTTGAGGGACGTCTTACATCACCAGGGCCTTGAACAGACTCATCATATGACAGGTTCATCATATGACAGGTCCCATGCTCCTGAGAGCTTATGGCCAGAGCTGGACTATGGTCATCTACCTGGACAACCTTGCTATTCTCTGCTCAGTCTTGAGCACTCTCCATTTGTGTAGATCAACCCACAATGCCCTTGGGAGCACAGGTTATACAACAGCTTGAGAAATTTCCCCCCAAAATGCTCCTCATTTCTAGCATTTGGTCTTACTCAAGAATTTGCTGATATTGTAACTTGATGATTGTGTGTCTAGCAGTTCTCCACGTCCTCAAACTTCTACTGGCACTTGGCTTTTCTTGTGTGACCCTATTAAAGAGGGCAAGCAATTTCAGGGGAGTCCCATGGCTCAGGCTACAAAACCCAAGGGGCTTGAACTTGAAACCAAACTCCTGGGTGTAACTCTTGGCTCAGCACTTTCCTAACCATCTGCTTCTGGCCAAGTCACTTTTGAGACTTAGTTTACCTCTCTGCAAAGTGTTGGTAATAAAGCCTGCCCTGCTAACCTTAAGGACTGTTTTAGGATTAAAACAGTAGAATATAGAAGTCTTTATAAACAGTGTACTATAAAGCGTGATACAAATTTATCTTATCATAGCATCCATCCTTGTGCATTCAGCTCATGCACAGCAGTTCAGATTTATATACCTTCATCCAGGACTCTGGTTATTTTTCCAGAGGCACAAGAGCCCCAGAATCCTCTGAGCCCACTCCCATTCCATTTCAGCTGACACCAACGAAATGGAATAAGGGTACTTCAGCTGGAGCGTATTACAAAAGTCCTGGAATGAAAGCACCGCTGAGAAGTTTTATAATCACATAAAAAGCCTTGTTACCATCAAAACCAAAAGACCTCTTTATCACGATGCCTCTTAGCCCACTTGGTGCATTGGTCCCATTGCTTCACAGGGATAAGATTTTTGCTCTCCTAGCTCAGACACCGAGAAGAGAATTACCCTATTTCCACCACCAGTACACTCCCTTTGCACACGATGCCCATCCCAGTCAGATTCTTTGTGTTATTCAGATCTACAAGGCCCCGACAAAGCCCAGAGACATCAAAGTCTGTGGGATGAGAACCTGTGGTCCATCTCCCTACAAGTTTTCCATATAAGTTCCCCTGGGATAAGCCACCTCCCATATTCTAGAGGAAGGAGTCTTGGGGGCAATTTACAGTCCAGATTCTACAGGGAGAAGCAAGCTGCAAACCATCTTTGGTGTTCCACATAGTGACTCTCAATCTCCTTCATCTCAATAAACATGAACAGTAGGACATACTCTGTAAGTAGCAGCGGCTCACTATGGTGATGATCCTCAATGGAAGACATTGGAAACCACTTATCTATAAGAAAGAACCCTGCACGTAAGAGCTTAACCTTGACTAATATACCACCAGAGTCACCTGCAGAACAAAAGTTCTGAAATCTGAGTAGCCCAAGTTTTCAGGAACAAACATGGTGGACCAAGCAAGCAGGCCTGAGTAGGCTGAGCCCCAAAGAGTCCTCCCCTACCTGTCTTTATGTAACAAACGCCACAGCGTGGCACCAGGGGCCTCCACAAGCCCTAGCTTCTCAATACATCAGAATGGACAAGCCGGATCCAGATCCATTGGAAGATTTGGGTGTATGGGGTCCTGTTGCAGTTGTCCCAGCTCAGGAAGCCAAGAAAATGGCACTAGGTTCTATTTCATCAAGGACCTCAAAGAGAGGCTATAGGTAAACCCCCCCCCCGACACACACACATACATTAAAATGACCAACTTTAGCCCTTACTTCCTTCCTAGCACCTCCCCAATTTCACAAGTCCTGCTAGAATACTATTTGCATCTTCCATCTCTCCAAAGAGAACCTTTTTGAATGAGACCCTCAGCTTTCCTCCCATTTCTAGAAGACCCTCCTGGACATCTATGTCCATTTGTCTATGCCTTCTACAGAAGACTGGACAGATGGAGGGAACCAAACCAACCCAGGTGGGGGGAGAGAGATGATGCCATCAACAAAAATGAGGAAGTGAGTCCTTAGTTGGCTGATCACGCCCCTCGCTGAGTGTAGTCCAGACATGGAGCGCTCACATGGCCCTGAAGTCACCCACCAGCAGAGCGCCGGCTGTCGCAGAGTCCTGCAGCTGCTGCTTAGCGTTAAGTCAGGCCGCCTGCTGGAGGGGGTGGTGTGGGGAAGGAAGGGGCGCCATGTGCCCTTGAGACACCAGGCTGGAAAGAAAGGGGAAGGGAGAGAAAGAAAGGCATGTGAGGAAAGGGCATGTATGACAGAGAGGCCTTGGGAAGAGGCCCTGAGAGAATGCAACTCCTCTTTCCCTCAAAGCCACTCACCAAATGTCACATGAGGCGTGACTGACCGAATGCTCCTGTGAAGAGGGGACCAGGGCAGATCCCCCCAGTGCCCACTCTTCCAGCATCGTGTCAGGGCCTCAGGTCAGTCACCCATGACACCTCCTTGTCTCAGCCTTTGAGGGCCCAGTTCCAGGAGGCGCATATTTCCCCCCCTGAGCTCTCATCTCATGGATAATCATTTGCATGCTGACTGTACGGCAGGGACCACGCTAAACTCGAGGGTAAGTAAAACCATCGGAAGCTTACATCCCGCTGAAGAAGACAGGCCCTAAACGAACACACCAACAATTTTTCATCATAAAAAGTTCTGCAAGGGAGGAGTGCAGGGCGCTCTGAGGGCATCCAGCAGGAAACCTGACTTTCTGAGGCTAATGAGAAATGAAAAGGATTTCTACCTCGCTTCCCCTTTCTTGTCCCTGCAACAAACAAGGTTTTCTGAGATTCAAAAATGTTCTACTGCTAGAACGCGCAAGGAAACAGACCGAGTTAAAAAGAGAGAAAGTTACAACACCAAAAAAACTGCTTAAGACTTAAGTAATCTTGATCCCTCATGGTCACTGGAATGTAAGTTGAGCTAAGCTTGAACTCTCGTATTAGATTCTTTTTTAAGACATGGAATCCAACCACATTTTTCACTCCTGAAATTGGTTATCTCCTCAACACTTAGAAGAGATAGAAATTAATACGAAAGCTAGAATATAGCTACTGACTACTGGCTTTTTAAGAATAATTATTTTTAAATTTAGTGAGTGGCTTTGAGGGAAAGAGGAATTGCATTCTCTCAGGGCCTTTTCCCAAAAGCCTCTCTTCCCTCAGCCTTTTGTATGTCAATCATGCCTCAATAAAGGTCAATCATACTTCCAAATTTTTTTTTTTAATTTCATGAACAGGAATTCAGAACTAAAAGCTTTATTATTTTTTTTTATTCCATTGGTTCTTTAATCCAAAATCCAGAAATCTATCCTGCCATTTCTATCAGAATAATTAATAACAGTTTTTTTGAAAGCTGAAAAAGAGGAAGCCTAAGTATCCAAAGGTGGGAAAAAAAATTAAATAAATTAAGATACATTCACATGATGGGTTATTGTGTAGAAATTAACATTTAAAAATAATATTTAATGTCATCAGAAAATGCTCACCACATGTTATGTGAAAAATTCTGGCATATACATCTACAGAATCCAAATTTTATGTGTATATTATACTTTGATGCATAGGAAAAAAAGGCTAATATTAAAGAATATAAAAGTTAGTACTGGTATATCTAGAAGGTGTGATTAGAGATGCTTTTCATTTTGTTAGTTGTTTTCTATGATTATGAGTACTTTTATATTCAGAAAAATAATTACTTTTAAAAAGCCAGTAGTCAGTAGCTGTATTCATAAATACTTGAGGTTCATTTCCATTTCAGGCTCAGAGAACCTCTTGGCTGGTTACTTTCACCACCCTAGCTCCCCATGTCAGCAAAAAATCATTATTGTTCATTTTTTGATGTGGGAGTCATTTAGGCAATAGATTTATTTACCACCTCCTTGCTCCAAGGCTTTGTATTAATTGCTGCTTCCTTGGAGATAACATTTGGGCACAAATGTGGGTGAAATGTGTAACCAGTAGGAAAACAGCTACAATGAGAAGTCATGTAAAGAGAAGTTGAGCATCTAACAGAGGTGCAGAGGAAGGAAGGTGATTGGGTTTGGAAGTGGGACAGTCACAAAAGGGATTTTGAAGGGAGTGGCACTGAGATGGACTTTGAAGGGTGGGTAATATTTAAGAGACAGAAATAAAGTATAGCTCTCATTTATTAACCACCTCCATGCCAGACACTTTGCAGTGCATTAGCTCAGTTCATTCTCACACCCTCCTCTGGGGTAGATTTTTATTATTTCCGTTTACAAGTGAAGAAGCTGAGGATCAGAGACATAACTTAGGGTGAAATCAGGCTTCTGAATTAGGTCTGTCTGACTACAGTGATAGCGACTTCCTGAGTGTCATCCGTGCCAAGGCCGGCAGGGGGGAACATTGCGCACCATTTTGGAAGAACAATCCCACTTTGGCTAGAGAACAGGAAGCCTGGTAAGAGGGTTAAGAGTGAATATAGAAGGTTTCAAATGTCAGACATTTAATTCGTTAGGCAATGTGAAGACAAGGCTTCTGAAGAGAGGAATGTAGTCCAAGTAGTATTATGTGAAAAGCAGTCTGACAATAGCATGGGTTGGTTTGGGTGTGGGGGCCGGCGGGGAAATTGGAAGCAAGGAAATCACTGGGCAGGCTGTTGTGCTAGTTTAGGGCAGGTAGTGAACACCTGAACTATGGTGGAGAAATAAAAATAGAAATGAATGGAAAGACACACAAGACATCTCATAGGTAAAACCTGTTGGACGAACACCTGACTGCACGAGCGGTTAAAGGGAGAGAGAAATCACAAGTAGATCTAAGGTCTCAAACCTGGGCAACTGGAAGGATGGTGATGCTGTTAAAAGGAGGTGGGAAGAAAGACCAAAGGGAGCAGGTTTCAGCAGGAAGGTGATAAATTCAGCTGTAGGTATTTTTCAGTCTGGAAATGCTAGAGCTTGAGAGGAAATAAAGGCTGGGGAGAGCGGATGGGGGATCATGTCGCTGGAAGTGTTCGTTGGAGCCACAGGTAAGGCTGAGATCGCCAAAGGATCCACTAAAGATGGAAAGGAGCTCAAGGGTTTGGGGGAGGGAAGGGGAGACAGAAAGGGGGGGAGTCACAACAGCAGGAGAACCAAGGGCTTTCAAGACACGGAGCCAGAGGAGTGTTTTAGGAAGGGGATGGTGATTGACAGTATCAAATGTTGCTAAAACGTCAAGGGTTCTGGTAAAAGCCTTTGGGTGTTTACACTAGAATCCTTCAGGTGACCTTGGAAAGTGAGAAGGGTATAGATGCCTGATTTGGAGAAGTGGGGGTGGAGGGGTTAAAGGGTGGGTAGTGAGGTAATAAAAGAAGTAGCTCCACTTAACTGCACAAGTAATTTATTAAGTATTTATGGAATACCTAATATGTGACCTTCTTGCATGCCTGTTTGGGGATGTCCCAAGAAACTAAAACCAACCATTCTCATTTTCATGTTCTAAAAGCCTCAGTTCATCCCAATTCCTCTTTTGGTGCTGATTTTTAAAAACAACTTCATTGAGATATAGTTTACAATCCATACAATGTAACCATTTAAAGTGTATAATTCGATAGTTTTTAGTATATTCACAGATATGTGCAATAATGGGGCTGATTTTATTATTTTTTTTTTATTTTTTTTTATATCTTTATTGATTTCAGAGAGAGGAAGAGAGAGAGACAGAAACATCAATGATGAGAGAGTCATTGATAGAGCCCACAACCCAGGCATGTGCCCTGACCGGGAATCGAACCCTGCTCGCCTGGATCCTAGGTCGATGCTCAACCTCTGAGCCACGCCCAGCTGGGCATGGCTGATTTTAAAGGAGGAACGCTTTGGATTTAAAGTTTGGAATCAATTCCTATAATATATGCTGTAAATGAGGAAGAGAGAGGACCCCAAACACCAGAACAAATTCTCTGCTGGCACCCTCTGGAGCAGCATCACAGAACTGAATGGGAGCCGCAAAGATGCTTTTCCCATAATGGCCACCAGGGGGCAGAAGGACCCTTGTCCTGTCTCCGTCAGTAGGGGAAAAAAAAGCAAAAAAAAAGCAGATGAACCAGTTGGGGGGACTGTGTGTTCAGAGGGTCCCCAGCCTAGGGGCCATTTTTATTCCAGGCTCCTTCCTGTTACTTATTATTTTCTTCTGGGTAACTCTAAAGGATCATGTCTGGCCCTGCTAACAGGTCTTACTTAAGCTGTGGGTATTTATCATTCTGGCGATCTACTTCGTATCCTCTGCGTTAGTATGGGTCAGCTGAGAAGCAGACACCAAGACTGAGTAATGGTGAAGGGTTTTAGCTGGGGAATCACCTGTGAGAGAAAATAGGACGGAGCCAAGGAAGGCAGGGAGAACTGTCAGACCATGATAGAAGTATGATGAAGGAGAGAGGGCAGGAAGATTGGTGGGTTTCTGCGGAGTAGTTAGCCTAAGAAAGGTTTGCCAAGACCCCAGGGAACCAAAATAAACCATCGGGGGAATTCTGTGTCTCCCAGGAAGAAGCCTACTTTAGTATCCCTGTTAAGTTCAATTATTGGTTGGGAGTGTGGCCCAGGTGAATGCTGTTGGTCAATCATTGCCCTGGTAGTTGGAGATCTATGAGGCCCACCCTTGTGGCCTCCACACCTTCCCGTGGAGAAGGGGTAGCCTCAGCCCTCAGGAGCCTCTGCCAAGTGCCATCTGTATTCCCCACCACTGAAGAGGGACAATTGAATCCCCGCCACTCACTTCATGTGCTGATTTCACTCTCTCCTCATCTCTCTCCCGGTGGCCAGATAGGCTCCTCCATTCCCTGCATCTGACTCTTTCTGCTCTTCTGGATGAACCCAGGTACATGCACCTTCCCAAGCAAGTCCTACCTTTTCCCTAACTGCCTTTGGCTCCTTCTCGCTTATAAGTCCTGAAATGTGAAGGAGATGATGGGATTAGCAGGGTGGTGGCTTCAGCCCTGACCCACAGGCACAGGTGCCGGCCTACCCTGACAGGAAGCTGGCCAGCGCCAGGCCCCATCTCTTTATAGAATCCTTCTGTCTCAGATGACCCTCCCTTGACACCAAGTTATGGCCTCAGCCAAAGCCAAGCACGTGGCAGGCTGCCATACTTTTGCCAGGTGGTCCAAAAGGACTGGTAGCTCTTGGGGATCAGAAAGAAGAAGTTGCATTTGTCTGGGGCAAGGAGAAGTTTGGGAAGGAGGGCATTAGGGGAGAAGGCTGCTGGGAGCCCGGCAGGACAGGGACTGACTGGGTCAACAGCCCCTGTGGGCCTCCCTGATGTTCTAGGGGCTGAAGGCACCGCTGTCTCTCGCCTTTCCACCCGGCCACTTCTCAGCTGAAAGGCAGGCTTGGGAGGGATGGGATGAATATAGTCGGATGCCGCTTGAAAGGACATGGAGAAACCAAGGATTCCGCAAGAACATGTCTGGGCCAGAAAGCATTGCGAACCCGGAGTCTCCTGGGGAAATAGGAGGAAATAACTCCAGGCTTTAAAAGGGAATCCAGCCAACCCCTGGTGTGGAAACAGCAGAGAAATAGCTTGTACTTTAAACCTTAGACATAATTATTTTGCATCTTAAGTAAAGCTAAGGGCAAGTGTGGGATTTCCCCTTTCCTCTCTTGGGTAGGGAGAGAAAGAGAAGAAAGGTGGAGGTGGGGAGAGGAGTAGAATGAAGATGCCTTGAGGTGACCCAAGAGGCCTTTCACATTGGAACTTGCCCAGGGGCCAGGGAGGCTGGATGGGACCGTGGAAGCAGTGGTGGATGGTGGGAGGACAGGGGAAGATCAGGACCCAGCAAATCTCCTTCCCACTGTGTGCTTAGCATGTTTGTTTCTGTGCTCAGAAAGAACGACTTGCTAGACAAAATCTGTGATGTACCTACCACACACCTAGCAAGCATATCTGATGTCTCCCCACCACGTCACCCCCCAGCCAGTAACCCCAGGCTGGTAGGACTTTTCTGAGCCTTGTAAAAGAGGGGTAAATATGTGGGTGAATATTAATAGATTTTCAAAGCATGTAAGTACACATAAGCAGACATTTTTTAAAATGCCAAATGAGTGTGTTTCAAGCCCATTTTCTTCCCCTAACTAACTCTAGGAGCCCCTCTATAAGGAAGGGCCCCTCTCCCTCCCTGACCCATACCCTACTTAATATGGCATGTTTACCCTCGGCGACATCAGATACTATCCTGCCCAGATGGCTATTGTGCTTTGTCCTGTTTCTCTTGGAGATCTGTGAGCTCCCCAGGGGTGGGCCCAGAACTCTGGCTCCATTCTCCCTCCCACAGAGCTGGGAGGGAATTAATTGACTTTCCCCTGGGCACACGGAGGGCCCAGTCAACACTCAATCCCCAGGTGGATACATTGGCTCAGAAAGACGGAATGAGAGAGCAGCAGACATTTGGGGGAGGGGGGAGCTAGAGGAGTTGGGGAAGGGGGGGGACAGGAGGAAGCTTGGCTCAGAACACAGCCAGCTGCCCTCTGGACCTTGCAACCCTGCTGAGCCCCACTCAGCTGCTGTGTTAGTGCAAAGCAGGGGGTGACATCAGCCTGGGAAGAGGTTACTGTCAGGCAAAGGGAAGGCCAGGGGAGAGTGGACTGAGTGTTTGCAACCCTCCCTGTGCAGGAGGCTAGATGACTGGGGAAAGGTTGCCTTGTGGGGAGGGGAAGAGCTCTGGCAGGGGCCTGCTTGTGGGAAGGGAAAGAGGGGAAGAGAGAAACAGAGTGAGGGGTGAAGGGCTAGGATTGGTTAAGGTCTCATACCTTTCACAAATGGGAGAGAGCAAGGCCCTGGTTTGAACTTCTGGAAGACGGTTGTGGCCTCCTCCAGAACACTCTTAGCAACTACAGAAAGCAAATGGAGTTTACCTCTCTCTGGCCACAGAGGGAAGTTTGGGGCAAGCCCCTCCCCTCTCCCCACTTTGGCTCCAAAGCACAGTCAGGGCAAGGAAGACTTTCCTTTTAGTTCATGAAGGCACTGGGCCTTTATCTGCTTGCCCTCTTCATATGTCCATCCTGGATGGAATGCTCTGGCATGGGGCTGGCTTTCCAGGCTGGGGAAAGATTCCCTGTGGGAGGTCAAGCCACCACAGAAATCAGCCTGACCCTGGTTTTAAGACTTCTGTCTCCAGGTCTCACCTGCCTAGGCTATCAGCCATATACTCTGCCCCAAGAGAGGAACTGTTCCCAGTCTCATGCACTATGTGACCTGCAGACATGCACCCAGGTCAGAGATACAGGTAGTAATAACCTGGTAGAATCCGCTCCCCTGGTACATACACCGGAGCATGCAAGTGTGTGCACACGAACTCTCTCCCTCTCCCTCTTCCTCTCCCTCCCCCTCCCTTCTCCCTCCCCCTCCCTTCTCCCTCCCCCTCTCCCTCATTTCTCTCAGGAAAAGGGCTGGAGAGAGAGGTAGGTCCTAGCTCTCTGCACAGTGTGGTAACACAGGGAACTGGTAGGACAAGTGCACTGGCCTCTTCTTGACCAGAGTCACTCAGCAGACCTGCCACACCATCTGTCTGGCTTGGGGCCCAGGAGGAGCCATATTCGAGGGTCCTAGTCAGTACAGTATCAATTTAGAGTCTCTTTCCTTTTTCTGGGCTTCTAAACTTGTCAACTGCCCTTCTCCACATCTACATCTCAACAGCTCCTTGGGATTTAGCACTGCCACCTCCTCCAGGAAACCTTCCCTGATTCTCCTGAGCTGGCCCTGTGTGACTCTCTTCTGGAGTCTATAGCATCCTGTGTTAAGTATGCTCCATAATCCAGCATCATAAGGCTCTCCTCCCCTATGCTGAACTGCCAAAGGTCAGGACGGCCTTAGCGCTTACCACTGCGCCTGGGTACACGTAGTGCTTCATAAACATTTGCTGAATGAGTGAACCAATATACTCATAGAGGTGTGGGGGCCCCATCCCGTTTCACTCAATCTTCTCCGGAAGCCAATGGTGCCCAGATGGGATCCAGAAGAGCAGAGCAGCCTAGTCCCCTCTTCTGTGGGCAGGACAAGGGGAGTCCAATCACACTAGCTTTCCTGGATGTTGCTGCCTGTGACTCAGCTTAGGCCACAAGACAGGGAAGAGCTCACAGTGCTTTTGCTTGGCGTGGGACAAACGCTGGCCCAGACTCAGGAGCTGGCTTTCATCCCTTGTTCACATCGCCCTCTGTTCCATGGGAAAGCCTGGTAGGGTTGTGAGGACAGTCTGTACAGCTCTGGCCTTCTCCCCTGGCACCGCGATGCCTTGTACAGTGCAGCTGGACAGGTATGTGGGCCTGGGTGGATCACAACTTGTCTCTGTGCTTGTTTATTTGAGCAAGGTGGAACTTTAATTTCAGGATATGAAGAGACTGTGGCTTGAAGAATGCTTCCTCCAGTACCTGTCAGGTATGGGGGAGGAGATCACCTAGGTTCTGTCACTCATGGGGCAAGGCATTAGGTCAAGGGCGTGTATTACCTTTACTTATGTAAACACCCCAAGTTTGGCTTAGATCTGCGGTAAAAAGTGTAAGAGAATTAGGAAGAGTAGGTAGGGAAGGACAGAGTGGAGGAGCAGCAGGCACAGGCTGAGCCTTAGGGTTGCTGCTGGCCTCTCCTCGCAGGCCGCCCCAGGGACAAAAGGAAGGGCATGTAAAGTGGGCAGGCCGGTTGCATGAAGATCTGTGAACGTCCTATCCTCCTTTTGCCATATGGCTAGGGGCAGTCACAGACCTCGAAGGAAGGCCTTACCCAGAGACCACCCCCCACCACTGGGCTGTCCCTCCATCCCTCTCTTCTATGCCATGACCCCAGGCGTGTGTCCCCAAGCTTCTTTTCCCCAAACTGTATGGAAATAAGAAGAGGGAGGCCAACACCGTGCCCAGTGCTGGGCCTGTGTGTCGTAAGTAGGTATTCACGAGAACAGCATGATCTCCTGGGATAAAGGTTGCTTGTGTGCAGAAAGCCTATCACAGGGGCCTCTCCCTTTCCCCAAGCTCCCAGGAGACCAGAGCTAGGTAGATTGACTTCCCACCTGCAAGGGCAATACATGATCATTGAAGTCAGCTTGCCCCCATTTCACAGAAGAGAAACTGAGGATCAAAGCATCGAAAGAGCAAGTCAGAGGCTACAGTTGGAAGAGACAGAAACAGTCTCCAGAATCTTGTTATTTTCCATCCTTCCAAGTGTTCGCTTCTGTTCTGAGCACGGTCAGCTACTGTGTCACCCCTTTCCTACCGTGACATAGGGAGAGAAACTGAAACCAACAAAGGGTGTTGATTTTTTGTTGGCCACAAAACAATGCAGCATCTGTGTCATGATGCCCAGGATTCTGGGGTCTTCAGCATGACCCCAGGAAGCAGAGACCTGAGAAACTGAGTGTGCCCATACCTTTCAAAATCCTTGCCCAGGCCAGGGCTGGGTCAATCAAAGGGAACATCTGACAATAAAAAGGACATCGCGGATGATTTTACGGGGAAGAGTGACTCACAGCCACAGGCAGTGAGAAAGAGATAAGCAACAACGCCCCACAGGGCTGCTTCCATCTGAAAGCTCTGGGAGTGGCCCACCCTCCCCACCCCGATGCCTGGATGACTCCCCTTCAGAGAGACCTCGGCATCCCAGGGAAGCCCACTGCACTGTTGCTGGGGTGCTTAGAGTGGGAAGCCCAGCCGAGCGTGGAGCAGTGAGGCCATTAGACAGGCCTCCACCCCGGGGCGGGGCGGGGGAGGCTGGGGCTGATGCTACTGTGAGAAGAGCCTCCACGCTCAAGAGGCACAGCTCTGTCTCTCTCACCTGCCTTGGCAGTGACCTGCTTGGGTCACATGCTTTCTTTGTAGGTAGAAGGAAATTTTGACAGGACAATCAACATGTTTGTCTCCTTAGCAGTGGGAAGAGGTGGAGAATTCTTCAAACTGTCCCCCTTCTGTCAGGTGTCTGTGAGGTAGAAGTGAGATCAATGCAACAGTGCAGGTGCTGGGGATGGTTTAGCCGCCAGGACTCAAGAGGACAAGCAACACCAAATAAGAGCTAAGCCACAGGACTCCTCACCCCTTGCAGAGGTCAGGGTGGGGTGAGAAGCCAGGCCCCCCTGGTGATCCCTGCCCTAAGGCACACTCCAGAAATCACCCGAGGGACACTCTGGGTCCAGCCCTGGAAACACCCAGGAGGGCAAGTCGTGATTTCCATATTTGTGGCCCAAGGGGAGCTAGGAAAGTCACTCTCAAGTGGGAACTCAGCTAGGAGGATTGATTATTAGACACAAACATGGAAGCCCCAGGCATATAGGGTAAGTGGGCAACAATTAAAGAAAAAACGAAAAAAAAGAATGGACTTTGGGTTCCTCTTGAGCAAAGATGATGCCTAGAATCTCGTAAGTTTCTGCATTTAGTAGAATAATTTACTTTAAATCCCTTTATCCTGTTTCCCCCTTCCTTTATATATTGGTTTATTTTAATTGTCCTTCCCACCAGAATGTAAGCTCCAAGAACATGGGGCTTATTCACCAGTGTCGCAGGCTCCCAGGACAGTGCCTGCTCAGTAGTAGGGGCTCGATACATATTTACTGCAATGAATGAAGCAGATTTTAGGGCTGCTTTTCCTGGGCTTATACTCTGGTTCCCAATCCTTAGTAGTTAAGTTGAGGTATAATTACCATACAATAAAATGTGCAGATATAAAAAAAAAAAAAGTGGAGATCATAAGTGTTCAGTTTGATGAATCATGACAATTGTATACACTCAGGTAACCAGCAACCAAAACAAAATATAGAACATTTCAACCATTAAAATCTTCCCTCGGGACCCTTTCCAATCCAATCCAATCCAATCCAATCCAATCCAATCCAATCCAATCCAATCCAATCCAATCCACTCAACTCAACTCAACTCACCCTATCCTAGGCGGCCGTGTTTGGACTTCTCTCATCACAGATTGTTTTTTCCTGTTACTGGATTCCATATAAAGGGAATCAGTCAGTACTTACTGATGTTCGTAGCAGTTAGTACATAGTTGTGGTGTTCAGCTTCTTTGGTGTGTTTATGAGAATCATCCATGTTGTTGCACATACTTGTAACTCATTCTTTGTTTCTGAGTACTGATTGCATGACTGTGCCATCAATTGTTTATTCGCTCTTTTATTGCTTAAGTTTCGGAATATTTCCCATTTGAGGCTATAATAAATTTTAGCTGCAAAGAGTTTTCTTGGACAAGTCTTTTTGTGGACAAACATTTTTATTTCACTTAAGGAAATTCCTGAGAGTAGAATCACTGGATCTTAGGACAGATGAATGTTAAATGTTACAAGACACTGCCAAACTGTTCCCAAAATAGTTGTACCATCCTATGCTTCCACCAGCGATATAGGAGAGTTTCATTTGTTCCACATGTCTATCTACACTTAGTGTTCTGTTTTTTTAAACTTAGTCATTCTAGTGTGTAGTGGTATCTCACTGCAGTTTTTGTTTTAATAGCTTGTTGAGATGTAATTTACCTACCATACAATTTATCCACTTAAATTTTGCAATTCAGTAGCTTTTAGTATATTCACAAAGTTTTTAAAAAATTTTAATTATAGTTGACATGCAATATTATATTAGTTTCAGGTATACAACATAATGATTAGACATTTCTATAACTTGCAAAGTGATCACCCATTTGAACCATACATAATTACAACATTATGGACTATATTGGCTATGCTGTACTTTATATTCCTATGACTATCACAACAATTTTGCAAAAACAAATATTATTATTCTCATATTACAAATGAGGAAATTGAAGCTCACAGAACAAAGTAAATTGACCAAGGTTAGTGAGTGTCTCAGTAAATTTTCAGACCCAGGATCTCAGCCTATTAGCTCTTTTTTTCTCCCTTTTACAATGTTGTTTTACAGTTGTGATCACATAAATACATGTTTTTGTCCTACCTTCTTAACATTATAGCATGAACATTTTCTCATGTCATTAGAAATGCTTCTTGCAGAATATTTTTATTGGTGTGGCTGCATAAAACTGTATCATAGGCTCTGGCTGGTGTTGCTCAGTTGGTTGAGTGTCACCCCATGTACCTAAAGGTTGCTGGTTCAATTCCTGGTCAGGGCACATTCCCAGGTTTTGGGTTCAGTCCCAGGTCACAACACATATGGGAGGCAACAAATTGATGTTTCTCACATCGATGTTTCTCTCTCCCTCTCCCTCTCCCTCCCTCTCTTTTCCTTTCTCTCTAAAATCAATAATTTTTTTTTTAAAAAACCAGCTAGATTTAATAAATAAATTCAGCGAAGTAGCAGGATACAAAATTAACTCCCAGAAATCGATGGCATTTTTATACACCAATAATGAACTCTAAGAAACATAACCTAAAAAAAGAAAAATCCCATTTACCATTGCAACAAAAAAAATAACATACCTGGGGGTAAACTTAACCAAGAAGGTAAAAGGCCTGTACTTGGAAAATTATAGGACATTGAAAAAGGAAATAGAGGAAAATACAAACTAGTGGGAGCATATACTGTGCTCATGGATCGGAAGAATTAACATCATCAAAATGCCCATACTACCCAAAGCAATCTACAGATTCAACACAATCCCTATTAAAATACCAATGGCATATTTCACAGATCTAGAACAAATATTCCAAATATTTATATGGAACCAAAAAAGGCCCTGAAAAGCCATAGCAGTCTTCAGAAAGAAGAACAGAGTTGGAGGGATCACACTACCTGATATCAAACTATACTACAAGGCCATAGTAATCAAAACAGCATGCTACTTGCACAAGAGCCAGCAAATAGATCAGAACAGAGACCCTAGAAATTGACCCACACCAATATGGTCAATTAATATTTGACAAAGGAGGTAAAAGCATGCAGTGGAGTAAAGACAGTCTCTTCAATAAACGGTGCCAGAAAAATTGGACAGTTACGTGCAAAACAATGAAACTAGACCACCAACTTACATCATACACAAGAATAAACTCAAAGTGGATAAAAGACTTAAATGTAAGTCATGAAACTATAAAAATCCTAGAAGAAAATGTAGGCCATAAAATTTCAAACATCTTACGCAGCAGTATTTTCACCTATACATCTCCTAGGGCAAGAGAAACAAAGGAAAAAATTAACAAATGGAACTACATCAAAACTACAAAGCTTCTGCATAGCAAAAGAAATCATCAACAAAATGAAAAGGGAACCTACCATATGGGAAAATATATTCGCCCATGATAAGTCTGATAAGGGGGTACTTTCCAAACTAAACAAAGAACTCATACAACTCAACACCAGGAAGACAAACAATCCAATTTTAAAAATAGGGAAAGGACTAGAATAGACACTTTTCAAAGAGGACATACAGATGGCTAAGAGACATGTGAAAAAATGCTCAGAGGCACTAATCATCAGAGAGATGCAAATTAAAACCACAATGAGGTATCACCTCACACCTGTCAGAATGGCACCATCAATAAAACAACAAACACGTGCTGATGAGAATATGGAGAAAAGGGAACCCGAGTACACTGCTGGTGGGAATGCAGGCTGGTGCAACCACCATGGAAAACAGTGTGGAGGTCCTCAAAAAATTAAAAATGGAGATGCTTTTTGACCCAGTGATCCTACTTCTAAGAATATGTTCTAAGAATTCTGAAATACCAATCAGAAAGAATAGACGTACCCCATGTTCACAGCAACGTTATTTATAACAGCTAAGATCTGGAGACAGCCCAACTGCCCATCAGTAGATGAGTGGATACAAAAGCTGTGGGACATTTACACCATGGAATACTACTCGGCTCTAGAAAACAAGGATCTCTTACCCTTTGAGACAGCATGGATGGACCTGAAGACCATTATGCGAAGAGAAATGAGCAGTTAGAGAAATGTCACATGATCTCACTTATATGTGGAATCTAATGGACACAATAAACTAACAAAGTAGGTGCAGAGGTACGGATGCATGGAACAGAATAACAGATCTCAGTGGGGGTGGGGTGGGAGGGGGCAGGGGGAGATTAACCCGAGAGCATGTATGCATATATGCGTAGCCCATGGACACAAGCAACAGCATGGGGAAGGCCTGGGGTGGGCTGGGGTTGGGTGCAGGGAGACATTTGTAATACTGTCAACAATAAAAACAAACAAAAAAACCTGTATCATAGTTTATAGCTTTTATAATGTTATGTAACATTATTTTAATATTGTAACTAATGTTGTGGTAAATGTGTTTGTGAATCAATTTACCCTCCTACCAAAGACTTGACTATCCTCAGGTCTTTGGTAGTGACAATTACATATCATTATTATTTGATATTGAATAATTAGTAAAAGTTTAACATGTTTCAAGTGTTTGTTTGCCATCCATATGTCTTCTCTTATGAAGTGCCCATTCAGCTCCTTTGCTCCCTTATCATTTAGAGTTTCAGCGAAGTTTATCAGCCTGGATGAGCCCGTTACACATAATGGCTGTTTACTGTGATAATTGTTGGGACAATTTGTTTCTTTTTCTGCCCCTTGACCAAGAAACAACTTAGAATCCAAGTCAGTGTGTTGGTTTGACGATTGTCACTTAGAAGCCACAGAATGACCAGGGCCAAGGCGAAACAAATTCCCAATTAAGGAAACAGTAAAAATACTCTCATATGATTAATTTGAGGTAGCTTTCTTCCCCCAGCACAATCACCTCTAATTTTTTTATGCTAATAAAGAAGGGGGTGGTGGCTGAAATAAATGCAAACACTGTATCATTCCATTCTAAATTATGTTTTCATCAGTTTCATGTCCAAAGTAATGACAATTTCCCAAGGCTGTGGCTGAGAAACAATTATAATTCTGGCAAACTGTTGCAGGGAAATAGCCCTCTGGGTCTGTCATGTTACCTGGCTGTGCTGGATAAGAGGCCTCAGGCTTTTCAGGCTTAGAGCACCAGGACACCCAGAAAAAGTGGGGGTGAACCAGAGAACTTTTCCAAACATAGATTTGCATTCCCAACCCTGTCCTGAATATGAACAATTCCTTGCCTAGAATAGCCAGGTCCAGAAACCCTTGAGACAGGCTGAATGAACAGGGAGATGGTTTCCTGTGACTTCCTGCTATTGACGCCTTATTTATGTAAGATGGCTGAAGGGCATCTGTTCTTCTTGCCCTTTTGAATTCAAGAATCAAAATGAAGTTTAAAAATTGCCATGGTACCTTGTGCCTCTTCTCATAGAAGATTTATAGCTCCAGTCTCCATCTCCCAAGCGTATTTTGTGCTTTCCTCTTATATAATAAAATATCTATCATCTTATATATAAACTCTATGGTGTACAAATATTGATCACAGACTTATTTACAACTTCTACTTTGCCATTGGCCTAATACTTCTTGATATCAAAGCTCATGCTTTCCCATAATATTACTTCTACCATGTGGTCATATTTTGTGGGCAGCAGCAAGTCACTGAGAGTTTTAAAGTAATGGGTGACACATTCATAGCTATGCGACATGGCCTGGATGAACTTCAGGGAGGAAGCGCAAACTAGGGAACCAGTCACCTTTCAGTCGTAGTTATCAATAATGAGACGGGCTCGGACCCATTTCCCCCCGAAAACTCTCTCCCCAAGCCAGACCCTCCCTAGACTCCCAAAGTTTGCCCCACAGGATAGCATCTTATCTGTAGAGAGGAATAAAATACTCCGCTTCTACATTTTTGTCTTAGCAGGCTTCCCCTTTCTCAGGCAGAAAATGAATTATTACTAGCGCCTGGCTTAAGCACTAAGTAACACCAGCAGTAGCATCTATCAGAGTTTAAGGGTGAGGAGAGCAGTTTCCAGGAAACCTTGATTTTTTCATATTACTTCCTGATAAAGTCCAGAGTCTGGAGGAAACAAAGTCAGATATACTTCTGCAGTTAAAGAGAAAGAAAGCTGGTCTCAATGGTAAAGTCAGCATCAGCCACAATTAAAAATACATCCCCAAAGAAGAGAGAGAGCCTGAAGAGGAACAGACTTGTCTTCCACATGCCACGCATTTCTGAGCCGTGACAGGACAAGCTGTCCATATCTGAAAACATCTAGATTCATTCAAAACTTCTGCACTGGCCCTGGTTGGGTAACTCAGTTGGTTAGAGCGTTGTCCTGATACGCCCACCAAGGTTGGGGGTTCGATTCCTGGTTAGGACATCAACCAATAAATGCAGAAATAAGTGGGACAAAACAAATCAATGTTTCTCTCTCTTTCTCTCCCCTCCCCCCAAATAAATAAATAAAAATTTAAAAAGAAAATAAAACTTCTGCACTGGACAGGGAGCCAGGGCTGGAATGGAGGTGCCTGGTGACTGACCAGAGAGTTGGCCTGACCCTGAGACCAGTGGCCAACAAGGATCTCCTAGTCTTCCTCTCAAGCAGTCCCAGGCGCCTGTCTTCCTGAGAAGCCAGTTGTTGGCACACAGTCCTTATTTCTCCCTCTTCCCGGGGAAGGACCCTGGGCTAGTTTGGGGAGGCACAGCTATGGAAGGAGGCTGGGAGAGTGCATAGCCTGCCTGGTTCTCAGCTTAGTCTCCTGGTAAGGCTCGCACAGGGCTAGAAAAGACAGGGGGGACACGAGGGACAGGTGAGTGCGGTGGAGCACCTCAAGAACCCAGGGCCCTGCGCAGGGAATAAAGAGTTTGGGCTCCTAGCTCCCCCACTTTAGGGCTGCAAGTGATTTAATCTCTCCATATCTCACTTTTCTCATCTTTAGAAGGGAACATGGACTACCCACCTCACAGGGTGACAGTCAGGATTGAATTAAATGCTTCTTGAGAATTGGCTTGGAGTAATCATTCCTACCTGTTAGCTAGTCCAGTTTCATGTAACCTTTCTCCTGCTTTGGGCGAAAGCACGTGTCTGTACTTCCTGCATTTTTTCCCCATGAAAGAAATTTCAAAATTACAATCTATCTGAAGAATCTCCAAAACATCCCGCACGCCGTCCGGAGGCGTGGGCTCAGGGCGGGAGCGCTCGCGGGCGCCGGGGGGAGCGAGCCGAGGGGCGTGCCCGCCGGCCGCGCGTCCTGCGCGCGTGCAGGTCCGCACATCGCCGGCTGCGCGCGTTCGCTCCTCCGCCCGCGCGGAGACGGCGGGCTCGGCGGTCCCGGGTTAGCTCCGCGGAGCCGGTGGGCGGGGCAGGCCATTGTTCCGCCGCGGACCGAGGCCCCGGCGCTCGCTGGGGAGGGCGGTGGGCTTCACCGGCCCCAGGCGGTCCCGACCCCGCGGCTAAAGCCGCGTCTTTCCTCCCCACGTGTCCCGGGGAACCGCAGGGAAAGCGGGATGGAGTTGTGCGTAGTGGGCGCCCCCGTGGCTTCTCTACTGTTTTCTGCGAAACTTCCCCGGCGCCCATCCATTCGCCAAGTGCCGGGGGCCAGTCCCGGCCTGGTCCCCGTCCCCCGTTCCCGGATCGGGTCCTCTCGGTCTCCCGGAGAGAAGGCTCCCGCGCGTCTCCGCGGCCGCGGGGTGCGGGACGGAGGCCCGGCGGCCGGTGGAAGAGAGGCCGAGGGGAAGGGGCGGGAGGGGGAGCGAGGAGCTCGCGGCAGAGGGAACAGCAGATTGCGCCGAGCCAATGGCGACGGCGAACGAGGTGGCACCAAATTCCCCGTGGCCAATGACGCTCCAGAGTCTACAGAAGCCCATTAGCATTTCCCCAGGGGCAGGAGCTGCGGCGGCTGAGCCGCGGTATGTCTGCAGCATCCAGTTTTCGCGTGTCCTTCCCCTGATACCC
This sequence comes from Miniopterus natalensis, assembly GCF_054644295.1. NCBI lineage: Eukaryota > Metazoa > Chordata > Mammalia > Chiroptera > Miniopteridae > Miniopterus > Miniopterus natalensis. The sequence goes on from NC_142094.1 coordinate 42,458,287, forward strand.
CTTGTCCCTGTCCCCTCCCCTCCCCGCCCATGCAGGGATCCCACGGCGAGCCGACTCTGCGCACTTTGCCCCTGTTGGCAGCCAATAAAAGGAGTCCGAGGAAATACGGGACACTGCCATCCTCGGCCAGCTCCAGCCTTTAAGTCCCCAGCCTCGGCTGCTTCACACGCAGTGGGTCGGGTCGGACATCCATCCGGCGCGCACGGCGGCAGGAGGATCCCGAGCGCAGCGCCCCGCGAACGGGCTCAGCCACCGCGACCTCGCCGCTGCCCGGCCGCCCGAGCCCGCTCCGCAGCCTCAGCCCTGGGACGGCGACCCCAGCGTCCGAGAGCCCAGATGCCGGCCCACTTGCTGCAGGAGGAGGTGAGTTTCGCGGCGCGGGCTCCCACCCCGCGGGGCCGCGCCGCTGCGCTTCTCGGTGCCGCGTGGATGGAGGAGTGGAGACCTCCGCCGAGGGCAGAGCCATCTTTTGCGAGTTGTGCCGCCTTCGTTTGTTGGGAACGTGCATTGTAATTTGGTTACTTGGTTTCCGAACTTTTTGTTTCTTAAGCTTAACCGAAAAACCGGGTCGTGCCGATACCCCCCTGCATGCCTGCGGGGGTTCCTTTGTGTGTTCGGAGGGGTGAAAGTGTTTCGCTCCTTCCTATTGCCCCTTCACCTCGAGGTTTCACCCCCCCCCCATCTGCACGGTTCCTGGGGACTTCCTTCCTTCCCTCCGGGGTAGACCCCGCCTTCAGTTAACCTGGGTATTGGGGCTGGGTCTGCGCTAATACCCCCCTCCCCCAGCTTGGTTCGAGGGGGGCCCCTGCTGCCTCCACGTGGGCCCTCCTCTCCTGACTCCCCCTTCCTCGCCCCTGCAGATCTCCAGCTCCTACACGACCGCCACCACCATCACAGAGCCTCACTCCAGGATCCTGCAGAATGGGGAGGGCAAGCTGGACAAGAGCCTCCTACAGGCGGAAGAAGACATCCGCCCCGAGATGAAAGATGACATTTACGACCCCAGCTACCAAGACGAGAAGGGCCCGAGGCCCCAGGTCGTGTATGTTTGGAGGAACATCATCCTTATGTTTCTGCTACACTTGGGAGCCCTGTATGGCATCGTCTTGGTCCCCACGTGCAAGGTCTACACCTGGCTCTTTGGTAACCACTTTCCTTGTCTTCCTGACCCAGTACCCCAGGCTCTCTCCATGATTAATAAGATAGGAGCTTTCGAGGAACAGAGGCACCAGCCCCTCCAGGCCCAGGTTTTCCCAGAGATTTTTGTTGTTGTTGTTAATCTTCACCTGAGGATATTTTTTCCATTGCTTTTCAGAGAGTAGAAGGGAGGGAGGGGGGAGAGAGAGAGAGAGGGAGAAAACACACACAGAACTATGGATATGAGAGGGACACATGGCTGGTGCTGGTTGCCTCCCGAACCTTCCTGACTGGGGGGCAGGGTGTGAACCCGCAACCCAGGTAAATGCTCTTGACCTGGAATGGAACCTGAGACCCCTCCCTGCACAACACTCTAACCATTGAGCCACATGGGCCAGGGCGCCCAGCAATTTCTAAGAGGCTGAGTGGGCTGGGAACAGAGCCTAGGGGAACTGGGAGGCAGGAGTGGCAATGCCAGGGTCTTTCCATATGGGTGTTTGGAAGGGAGCCCAGAGATCATGCGCTGCAGGCATTGAAGTGAGTAGACCTGTACCAGAAAGACCTTTTCTGTTTCAAGCCATTTGCTTGGCTGCTTCTCCCAGCCCTGCCAACCACAAAAGAATCAAGGCCCCTACCTGGGAGGCATGGAAACATGGACGGAGACCAGTGGTTTCAGGGGGTATATGCTGAGCACACTCCTGGGACAGCAGGAGAAACTGCTCAGGAAGAGAGTAGGAGAGGGAGGAAGAGAGAGGTGGTTACCCACAAAGTTATTTGCCCTGACCCTTGGCCCACCAGCCTCCTTTGTTAGAGAGAAAGATGAAGGCTCCTGTAGGACCCAAGTTAAACAGATGTGGTCCTCTGTGACTCCCTGTAGGTTTCCAGGGCACTGTATGCACCACTCAGCATACCGTGCCTTTGAAATAAGGTTGAAGGAATGTTTCACATCCCACCCGCCATCTAGCCTGCTCCAGCCCCTGTCTCCTGATCCATGCAGTCTCTCCTTGCAGGGACAGCCAGACCAGGCCAGAAAAGAGCCCCAAACAGCCCCAGCCTTGAGGCTGCCGCAGTGAGGGAGACAGTTCCATTTCTGTCCCTGACCTGCCCTTAGCTCAGTGTTTTCAGGGATCCATGGGTATGAGCTGATAGCAGGGCCCTGCCCCCTGGAATCACACATGCGCTTTGCAGGCATTTTCACCTCTGCCACCATAAGCCTGAGTTGGGGAGGGGAGAGCAGGGAACTCTAAAGAGCTGGGGGCCCCACATTGCCACTCTCTGAGGGTAGTGAGCCAAAACTCTCTCCAGAAAACAACCTTAGGGTTTCCAGAGTAGTCTCAGGTGTGGGGTGCCTGCTGAGAGCTGTACTCCTGGAGGCTAGTTATATAGAAGGGCTGGTAGGCCAAGTTTTAGCTGATTCTCCTAGGACCTCTTACATCTAAAGGTGTTGGGATCTGGTCCCTAGAGTTTCATGCTGGGAAATCCTCTCAGACAGTAAAATGCAACTGGGTAGCTCCCCTCTCTCAGGATCTCAGTCCTTCCAGGTACAAACTAGAACAACAGTACTTTTTTAGGATCAGGAAGGTAGTGGTCCTTAGGTTACAGGTGTGTCATTGCTAGGGCTGGCCAGGCACCGGAAATCAGTTCTTCTGCGGACCAGGAACGACTTTTCTGTTTGGGAGGGGAGGGGCACATCTGTTCTCCAGCCCCTCTGAGAACGCAGCCCAACTTCCCTTGCAGCATGAGGATTCCCCAGGGAAATTGTGGGCTCTGCTCCCCACCCCTCCTCCCCCAAAGAGGAGCCTTCACAGGTAGCTTTGTTGCGGGCAAGCCCCTTCCAGCCTCAGCACTCCCTGTAGGTCTGGTTAAGTCCAGAGTCTGGCCAGGCTGCTTCTGCTTGCTCCGCACCCTCGGCTGCTGGTGCAGGGGGCAGAGTTCGGTCCCCAAACCAAGGCTGTGCTCACTACCTTTTTGTGCCCCGCCCATTAGTGTGCACAGTGCCTTTGGACAGAGAATTGTGGCACACAGAGACTGGATGGTGACCATTCGTATACTCCTTTCCCTGGGCCCTGTGGTAGACCATCCTGATAGGGGGATATCAGCACTCCTCTGTCTATCCCCAAGGACAGTGTTAAATTAGCAACTGGTTGTGATTGCAGCATTTCTCGTGACCGAGCAATTTAGAGAGCCTCCCAGAAGGGCCCTTAGGGGTAGGCTGAAGGGATATCTCTGGCAACACTGTAGGCCAGGGAGCAAAACTTCTGTCTCTTAGGGCCAAAGCCATGAGATTTTGCTTACCCATCAATTTGGACATTAGAGAAGAATGAGCCTCCTAGTTGATAGGCTTAGAGGTATTGATGGAAAAGGCACCAGAGTGCCTGGGTCCTTTTTCCAATTCCCCCATTAATAAGAGTATCTCCCGTGCTTTCTGAGTTAACTCGCTAGGCTCATCTGTGGCCTGAAACAGCCCCAGTAGCTTCCTTGGTCCTGAGCCTTCTGCTTTCATGCCCAAAGCCGTTTTTCATTCTTTTTGATTCGTGTGCTTGTGGCTCAGCTGTCATTTTCCCAGGTGCAGATGCAGGCAGATTTTGCATCTGGGAAGATACTTGCCACATGGCTCGGGGCCAGCAAGTCACAGCGCAAAGGGATTAGAGACAGAACTTCCACTGGGATAGACTCTGGCTCCACGGCTGTCCTCGGGATCCTGTAGGAGGGGACGGGGGGAGGAACATAGGGCAGGGCAGAGGAGGGGGCTGTTTAGGCAACTGCTATCTATGGCTCTAGAAGAACACAGAACAATTTGTTACAATGTGTGGTGTCTCCAACTGCAACTAAATTCTGTGGCCACTGAGGATCCATTGTTTCTAGCTGTTTTCCTAGGAATGAAACATTGTCAACAGTCAACTGCTTTCCCAAGGCCTCACTTAGCCCCTGCCTCCAAGAGCTACTGAACAGAGGAAGATGGGTACGCCCAGCAACCTGCTTCCCAGCTAGAGGTTATAGCTGGCACCTCCTGAGCTGGCAGGCCTCCAGGAAGGTGACGGAGGACAGTCCTGGGTGTTCCACGGACAGTTTTGAGCATATCCCACTATTGTCTAAAATTAGCCTTGCCAGAGAGTGTATGAGCTGACAGAGGGACATGGCAAAGGAGAGACACAGGAACTGTATGTGCATGTCCTGGGGAGCTGGATAGTATAGCTGGAACATGAACGCTTGTTGACAGAAATCCTAGTTTCAAACCATGGCTCCACTTCTTACTGGCCTTGTGACCGTAGATGAACACAACCTCTCTGAGCATCTTTTTCTTCAACTGCAAAGTGAGGCTATTAAAGCCCATTCAGGGGATCCAGAGAATCAATCAGAGAATATAAAATTCTTGGCTAAGCTTAAGACACTGTGCAGATAGGACTTATATGCAGGGCAGATTGTCCCCTGCATATGGCCACACTGCCTGTTAAATATTGAAATGTTTTTGTACCAGTTGGTAAATAGCCATAGTTCTGAGCCCCCGAGTGTCCTCTAGAACCCAGAGCCCTTAGAATTGGTGAGTGCCCGGACCATACTGGCTGTTAAAAAATTTAAGACCACCCTTGTTTATGGGTCCTAAACTCCGCAGGAGTAGTCTGTGGTCCTTAAAATTTAGGGGAAGCTTAGCTGAAGATCAAAGGAGATGGGACCTGGGATAATGTTCCTCATCACTGAGAGTGACTGGGTAGCAAGTGCTCCCTTCTCTCTCTTGCCTTCCCAAAGTTCCTGGAACTCCTTAGCTTATTCCATTTCCTAGGTGGAAAAGATGGGAGGTGATGGTATTTTTCAAGTAATAAAATCAGAGAGACCTAAGAGACCAAGGTGTCTCTGTACTTCAGGGAAAAGCAGATCCTCACCGGAAGCCTCTGAAGACACAGCCAACATAGAGAAACCAAGTAAATGTTTTCCAGATTATTGACCTCTCACTGTTTCTGCCTGGCAGCGTTTCTCTATTACCTAATCAGTGCCCTGGGCATAACAGCAGGAGCCCATCGCCTGTGGAGTCACCGGAGCTACAAAGCTCGGCTGCCCCTGCGGCTCTTCCTGATCATCGCCAACACAATGGCTTTCCAGGTAGGAAGCCAGCTCTGCTCAGCTCTTCCCTCCACTCCCTCAATGGTCGGGGGCAGATGGAGGAGATCAGCACTTGGAGAGGAGCAACACCTGGACAGCCATTTCACTCTCCTCTCTCCTGTGGTCACCTCCAGTGCAGGCCCAGTCCTGAAGTCCATAAAGCGTGAGCATACTTCTGAGTCACTAGGAAAGGGAAATAGGAGATAAATTGGAAATACTCTGTTCATCCTAAGGTTCCTCTGTTATCGCACATTCTGGTTGTTGAGGTCCTTCATCTTTAGGGGCTACAATGCACTAGCCTTAGGTTATGATGCTGGTTTCCTGGGCAGACACTGGACAATAGATTCACCATTTTAGGTGAATATCTTAGGACTCCACCATGATGGGACTGAGTGGATGTTTCACAGACTCAGGAATTCTCTTGTTTTCAAGTGATAAGATCAAACACTTACAGCCCTGAATGTGTGCCTGGTACTATTCTAAGCGCTTGACATAGATAACCTTATTAAATCCTCGTAGGAGGCAGGGACTGTTCTTATTCCCATTTCATAGATGACAGAATTATGCCACTGAAATGTTAGGGAGACCAACATTATGGTCCTATCTTAGGCCACCAGGCTGGCTAAGTCAAGTATGGATGTTTGTTGAGGCAGAAAGTTTATAGCAGAGAGAGAATGAAGGAAACTGGGGGGTGGGAACTCATAGCTATTAAGTGGTGGCAATGGGCAAAGGATAGCATGTGATGTGGGGCTTGGCTTGGAGCAGAGGGGGAAAAGGGGGGGCAACCAAATTTGTTCCCTTCCTCATGGCAATATTCTAGGTACTTACCGTAGTTATATAACCATCTGTGCCAAAGGACTTAATACCTGCTCCTGATATTGGGGCAAAGATAAGGGATATTAACCCGTTCTTTAAGGGCTGAAAAGAGGTCCCAGAGGAGCCCAGAGGTTATTTGTGAGTGTGGCCAAGCTTGTGATTTATGTCTGGCCTTGCTGAGTTGCGATCTGTCTCTGGCCAAGGCATTGGAATGGAGCTCCCTGAAGCTTCATCCACTGACCCCGGTCCCCAGGACGAGAGGCTGCCTGCCTTGTTCCCCCTGCCCAGGATTAGGCACCCATAAAGACCTTTTCCAACATTTCTTGCTCGAAGAATGCAATGTTCTCTCCTAATGAAGCTGTCTGAGCTCTGTGATCTACCTCCATTCTGCTCTCTGTGTAACCTTCATGAAGCATCCAGGCCTATCCATGTGGTCCTAGGACTTTAAGTTGCTTTTCCACTTAAGCTCCAGTGTCAAGTTGGGGGGGAAGCGGAGGGAACTCCATGACCCTCCTTTGGTGCCCGGGTTCCTGGGTATTTTGCGAGGTTGGGCTGAGAGCCATGGGCTCTTGAAGATGCCTACCCATTGGGATTCCCCTAAGGGGTGTCTCTCCTCCACTACATTCTTCTCTGTCCCTCCAGAATGATGCTTACGAATGGGCCCGAGATCACCGTGTTCACCACAAGTTTTCAGAAACAGATGCTGATCCTCACAACGCCCGACGTGGCTTTTTCTTCTCTCACGTGGGTTGGCTGCTTGTGCGCAAACACCCAGCTGTCAAAGAGAAGGGTAGCTTGCTAGACTTGTCTGACCTAAAAGCCGAGAAGCTGCTGATGTTCCAGAGGAGGTGAGTGGAGTGGTGATGGAACTGGGCACCTGGTATTTGGGGAGCCCCCCCTTTTTTCTCCTTATAAACATAAGCTGAGAAATTTACTGGGTTTATATATTCAAAATCAGAATTTAAAACGCCTAATTTTTAACAACCCCCAAGTCCACCGCCGTAGACTATTGTTCTTTCTGAGCTATCTTAATTAAACCAATTAAATTCAACAAATGTTTATTGACCTAGGAAGCCATGGATACGAAAACGACTGTGTCATAGTCCTTACCCTAAAGGAGTTTATAGCCTAAGAGGCATGAAGGATATGGAGAATGCATAGTGGGGAACAGCAGGGAAGGGTTTGTGAAGAAAGTAGTTTTGGAATCCACTGATGGGCAGAGATTTTCACAGGTGTAGGGAGAGGGAGAAACAGTACAAACAGAACAGAATGCGCTAAAGCCTGAAGTATGTTCCAGCAACGTAGTCCTTTCGCTTGAAGTATAGGGTGTGGTAGGATTAAGACTGGAGAGGGAGGCTGGTGCCATTCTTGTAGGACCTCAGAAGCAGGCTCCGGATTTAACTCGATAGGCAACAGGAAACCATTCCACGTTTTTGGAGTGGGAATGTGTCGCGGTGGGAGGCACGCTTCAGAGAGATCACGCTCATGACAAGTGAAGAGACCGTTGGCGAAGGGGGTGAAAAGCAGGGAGCGAAGGGAGGGAGCGAGGATTCGTTAGGGAAGCAGCGGCCAGAATGGAAAGGAGTTGGATGATATAAGAGCCTAAGGCTCGACCGCCGAAGAGATGCAGGAAATCAAGTCAGCGGCCTGGTCTACACTTGAGAGACTGAATTATGAGTCAGGGCCTCCTGCAGAGGATCAGAGACCTGCAGGCATCAAAGATCCTGAGGGGAAAGAAGGGGAAGGATTATAGGATGGCTGGCAGGAAATGGAGGCGAGACACTAAACATGGGCTCTGCAGAGAACACTGACAGGGAAGAGAGAGAAGCCCAAAGGCGGAATGGAAAAACAGCCTGGCAGGAGAACTCAGTGTACTCGTTTGCAACCTGGACCTCGCCTGTCTTACCCACATGGAATTATGCTATAGTAAAAAAAAAGAGCAATGAATTTGGAATCAGATGACCAGCATTCCAATTCTTGTTCCACTGGTTCCTCGTGGTGCAATCCTAGAAAAGTCACTTAACCCCTCATTACCTCATCTTAAAAGTCAGATAATAACACAGCATTCTCACAGGATTTCCCACCCCATCCCTCCTGCTCTGTTTCCTGCCACACTGTCCTCACAATGTAGAAGGAAAGAGACAGCCCAACCCTGATGACGATGGCAATGGGCTAGGTCCCAGGCCTCTGTCCGCTGACTCGGCACCTGGTCTCTCGATGTAGGTATTACAAGCCCGCCGTCCTGCTGATGTGCTTCATCCTGCCCACGTTTGTGCCCTGGTATTTCTGGGGTGAAACTTTTAAACACAGCTTGTACGTCGCCACGTTCTTGCGGTATGCCATTGTGCTCAACGCCACCTGGCTGGTGAATAGCGTCGCCCACCTCTACGGATATCGCCCTTACGACAAGAACATTAACCCCCGGGAGAACATCCTGGTCTCGCTGGGAGCTGTGGGTAAGTGGGCAGTGCGCCCCAAGACTGCATCGAGTGGTCTGCTGTTTTGGGTATTAGACCGGGAACCAGAAAAACCAGATTAACTTGTTTTATGACCTCTCTCTATGTGTTTTCCTACTCTTAAATTAAGGGGCAATATATTAGAAAACTCTTGAGAGCCAGGTAACAAGTCTTATATAAAAAGGAAAGGGTAAAAAATAACAACGGCTTTGATTCCAGGTTCTAAAACAATCCCCAAACGCACCGCAAATGAGCTCCTTTGGGCTTCCCTTTTGCCAGTCACCTCTGGGCTGGGCTGCAGTCTGGCTTGAGGCAGGGAATGTATAAACGGAACTATAGGGTCCTCTGGATGGCTGGTGTGCCTAGTGGTTTATATTTAAATATGCCATATAAAATGTAGAATTAATACTTGTCATTTAATTCAGGAAACTTTTATCTTTCTGCTGTATTCAGATAGGCCCTGCTTGCAGTGTAAGCCTTGCCTCACTGCCTGGTGATGCTGATCTGAAGGACAGCAGAGCAGCTGTTGGTGGCCCTTTCCCACCACCTGCCGTTCTTGTCTCCTGTCCTGGATTTCTCTCTCTTCTGCTTTATTCTATGCCGGGAACGCCCCCTGCCCCCAGTATGCCTTAGGGACCCCCTGCTAAAGCAGTTAGTTTGATCACAAGTGCCTGCTGGCTGATCTAACGCTGGCTAGTCATGAAATTATTCGTTTCTATAATTTGAGTCCTAATAGCCAGAGTCCGGGACAGCAGGGTTCTACTATCTGTCTCCATTTTTTTTTTTTTTCTGTCACTGTTTTCAACCAAATAGGAGTTAGCTTTCCTTAAGCAAACCCAGCGACCCCTTCCTCACCGGTGATCAGTACCGTTGGCCACCCGCTACATCTAGGAACCTCACTGTTCCACGTGTTTATGCACGTCCTGGCCTAAATTCACTTTTTCCTCTTTAAAATCTTCCTTCGTCGTCTCCATCCTGACCGTCTTTATGAGTACTATCTGTCCTCAAAGTGTTTGGGGTTTTTTCACATCTCTTTTTAACTTTCACGCCTCTCCCTCGTCTTTTCAGGCAGCTTGTACCATTGCGCATGTCCTCACTCTGAACCATGTTTGAAACACACCACCTAGGCCACGGAAGTCTAGGATTTTCATAGAAATGGAAGTTTCTGGAATGTGATTTGCCCTGTATACTGCAAATGGATCTTTAGTGAGCTTCCCAGCTGCAGCCTCTTTCTGACCACCCGTCCGTTCAGAGTGGCTCCCTTGTGGAAAAAAGAAAAACAACAACGCGGCTCCCAGCATCTTCCTTTGCCTGTTATTTATTTCTCTGTACCTGCAGCTTTCCTCTGTTATCACCTCGCTCTTTGTTCTCCAGCTCGCTTCCTGCCTTCCTAATCTTTTCTTCTTGAATTGCCTTCCCCACGGTCACATGTTCATCTTCTTTCTGCCAAAGCTGACCTCCCTGGAGCTTTTCTTGGGCCATATCTTGCTGCCCCAGTTGCAAAGTCTTGTCCTTCTTCTATCCATTGTCAACACCCACCCCCCCCACCACCCACCCCACCCCCGCCGTGGCTGTGTGTGTGTCTGATTCAGTTTTAAATCTGATAAGTATAGGCCTGGTGAGTGCCCGACACAGAGCCTATTTGCAAAGCGATTTATGGAAATTAGCAATCCCGTGGCCTTTAGCCTCGGGATCATTCCACCCTCCTACTCAGTTCACACTGCGGATAATCGAGTGTCACAGAGAGGACGCGGCTGGAGGTGCCTCGCAGGGTGTCATTTACTTTGCCGGACTTCCTGGGCTTGCTCACTGTTAATGTCATTACTAGCTACTGAGGTTCTTTTATCTTCAAAGGGCTCGATGTGCGCTTTTACTAGACATTCTTTGCCTCGCTTTACCCCGGCCTTATAAGGGTCAGTATTGTTAGTGCTGAGTGCAGTTCAGAAAGAAGAGTTCTTCCAAAGGTGGAGAACTCTCTGTGGAGTTTCCGAAGTTTCATCCGTTATAGAAATCATCGTGAATCCAGAATTTTGTTTTTCCTCCATCCGAGCAGAGTGAACTGCTCATCCCAGAATCTCAGAAGCCAGAGCGAGTATCTAAGCACTTTGGGTCCGGCTCCCTCGGAGAGCTTCTGTTTTATCTGCATCACCACCACACCAGGGTCAAAACTCAGAGAACTTGAAGTCAGAGAATCTACTGAACCAGTAGTGGCCGAGGACAATCGAGCCCCTGGGCTGGGCCTCCTTCCTTCTGACTTCTGGATGTTGCTGTCCGACTCTGTTGGCGTCTCTCACACTTGGAGGTGGTACCAGGGCAGGCGCACTCCTTGGCTCACCTTTCTATGAAACACAACAAAAGTTCTTCATTCTGGACTCTCCTCTCCCCACCCTAACATGCACAGACACACAGAGCCTTGAGGATCTCAGACCAATATTTAGTGAAGCCCTGGAATTTTCCAATCTAAAATCCATTTCCAGTGATAGCAGTTTCTTTTAAGTCATCTTATCCTCTGAGAGAAACTGCCAGTCCCCCTCACCCAAGGGCTCCCAGCCAGCCATGGGTGCCTCCCCATCCATTTCTTAAGAAGCCTCTGAAGGGATCTGTTTGGTTCAGAGTAGAAGAGACTGGTTTCACTTATTCATTCAACAACAGCAGGTTTCTACTCGGTTTGAGGCACTCTGCTAGGTAACTGGTGTTCCAAGGTCAGGAAGATAACAAGTCACCGTAGGGTGTGGTAACTTCTTTCTTTGTTTCTGTTCCAGGTGAGGGCTTCCACAACTACCATCACTCCTTTCCCTATGACTACTCCACCAGTGAGTACCGCTGGCACATCAACTTAACCACGTTCTTTATCGATTGCATGGCTGCCCTCGGCCTGGCTTATGACCGGAAGAAAGTGTCCAAGGCGGCCGTCCTGGCCAAGATTAAAAGAACTGGAGATGGAAGCTACAAGAGTGGCTGAGTTTGGGGTCCCTTGGTTTCCTTTCCCAAAAGCCAGCAAGGCAGAGTTTTAATGTTCTGTTTATTAACTACTGAATAATGCTACCAGGATGCTAAAGATGATGATGTTAACCCATTCCAGTACAGTATTCTTTTAAAATTCAAAAGTATTGAAAGCCAACAACTCTGCCTTCATGATGCTGAGTTCTTCTCTTCTCTGTCTTCTAGACCCATCGCCCTTTTCTTTGCTTTGGTCCTGTCACCTTCCTTTCTCTTCTCCCCGTAGCCTCCCAGACAAGCAGCTGGTAAGGCATTGTTGGGTGTCCAGCTTCTGGAGTCTAGGCAGCCTTTCTATCCGAAACTAGTGGTTCTGCCCCAGGTAACTCTTTCCTTGAACTGTTCTGAGCTTCAAGGTAGGTGGCTCAAGCTAGAGATTTGGCAAAACCTTCTGGGAAGACTCCTATTAATGATCTTCATGTCAGGCTTTTGCTAGATGGAATGGAAAAGCAACTTTATGTGGCACAAAGCTTCTAAAGCAGGTAAATTGTCAGGGGAGAGAGTCAGCATGCACGGCATGATTGATGAGTAAGGATGGGGTGAGGTGGGAAACAAAGCAAGAAGCTCCTGATGTGAGCAAACATATAGCTGCCTGCCTAGTGAGGACATGGAGCCCCCACACAGCGTGCTTCCTTTCTCTCCTGACTCCGAGTAGGGAATGGCCGTGGAGCTTGGCAATGCTAGAACACAAAAGCAAATCTTAGGTCCCAAGGGACTGTAGGCTGAGGATAGAGAAGAAGCATTTAGTTTGTAGTACAAGTGGTCTTTGATGGAGATTTATTTTTTCTTTAATAACAGAAAGATTTATTTCATATATCAGGAAGTCTTGAGGTTGGTTGTTTCCAGAATTGGTGAATCCAATCGCTCATGGAATCATCAAAATTCTTTCACCTTTCTGCTCTGCCATCTGACCCTTGGGATATGGGTCAGCTCCACTCATAGTAATAAGGTGGCTGCAGCATTTCAGACATCCAAAAAAGGAATGCATTGGTGGTATCACGGTGAGCATTCCAAAAAAGGAAGGATTTTAGGAGGTAGGTCAAACAAATATATATATATATATACAGATATACTTTGCTTAGAATATGAAATAATTCACTCAGAGTATTTTCCTCTGAAAGAGGAATGCTTGAAGAAGAGGAAGAGTTAGGTGGGTTGTCTACTTTGCCCCCACTATTGGACAGGGGATAGAGAGGTTGAGGAACAGGGTCTGTAGGCAGTTCCTGAGACTTGACTTTACAGAAGAAGGACTTTGAGAATGCATTGTCTGGGGATATGGATTTGGAAGCTTACTGAGTAAGTTATTGGATGTCCTAATAGGAAAGCTGGTTATCCAAACAAGTTAGTTCTTAGGTTCATTCATTGACTCCTATTTCTCCTTGGAATAAGTAAAAACTAGAAGGCTTCTCACTACAGTGTTAGGCTATTTCACTCATTTATTCTCTGTTAACATCTAGCCCAGTGATTTTCAACCTTTTTCGTCTAATGACACATGTAAACTAATTACTAAAATTCTGCAGCACACCAAAAAATATTTTTACTGATCTAACAAAACAAAAAAAGGTATAATTTTGATTCAGTCACACCGGATGGCCATTGTTGTGTTGGCTGTTGTCATTTTTTAATTTGACAATCTAAAGGAAAAGAGGTCAGTGCCCCTGACTAAATAGTCAAGTATTATGTGTTTTAAAAATGTGGCACGCTGGTTGAAAATCGCTGATCTAGCCTAAAGTACAGGACTGCCTGGGGCCAAGCAGGAGTCTTTTAATTACTGATTATTGATTCCTGGCTCTACCCTATCTGTCCATTTCCCCTACCGGTTCTATCTATTCCCTGATGTTTTCGTTTTTCTCTGGACAGGCGGCCTCCTTTGTGTATTCAGAGGCAGTGATGGCTATTGCTGTCCAGGCAGACAGAATGCTCAGGGTCACTGAACCACTGTTTCTCTTTATAAAGTTGAGCTAGCTGCCACTCCCACTTGGCCTCCAGAGTCTCTCCACCTCCACCCCTGTAATCCCCCTACCACACTGATGACTGAAGACAAGGTTGGCAAACCCTACCAGAAACACCCCTGGCTCAGGCGCTCTCTCATGAGGCACAGCCAAGCCGAATGCTTGCATCATGCCAGTGAGCCAGCCATGGAGCAAAAGAGAGTTTGTTTTCAGTCTCTTCTGTCTGGGTCAGAACCAGAGAACATACTGGATGCCCCCTGCTTGCTTATTTACCCTGCCCAGATTTAGTCCGTGCTCCCAGCTGACTGCAATGCTGGTAGAAGTAGGAGGGAGCCTAGACTTCACTGGGAAGCACAAGAAACAAAGGCGAGTTCCAAAGTGCCTCACTTGAAAGGAGGCCCTGTTCGCTCCCTGGAGCCAGGGTACACTGCAAAGCTTTGGCTGAGACTTGGGATCTGAGATGCCGTGAACTGTGCTGAACAGCATCTCTGTTCAGCAAACTAACCAGCATTCCCCAGGACACAGCCTAGGGTAGACAATAGTGTAGAAGAGGTCTGGAAAAAAAAAAAAATCAGTGTTTTGAGAACCTTGGACCAGTCCTGTCCCTGTAACTGAGTCATCAATTCAGAAGCCTGGCTTTTCTCTATCAAGATTGGAAATGTACAATACCAAATTCTCTGTCCACTGTTGAATCCCAGTGGGGGAAGGAAGGGGAGGGCCTTTCTTCCTATATTAACTAAATAGATAGAGGCCACAGGGGTAGTATGCCTGGTCTAAAGGCATCTTCGTCTTTTGGGCTGTTCCTCTCAGTAGAAAAGAATCTAATGGAAGATCACTAGTTTTGATCTGCTGACCTGTGCACCTATCCCTGGGAAATGTCTGTTGGATAGTTTTAATTCCACAGCTCATCAGATGCCTGCTTTATAATTTATGATCAAAACCAACTTTATCTTTCTAATCATGTTCCATGGATCTGATCTATGCCATGACCCTACACAAGGTTGGACGGGGTCCTCAGGCTGAGGGCCCCAGTGTATATGGGGGGGGGGTCTGCTGAGTAAGGAACACTTTTCAAGATTCTAAAGCTGAATTCAAATAATTCATTAATGATCCAAAAACTCAGATCTGATCAAGTCTGAATTTCTAACAGTCTTTGCTTTGTGGGTATGCTGACAACTTATTTGGGTGCCTTACATCTTTTCTAATCAGTGTTGCATATGAGCCTGCTCTCACTCCCTCCTTGCTCCTCTGTGGAGTTCCTTTGCACCTGAGAGCCTACAGAAGTGGCTGGTAGAAAAGGGGGCCTGGCTGGAGAATTATCAGTACAGCTGTTTGCAGGATTCCCTTCTGGGCTTCATTTTGGAAACTTTTCTTAGGTCTGTATTTGTTGAGTGCCCACATTTGATGGAGAGTGGAAGTAATTTGAATGCATTTGATTTATGGGGGTTTTTTTTAGGTTAAAAGATTGTTGTAGAATTTAAAATGGAAACTTTTTCTCCTTGGTTTTCTAGTATCCTGAGTATATTCTCTGTAAGTATAGCTCAAATGGGTCAGCATGAAAGGTTAAAGAAAGCAAGATGTCAACACTACCCGGGTGGTTAAGACCAAGGCCTCTCCTACCACTGTGCCACTGACTTGCTATGTGACCCTGGGCAAGTCACTTAACAATAATGTGCCTCAGTTTTCCTTCTGTTAAAATGGGGATAATAATACCTACCTCAAAGGGCAGTTTTGAGGTGTGACTAATGCTTTTTACAAAGCATTTTGGGATCCTTCAGCAGAGAAATTCTCTTAAGTCCTGAGTATTTTTATAGTAGCAGTATCCACCATGAATTTGTGTCCACTATGAACCATGTGTCCCAGATGCTATCATTAATCTATATGGTTTTCTCTGAGAAATTGAATAAATCCATTGGATAAGTGGTGGATAACTAGCCAGACAAAATTTGAAAATGCATAAACTCATTGCCATGGAAACATGCACAGGATACCTTTTCCTTAATTGGGTGGGATTTTTCCCTTTTTATGTGGGATAGTAGTTATTTGTGACCTAATAATAATTTTGGAATAATTTCTATTAATAACTCTGAAGCTAGTTGTACTTATCTAAGATTGTGTTTGTTCATAATAAAAGTGAAGTGAATCTGATTGTACTGTGTCTGGGAGTTTTTTGGCTGAGATTCAAAGTCTCCTGGGACTTATCTCTATGGTACGCCATGGTATCTAGGTCCTGTTCCTGTACCTTTATGAGTAAAAAAAAAAGTAAAAGCTACAAAGATTGACTCATACCCCAGTAATCCACCCTGTCCTTCCTAAAGGTAACTTTAGGTTAAATTCAGTCTTGGCAGCAGGAAACCAGGAGTCTGCTGCCATTAAACCAAACACATTAATACCAGCTGATACTTTGGCCCTGGGGAAATGCCAGGTCTCTTGTGTGTCATATGGTCACAGGGACCCTAGAGGAAGTTAGCAGCAGGAAAAACACTCTGGGAAAGCAGGTTTTTATCACCAACCTAGGCTGAGCAGTCCAGGTCATTCCTCCAAAATGTAGTCCAACCCTGGAACAACGTGGCTTCCTGGAAATGCTGATTAACAGCAGCAGGAAGAAAGGAGAAACAGTCCAAGGGAAGGTCTGCAGATTCCTGGGATAGAGGTAATCATAAGGTGGAAAAGGCTTTCACTTTTACTACTTTATCTGAGAATCCTCATGTGGAAAAGAGAAGGGGGGCTTTTTACAACTGGAAGCTGCATCTTCCAACAAGGGCCATCTTGACAATACCTAGGCTTCTGAGTTTCCTAGAACCAACTCCCCTCACTTTCTCATGTAAAGTTGCCCTCACCTTAAACAAGAAGCGAGATTCAGGTTAATTCAGTGCATCCAAAATCAACTATATTCATTGAGGTCTTGCCAGACAATAATTTAAGTTGGCTTTCCACCTCTTTCCTTGTTTTGCTTAAAATATTCAGGCTGGACCTTTTTTTTTCTTCCTGTTCTATAATTGCACTGTTCCTTCCAAGTCTGTTTTATTTCCCATTAACCTACATCCAAGTTAAATAATTTATCCTTACTAAGCCCTGCTGTTTTTCATTTCCTCCTGTTTTATACCTGGCTGTCCTCCCTCTGGTTAAACATACTTCTACATTTCCTTCAGATGTTCTGTATCTTATGTTTGTTATTTCACTCTGGGCCTGTTGTTTTCTTTTATTACTATCTGCAAAAATTCCACAAAGGAAGAGGAAAGGGAAGAACGCCTAGAACTTAATTGGTATGTTCAGTTGAGTTCAAGCTTGAGAGGGAAAGGGAATTATGATTTTACCGTTAAGGGTACATTGTAAAACAGCACTTGCGGGCAAAGTAATGAGCTCTTGTTTTTGACATGTTTTATATGGAAATAGAAAGAGGTTAAGGCTCTACTTAATAATCAAGGTTTAACCATGGGACAGAGGATAAAAAGTAATTTAAGAAAATAATGTGAAAGAGCACAGAAGTGAAATTCCTGATGCCCAATGGCCACCAGTTTTCCCTAGAGGAAAGACCAAGATAGTCCCTAAACATACGCCTGCCAGGGCACGAAAAGAACTAAAGGCACCCAGATCGAAAAGGAAGAAGTAAAACGATCTCTGTGTGCAGATGACATGATTTTGTTTATTTAAAAACCTTACAGAACCCACCCAAAAAGCTATTAGAACTAATAGACAAGTTCAGTAAGGTTGCAGGGTACAAGGTCAATATACAAAAATCAACTGTATTTCTATAAACTAGAAATTAATAATATGCAAATGAAGTTAAAAGAATTCCATTTATAGCTTCGAAAAGAAGAAAGTGAATAGAAATAAATCTAGCAGAAGAAGTACATAAGAATGGCACACTGTCAACTACAAAGTGTTATAGAATTTAAAGAAGACCTAAATAATGGCAAGAAATCTCATGTTCACGGATTGGAATACTTGAAAGTTGGTAACACAACTCAAACTGATCTACGGATTCAATGCAATCTTTTTTTTTTAACCTCACCTGAGGATATTTTTTCCATTGCTTTTCAGAGAGAATGAGAGGGGGAGAGAGAGAGAAACATCAATGGGAGAGAGACACATTGATTGGTCACCTCCCGTACATGCCCTGATTAGGCTGGGGATCGAACCTGCAACCGAGGTTTGTGCCCTTGACTGGAATCAAACCTGAGACCCTTCAGTCGGCTGATGCTCTAGCCACTGAGCAAAACTGGCCAGGGCTCAATGCAATCCTTATCGAAGTTCCAACTGCCTTTCTTTTTTTTAATAGAAATTGACAGCTGATCCTAGAATTCACACAGAAATTCAAGGGACCCAGAATAGTCAAAACAAACTTGAAAAACGACAAAGTTGGAAGACTCACATTTCTTGATTTTTAAAATTTACTTTTGGAGGGGGGAGGGAGAGAGAGAAAAACATCGATGTGATAGCAAAATATTGATCAGCTGCCTCCTGCAGGCCCCCTACCGGGGATTGAGCCTAGAGCCTGGGCATGTGCCCTGACCTGGAATCGAATCGGCGACCTTTCTGTGTATGGAACACTGCCTACCTAGCTGAGCGACACTGGCCAGGGCTCACATTTTCCTGATATCAAAATTACTTCAAAGGGTCAGTAATGGAGACAATGTACTACAAGTATAAGGACAGGCATATACATCAATAGAATAAAATTGAATGTAAAAATAAACCCATACATTTACAGTCAGTTGATATTGACAAAGATGCCTAGACAATTCAGTGAGGAAAGGATTTTTTTCTTAATAGATGGTGTTAGGACAACTGGAAATCCACATGCAAATGAATGAAGTTGGCCCACTACCTCATATTATATACAAATATTAACTCAAAATGGATCAGCTAAAATTATAAAACTCTTAAAAAAAAACAAAGGTATAAATCTTTATAACCTTGCATTAGGCAGTGGTTTCTTAGATATGACACCAAAAACTTCAGCAACAAAAGAAAAAAATTAATTGGACTTACTCAAAATTTAAAAATTTGTGTTTTACAAGATACTATCAAGAAAGTAAAAGGACATCCCAGCTGGGTGTAGCTCAGCGGTTGAGGGCCAACCTGTGATCCAGTAGATCGTGGTTCGATTCCCAGTCAGGGCACATGCCCGGGTTGCGGGCTCCATCCACAGTAGGGGGCGTGCAGGAGGCAGCTGATCAATGACTCTCATCATTGATATTTCTATCTCCCTCTCTCCCTGTCCCTTCCTCTCTCTGAAATCAATAAAGATATATTTTTAATTAAAAAAAAATGAAAGAAAGTAAAAGGACAACCCACAGAGAGAGCATATTTGCAAGTCATATAACTGTTAAGAGACTAGTACCCAGAATATAAAAGGAATTCTTACAAAAAAGACAACTCAACTTAAAAATAGGCAAAATATTTGAAAAGACATTTCTCCAAAGAACATATACAAATTACCAATAAGCACATGCATAGATGCTCAACATTATTAGTTCTCAAGGAAATGCCAATTTGAACTATGAGATAGTACTTCATACTCACTAAAATGTTTACAATAAAAAAGACAGTTAATAACAAGTGTTGGTGAGGATGTAGAGAAGTGGGAACACTCATACATTGCTGAGGAAATCTAAAATTGTGCAGATGCTTTGGGAAACAGTTTGGCAGTTCCTCAAAAGTTTAAAACATAGAGTTACCATATGACCCAGCTACTTCTAGGTATATACCCAAGAGAATTGAAAACATATGTCCACACTTGAACATAAAAGTTTATAGCAGGATTATATACTATATAATAGCCAAAATGTAGAAACAACCTAAATGTCCATCAAGAAATGAATAAACACAATTAGTTATAGCCATATAATGGAAGATTACTAAGCCAGAAAAAAGAATGAAGTACCGATAAAACTACGACATGGATGAACTTTGAAAATATTGTTCTAAGGGAAAGAAGCCAGACACAAAGACCACATATGATATGATCCCATTTTGGGGACCCCATTTTTGGGATCATACCAAATATTGAGTGCCTAGAACAGAAAGCAAGTTGGTGGTTGCCAGGAGCTGGGGAAAGGGAATAAGAAGTGAATGCTAGTGGGCGTTTTTGGGAGGTTGATGAAAATGGTTTGCAGTTATATATTGTGGTGATGGTTGCACAACTCTGAACATGCAAAAACTGAATCATATACTTTAAAGGGTAACTTATGGGATATGAAATATATCTCAATGAAAAGTATGAGAAAAAACATTTCATGTGTTTTAATGTTTTTACCACTAATTGTAAATAGCTGAGATTCAAACCCAAATATAACCTAAAGAAACACTCCATTTTCTCTTACTTATATAATGATGTGGTCTCTAATCTCAAACTACAGGGAGACAGAGACACCAACCACATGAGAAAAGGCAAGCTGCTATAAACTAGAGAGTCTAGGCTGATTTTCTTGCTTTACCAAATTCCTCAGAAAAATCCATATACCATGTTCCACATTAGTTAAAGGGGTTGAGGCCACTGCATAAACACAGATCTAACAAACTTTTAATGCAGAAAATCCAAGTTCTGGGTGCAGTAGAACTGTGGATGCAGTGATAGCAACAACATTTACTACAAGCAGGCATTCTACAGAGTGCTTGACAGTGTGTTATCTCACTGTATTGCAAGCAGGTGATATTATTATCCCAGTTTTACTGATGAGATAACTGAGTTTACTTGGAGAGAAAGTAGCTGTGAGAGAGTAATGGTGCTATAAGCCAGCTCCAGAACAATGTCATTAGCTACTCTCTATATTGGGTGTGGAATAGATAATAAACTAGATAAGCCCAGTTTGCATAAATCTCTCATATATTCAAGTAGATGCCTGGAGATGTTTAATTATACTCAAAGGCAAAGGCTGGTTATGATGGCAGGGAGCATAAATTATGCAAAGTTAAACGGCAGAAGTGTCCTCTGTTACAGAAGAACCCAACTCACTCCACCTGATTACCCATTTTAACATTCAACCACACCTGAGTTTTAGGCTCTATTCTCAAACCGTAGAAACAGACCTGCCATTTCCTCTATACTTTTCCAAACAATACTCCACCCTTCTGTCAGGTTTTGAGATCCTTAAGGGCATCTTTTTGTTTAGAAATGTCTCCTGCACCTAAAGAAGCAGTGTTTGATAAAATTATTGAAAGGTGTCATTTTAAATTCTCTCTGCCAAGCCGTGTGAGATGTCACAGGGTGTGGTAGTGCTGACCTATAGTTAACTTTCTATGCTCTAGGCAAAGCGCTGATTCTTGTACACTGACTTTGGGGCAAATGCCACAGACCTAAATTGCAGGCTCCAAAGAGCTGAGTTTCTGTACTGGGGTTGTAAGGCGGAGCACTTCCCATTGCGGGACCCAGGCCTGTCCCTCCCCCATGCAGTCCTGCCCCGCCAGAGAGAGCTCACAAAGACCAAGTGTCTGCTGTGCTGACTCACCATGGTTCCCGGCCCAGGCTGGATGGTCTCAGAGGGGCCAAAGCGTCCTCTCCCTCCTGGCCATTTCCCATAGGAGCTGTGAGTAGCCAGGGCTATGCCTGGCTTTAAAAGATGCTGTGCCCAACGAGAGCAAATGAGCAGTGAGAAGAAAGCGAAAGTGAAAGGCAGCGGAGGGAGCAGAATTTCTCATTACTGTATTTCTACTCCTTCCTTAGAAAATTCTGGACAGCAGTAAGGATTCACCCTTCGGTGTTACATATATAAAAATTGAAGTAAAATTTACGTGACATAAAATTGACCATTTTAAAGTGACATTTAGTTCATTCACCGTGTATCGCAACCACCACCTCTATCTCGTTCCAAAACTTTTTTGTTACCCCAGTGTAGACTGTACTTGTTAAACAGTCACTCTCCGTTTTCTCTTCCCCCAGGCCTGGGCAACCACCAGGCTGTTTTCTGTCTCTATGGATTTACCTAGTCAGGATATTTTATACAAATTAATCCTACAATATACGACCTTCTGTGTCTGGCTTTTTTCTTTTAGCATAATGCTTTGGGGGCTCATCCACACGTTAGCATGTATCAGTACTTCTTTCCTTTTTATTGCCGAATAATATTTTATTGTACGTGTATAACACAACTGGTTTCTCTCTTCATCTGTCGGTGAACACTTGAGTTGTTTCCACCGTTTAGCTATTTATGAATAGTGTTGCCACGTACACTGGTGTGTATTTGAGTACATTTTCAATTCATTTGGATATATACTAGGAGTGGAGTTGCTGGGTCATGTGGCAATTCTATGTTTAACTTTTTGTGGAACCACCAAACTTTTCTACAAGTGGCTGCAGCATTTTATATTCCTGCCAGCAGTGTGTGAAGGTCATCCTTTATTTTTAACTTGAACCCTTTGTTCCTTTCCTCCTCCCTACTTCCAGGTCCCTTGGAGTAGCAGGAAAGACTCTCATCAGGCAAAACTAAGCAGCAGGAACCCTTCTAGCTTTACACTCTGCCTCCACTCTGGCCTTTTCCACAAATAGGATTCCGCAACCAGGAACAGGCAGGACAGGCTCCCATCTCCCTGCGGCACACCCACCACAGTCATTAATGTTAACCCGTAAAACCACCCTCCTCGAGCCCTCCAGCACCCCCGTCCTTGCACAGAACATGCCATTAAACCCTCTTAAATAGTCAAGGCTAAGTGCAGAAAGGAAGCAGCTGTGTGTGGAAGCTGCCAGCCCGGCTCAGCCCCGCGGGTGGGTGTTGAACTCTCAGCTCCAGCTTAAGATCTGCAGACACCACCTCCAGCCGCGTCCTGCCCTGCCCAGCCCCCTCAGCTGCAGGCCTTGCCTGTCTGGGCCTGGCTCGGCCGCAAACGTGAATGGAGACGCAGGGCCTCCCTCCGCACCTCTTCCCACCGGGGTTACTATCGGTCACGGAGCTATTTACATTTGCAACAGCCCCACAGCGCCTGACCCGGCCGGAGCCAATCAGCAGCCCGCAAGCTTGTCTGACTGCGTCTGCTCCAATCAGGAGGCGCTGCCCGGACAGCCCCTCTCTCTTTGAATGAAAGGTCGCCTGTCGCCTCTTATGCGGGGGGGCGCGGGGGGGAGCCTGACTCAGAGTTCTGCTCCCCGGGATCTAGCTCATTGTGCTCTTCCCTAGAGTGGGGAAAATGCCGAAATGTCTACCGTTCAGTTGGGCGGACGTCAGCTCCACAGAACCCCAGGAGAGGCTTGCAAAGGGACGGAGAACACTGTCCCTCCCGAGCACGTATCCAACGCTTCTCTGCTGTGAAGAAACGTAGAGGGTTTAGCCTCCCCCCTCCCTCGCTCGGGATTATCCACATGGGCTCTTAATCCACAGCTGCCTCGCTAACCGGGGCAGGACGGTAGGCAGGGCTGGTTTTCTGTGGTGTCTGCAAAGGTGCAAACGCCTATCGGGGAAGAGGCGAGGGAGCGAAGCGGCAGCAAGACGGGCCGGCACGAGGTCGGGCGGGGCGGGAACGTGCGCCCAGGACCGTCCGGGGCTGATGCAAGCCGAGCAGGACCGCGGGCGGGGAGGGAAAGCAGAAGGGGAGCCCCGAAAGCCTGGCTGCAAAGCTCAGCCTCGCGTGCGTAAGCGATAGGGAGCCAACTCGCGTTTGTCAAGCGAGAGAGGAAACAGTTTTTTCTCCTGCATGTTTTGGAAAGTTAACTCTGGTGGCAACATAAAGAGATCAAAGGAGGCCCAGAATAGGACTGGAAGGGCAGTTAGGAGGTCCTGGGGCCTCAAATCGAGGGTGGTCACGGCGGAGACGGGAGGGAAGGGCGCGCGCCGCCCAGGGGCATTCTGGAATGAAAGCAGCAGTGGCGCTGGGTTGGGTATGTGACATGAGGGAGGACGGGAGTCACCGGTGCCTTTGAGCGTTCTCGCCTGAGTGACGGGAAGGGTAGCGCCTCCGCTAACTGAAACAGGTAGTAAAATTTAAAAAAATATATTAAGAGAAGCAGATTTTGGAAAGGGAATCGTTTAATTGGGGAGTTCAGTTTTTTATTGTGTGGAGTTTGGGTTGCAAGAAGAATATCCACGTGGAAATAATTCCCAGTAGGGAATAAGGATTGTGGTGTTCAGAAAAGAAATAGAGAAGAGATCCAAATAATTTATAGTGAAACGAGGCAGAAAATCTATCACTTAGGAAGGGATTACAGAAGTGAGAAGATGGAAGGGCAGAATTTTGAAGAAATGAGTACTTTTAGACTGAAAAGGGGAGGTTTAAGGTAGCGGACTTAAAATATGCCATAGAAGAGGAAACAGACCCCTTCCTGCTGCTCCTGCGTGTTGAATGAGGGGATGAGAGTGTGGTTGTAGGGAAAGAGGGAGGTAGGGCCCACTTCAAGTGAAAATAACTTGCACTTTTACGATATCTTGGAAAGGGTAAACACTGCTCACCAGAGCTGGTCAGCCTGCCCCAGATGCTGTGAGGAGGTTCCTGCCTGGTGAGGTAATGGACTATATTACCTCTTAGGTTTCACCTGGTTTTAACACTGATTTCAAATACATGAAAGCTCTTTAAACAGAAGGTGCTACGAGTTAAGTTTTATTTGCAGTCTGTGGGATGAATTTTTTAAAAATTTATCTTTATTGTTGAAAGCATTACAGATGTCTCCTTTTTTCCCCCATTGATCCCCTCCATCCCACATCCACCCCACCCCTAAGCCCTCCCCAGACCAATGTCTGTGTCCATGGACTATGCATATAAACATATAAGTTCTCTGATTAATCTCTCCCCACCCACTCCCTCACCCCCACCTTCCCTCTGAGATTCCTCAGTCTGTTCCATGCTTTTATGTCTCTGGATCTATTTTGTTCATCAGTTTATTTTTATTATATTACACATATGAGTAAGAACATGTGGTACTTGTTTTTCTCTGACTGACTTATTTCACTTAGCATAATACTCTCCAGTTCCATCCGTGCTGTCCCAAAGGGTAAGAGATCCTTCTTTTTTACAGCTGCATAGTATTCCATGGTGTAAATGCCCCACAGCTTTTTAATCCACTCATCTACTGATGGGCACTTGGGCTGTCTCCAGATCTTAGCTGTTGTAAATTGCGCTGCTGTGAACATAGGGGTGCATGAGTTCTTTCTGATTGGTGTTTTGAGTTTCTTAGGGTATATTCCTAGAAGTAGGATCACTGGGTTAAATGGCAGCTCCATTTTTAATTTTTTGAGGAAACTCCATACTGTTTTCCACAGTGACTGCCAGTCTGCATTCCCATCAGCAGTGTAGTAGGGTTCCCTTTTCTCCTCGCCAGCACTTGTCAATTGTTGATGTATTGATGGTGTCATTCTGACAGGTGGGAAGTGATACCTCATTGTGGTTTTAATTTGCATCTCTCTGATGATTAGTGACTCTGAGCATTTTTTCATGTCTCTTGGCCATCTGTATGTCCTCTTTGGAGAAGTGTCTATTTAGGCCTTTTGCCCATTTTTAAGTTGGATTGTTTGTCTTCCTTTTGTTAAGTTGTATGTGTTCTTTATATACTTTAGATATTAACCCTTTATCAGATGTGTCATTGGCAAATACGTTCTCCCATATAGTGGGCTCCCTTTTCACTTTGTTGATGGTTTCTTTTGCTGTGCACAGGCTTTCTATTTTGATGCAGTCCCATTTGTTTATTTTCTCCTTTGTTTCTCTCGCCCTAGGAGATATATCGGCAAACATATTGCTACCAGAGATGCCTGAGATTTTGCTGCCTACATTTTCTTCTAGGATTTTCATGGTTTCATGTTTTACATTTAAGCCTTTTATCCATTTTGAGTTGATTTTTGTGTATGGTGTAAGTTGGTGGTCTAATTTCATTTTTTTGCATGTACCTGTCCAATTTTCCCAACACCATTTATTGAAGAGACCGTCTTTACTCCATTGTTTGTTCTTGCCTCCTTTGTGAAATAGTAATTGAGCATAATGGCTTGAGTCAATTTCTGGGTTCTCTGTTCTGTTCCACTGACCTATATGTCTGTTCTTGTGACGGTACCAGGATGTTTTGATTACAGTGGCTTTGTAGTGTAACTTGATATCTGGTATTGTGATCCCTCCAACTTTGTTCTTCTTTCTCAAGATTGCCGGGGCTATTTGGGGTCGTTTTTGGTTCCATATAAACTTTTGAAGTGTTTGTTCTAGATCTGCGAAATATGCTGTTGGTATTTTAATAGGGATTGCATGGAATTTATAGATTGCATGGTTTTTTTAATAGTATCTCAACTTAATTTTTTAAAAATATGTTTTTCTTGATTTCAGAGGAAGGGAGATTGATAGAAACATCAATGATGAGAGTCATTGATCGGCTGCCTCTTGCACGCCCCCTACTGGGGATAGAGCTGGAAACCCAGGCATGTGCCCTGACCAGGAATTGAACCACAATCTCCTGGAACATAGGTCCATGTTCAACTGCTGAGCCACACCAGCAGGGCTCCACAATTATCTTTAAAAGGGCTATTAAAATACTCTTCACTTTTCCAACTATATATCTGTATGAGATTAGATTTTCCTCATATACTTCAAACAACACATGGCAATAGGTATGAAAATTCACCTATCTTAAGTCAGACATTCAAGAGATTAGTAAAAATGTAAAACAATAACATTACTCTCATTAAATTATTTTTGTTATGGAAAATAGTTATTTTTCATAAAAATTTATGTTAACATGCTATAGGTCTATCATTTCAAGCAAATAGATAAATACTTAAAACATTTATGTTTTAATTCCTAACATGGTGAATGTTTAATAGATATAACCACATAAACAAAGACTCTTCAGGGTCCTCAATTTTTTTAATAACAGCTTTATTGAGATATAATTCACACACCATAAAATTCACCCACTTAAATTGTATAGCTCAGTGGTTTGTAGTATATTCACAGAGTTGTGCAACCATCATCACAATAAATTTTAGGATATTTCATTACCCCACAAAGAACCCCCTACTCATTAGCAAAACTCCTTATATCCTTCCAATAATACCCCTCCTACTCACTATTTCACTTTTTGTCTCTATAGATTTCCCTATTCATATAAATGGGATCATACAATACGCAGTCCTTTGTGACTGGCTTTTCTCACTTAGCATAATGTTTTCAAGGTTCATCTGTGCTGTAGCATATTTTAATATTTTATTCTTCTAATTACTGAATAATATTCTGTTACATGGATATACCATATTTTGTTTATCCATTCATCAGTTGATGGATATTTGGATTGTTTCTACATTTTTGGCTATTGTGAATAATACTGCTATCAACATTTATGTATTAGTTTTTGTATTTATATATTTTTTCAATTCTCTTGGGTATATATCTAGGGGAATTGCTTGGTCATATGGTAACTGTTTAACCTTTGAGAAACTGCCAAACAGTTTTCAAAGGCAGCAGCAACATTTCACATTTTTACCAGCAGTGTATGAGGGTTTCTACTTCTCGGCATCCTTACCAACATTTGTTAGTGCCTTTTTCATTATAGCAACAGTGAATTGTGAGTGTCAAGTTGTATCTCACTGTGGCTTTGATTGGCGAAGGGGTTCAGAACACTCCTCTCCAAGATGTGATCCTTGGCATGTGGATTATTTTGAGCTGAAGGCAATTCAATCCCTGAAGGCTTAAGAGAAACTTTTACCTCTCCCTGAAGGAATTTAAATTTGGGGCCTTGCCCATAATATGAGTTATCACCAGAAATACTTTTTTATGGCCTATCTATAGGCCTGGAAAACATCTAATTACTGAACATCTGCTCTTCTTATTGCCCTGCAAATGACCTTCTTTCCCTCTGAAGCCCCAGGCTCCTGACCTCATTCCTTAGCTCAGGATGTCATATAAACCTCATTTTACTTTTCTGCCTCTGAACCTCTTGTGTATATGGAGTCTATGACTCTCTCATGTATGTGGGGGTTCCCACATGTGCATATATAATTAAACTTGGTCATTTGCTCTTGTTAATCCCTCATGTCAATTTAATTATTAGACAACCCACAGAATGAGAATAACCGAGAAGGGTAGAAGAAAATGGGTCAGAATAACCTAGAAAGGTAGAAGAAAATATCTTCCTCCCACACACTGGCCCTGCCAAGGCAACCGCAGACGGGACTCAAAATTCAATAAATCTAAGAGCTTTTTTCATAGCTAAATTTCAAGTTGATAATTCTGTATGGCCCTCGAATGATGTTATAAATATCCAACTGGCCCTTGGCAGACAAAAGGTTCCCTACCCCTGCCCTAATAACTAATGATGCTGAGCATTTTTTCATGTGCTTACTGACCATTTGCATATCTTCTTTGGAGAAATGTCTGTTCAAGTCCTTTATCCATTTAAAAATTGAATTACTATTTTTAATTGTTGAATTATAAGAGTTCTTTGTATATTCTGGATACTAGTCCCTTATCAGAACCAGTAGGTTGCTAGTGAAAGAGAAAGAGAAGATACAGGTAGTATTCTGTACAGAAAAGCCCCCCCATAGCTAACAGTACCTGCCTCTTACCCTCGCTGAAGGCAATCCCTCGAGGTGAAGAGTAACAAAATAGCCTGTTTCCCAAGTGCCACGGACTTTGCAACCCCGGTACCTGCCAAAGGCCATGGATTCCGAGGCCATTCCTGCTTCTAAAGGAGGGAAACCTAGAGAAAGACGTACAAGAAGCTGCATTTAAAATCAAGGGTTTTGGAATCAAGATGGTAAGTGGAATGTAAGGAAAAGGAAATACATTAGGAGAGACGATCTGATTTTGATATTTGTAGCTTCAGTAGATAGCCTTTGAATTGCTAGGAAGAGGTCAGCTACTAACAATGACTAAAAACGACCTGGAGCCTCTAAAAAATTCTGACAGAACAGGCCCCAAACTAAAGCAGTGTCTCTCTTTCATCTCTTAGTAACCTGGTTTGGGGGTTGAGGTGGTGGCAGTGTGTGTGGGGGGGTGAAATATAAGACAAGACAATGCTTGGGTGGGTGGGTGGGAGCGGTGTCCTAATGGGGCCTGTCCACTTGAAAACTCTTATAGTTTCTTTGCATTTTGTGTTTGTTTTAAACCTAAGTTATACTTGTACATAGTTGAAAGAGTCAAATCATTTTATAAGGCTTGTTTTGAAAAAAACAGCAGCACCCAGTCCACCTCTTGTCACCATTTTCTGCTCCTCACAGGTAACCATTTTCGACTCTTTTCAGCTGGCTCTTTGGACGTCTACCTCTGTATCTCCAAATGACATTGTTATATGGCTACTTACTGATTTTAAAAATATTTATGCCTTACTTATTGACTTCCCCCCATGAAAGATGAGCATTTCACCTCTTTCAGCATCACCACCGACACAGTCACTCATTCACACGAGCACGTGCCTGCTTCACTTTCCCTGACCTCTCCATAGGGTTGTGTTGTAATTCTTAGTCATATCCCTATCCATTGTTTATGTTACCGTCTCTGTGCAAATAGCGTTTACACATAGACTTGTAATAGACCAGTGATTTCTCTCTTACACAACTTTTTGTTTTCTTTGGATCTCATGTCTATTTTTTTTTTTTTTTTAAGTTTTCTCTTTCTATGTACTTATCAACCAATTGTCTATATCTCTTCTCAATACATTTGGCCACGTTGGGTATTCTGTCTCTTTCATCTTCTTGAAGAAATCTCTCCTGGAACCTTCTCACCTGCTCCAACCTGGACTGCTTGCTAAGCCTGCTGCCCAGCTCTTGTCCTGGGAATTCTCTTCGACATCATTCTAGAGATGCTCTTTTCTTCTTTCTTAGGTTGGATTCCCTTCTTCTAGATCCTTTGTGTTCCTTTTGGTTTCTCCTTATTTTAAAGAAGTCCATTCCCGATTAGTCTCATTTTTAAAGACTACTTCCTTCACCTCCATTTTCTTTGTTCTCTCTCACTCTTTCTAATCTCCAGAATTGATCCTCTATGTTTTTTAAATCTTTTTCTTCTATTTCCATGCCTTTTTCTTTTGCTTGGTTTTCTAGGTTGTTTCATCAATTTCACCTTATAAATCTGTTATTTGATCACAATAATGATAGAGTTTAAGTGTCTTCAGCTAATAGAACTTCCTGAAGAACAAAATTATAACTACTACTTATGTGTACTTAATTGCATGGAATTGATTTATTTGATCCACACTGATAAAATGCCTTCGATAGGCCTGACATTGTGCCAGGTATTGGAAATGCAAAGATAAGGGAGATGTGGGTCTTGTCCTCAAAGAACAAATGTCTTGTTGGGAAGTCAGAGAAATATGAGGAAGTGAAAGGAATAATCGCTACTTTCCTATCATTATTCCCCTTGTTAATGAGACCAGAGGTTCTCACCTAGATCCCACAGGACAGCCTACATTCACTCCCCACTCTGGGGGTCCTGACGGACCTGAAGAAGCAGCTTGATGAGGTGGGATAAAGTGTGTGGGCTCTAGAGCCACACTGCCTGGGTTCGACTCTAAGCTCTAGCATTTACTTCTGACAGAGTGTTGATGAGCGAGCTGTTTAACTTCTCTTTGCTTCAGTTTATCTGTTAGCTGAAGACACTTCAACTCTATCATTATCGTGATCAAATAACAGATTTATAAGGTGAAGTTGACAAAACCACCTAGAAAACCAAGCAAAAGAAAGAGGCATGGTAAGAGCATGCATCTCCAAAGTTTGTCATGAGGATTAAAGTGTTTACATCTAGAGTGTTTAGAACAATGTCTGGCACATACTAAGTGCTTCATAAGTGTTAATTAGCTATTATTGTGGGATAAATATTGTTCTTTGTTTTTGACTGTTGCAAACACATTTATCTTGGAAATTTTTAATTGAAGGTTTTGATTTAATCAAAGAAAGCTTTGTAGCAAAGGTAAATTTAGGAGAATATTAAAGGCTGAAAATGAAATATCCCCAAATAAGAAATAACATAATAAATAAGTAGTCAGGAGGTAAGAATAGGAAAACTGGACAGAGTGAATATTCAGGGGATTTTATAAGAACAGATGAAATAGAAAAGAATATTGAGTTGACAGAAGAACCTGGAATCAGCTAATTAAAAATACCTAGACTTTTAAGAAAGGAAAGCAGGCTATTAAAGATTTAAAGGAACAGTGTATAGTCAGAGAAGTAGAGAGGAAAAAGGAATCCACTTCATATCTAGTGATAGAACATTAACACCTTTGTGATTTTGCCCAATATCTGATAAAGCAGGAGCCTAAGCTGACTTGAATCATACTTTTGATGATATCTCTTATCTGCTCAAGAGCCTGCAAGAGGTCTCTGTTAACTACCAAACAATATCTAAACTCCATAGCATGGTATTCCTGCCCTGCCATAATGTGGGTCCAACTAACTTAAAAATGTTTTATGCAATATTTAAGATATACAGATTATATTAAAAATAACACAACAAAACACCCATTTACCCTGCATCAAGTTTAAGAGCTAGAACATGGTCAACTGAGTCAAGACCCTTATATAAACTTTCCTGATCACATCTCCTTCCCTACTCTTCTGAATTTGGCAATCATTCTGCCCAGGCATTTTATATATAATTCCTAAACAATACATAATATTATCTTACTATCAGAATATCTGTGTCACAAGATATGAGCACCTTTGACTTTATTAGATGTTGATAAACTGTTCTCCAAAATGGTTGCACAAACTTACAGTCTCACCAGCAGCATGGAAGAGTTCCCACAGCTCCCCTTACCAACACTTGATAGTGTCGGACCTACTTTCCAAGCTACTTTTGTAGCTGTAATTCCCACTGCTATCCTTCATGAATCTTTGATTCCAGTCAAATGCTAGTACTCACTGATCCCTGAATTAATTTCCCTTCTCCCTCATGTATTTATTGAGCAGGTATCCTATGTCAGAAACCCTGCTATGTGTTAGGAAAACAAGCATGGAAAGATACAGTTCCTGTCCTAAAGGACTTCATAGTTTCCTGGAGAGACCAACTTGCAAACAACAATTAGAATATAGTTGTCAAAATGAAAATCTGTACAAATTACAGTATTCAGTGAGGCACAAGGAGCACATAGATCTACCTCCGTTAGGGGCAGGAAGAGAAAGGGAGCGGGAGAGGGTCAGAGACACTTCACAGAGGAGGCATTTCGATCACGTTTTCACTCAGGCACTTACCTGGGTCTGGGAGACCGCATTCCATTCACGGCCAGCTCAAAGGCCAGCTCACAGACCACTCACCTCGGCAAAGTGCTGTACTTCACACTTTTCTTATGGCCTAGCTTACATTGTCTTGTAGATATTTGTATATGCATATCTTACCTCTTCTAATAAATTCTAAGCTTATTAGTAGAAAGTATTGCCTTCTTAGACATCTTTAAAAAAAAAAAAAAAGGATTTAACCTGGCTGGTGTGGCTCAGCAGTTGAGCATCGACCTAGGATCCAGGGGATCACCATTGGATTCCCGGTCAGGGCACATGCCCGGGTTGCGGGCTCGATCCCCAGTCGGGGGCGTGCAGGAGGCAGCCGATCAATGACTCTCTCATCACTGATGTTTCTATCTCTCTCTCTCTCCCTCGCCCTTCCTCTCTCTGAAATCAAAAATACTTAAAAAAAAAAAAAAAAAAATAGAATTTATTTATTCATTTGAAAGAAAGAGAGAGGAAGGGAAGGGGGAAGGAGGGAGAGAGACATGGACTTGTTCCACTTATTTATGCATCATTGGTTGATTCTTATATGTGCCCTGACAGAGGATCGAACGCACGGCCTTGGTGTTTCAGGACAGTGCTCTAACCAACTGAGCCACCCAGCTGGGGCCTTAGGCGTCTTTCTCTCTCGGGCCCAGCCTAGAATGTGCTGGCACACGCTGTGTTCTGTGTTCGGTAAGTGCTCGCTGAGTGAAAGGTTAAGACCAAGCAGCAGGGGCTGCATCACTTGGCCCCATTCTCCCAGGCGCTTGACCCTCTGAACATCTGCAGTAATTGCTAAATCAGACTGCCTTTTGCTACTGTCAGAGTAACAGGAAGACTTAAAAAAAAAACAACCTTTAAAGTTGTCTGCCCTATTTTTTGGGTGTAAAAAACATGTTATGTAACGTTACAAAATCTGGCCAATCGAGAGGGCTTTCTCTGGTTTTCTGTTTCGTGCTTCTTTAATAAACCCTACATTGTCATTTCAAAAGATCTTGCCAACATTAATTCATTACCACTGTACCCATCAGCACAATGAGAAATATTTGCATATCTCTTTGGTATAGCAGTGGGGAAATGAGGTCAGAAGCAATTCAGGGCTTAGAAGTTCGTGGCTTTTATACTCTCTATATAATGAGTCTTCCTCTTTATTTTCCAAACTGAGCTCTCAGTCCACACTGAAGTAGGGAATTTGATTCTGCTCCAGGATTTTGTGACAAATGCATACTAGCTATTGACTAACAGACCTATATGAAATAATTTTTTATTCACAGCTTTTTATTTATTTATTTTTAAATATGTCTTTATTGATTTCAGAGAGAGGAAGGGAGAGGGAGAGAGAGAGAAATATCAATGATGATGAGAGTCATCATTGATCATTGATTGGCTGCCCCCTGCAGGATCCTGGCTGGGGATCAAACCATGTGCCCTGACTGGGAATTGAATGGAGATCTCCTGGATCCTAGGTCGATGCTCAACCGCTGAGCCACACCCGGCTGGGCTATTCATAGCTTTTTATACATATCTACTTAATGATAGTATCTATATAGATGAAATCAGAAAGCTATTTAAACTTAGGTGGAAATATTTTCTTGTTGGCTTATAAATCCTGTTTGTTAAAAACTAACCTACAACATTCCCAGATTTTAGGTTAGCAGAGAGGCAGAGCAGATGCTGAAGATACCCTTTAAATTCTTTGTTGCCACATGAGCTGCACTAGTCGTGTGGATGACTGTGGAAGCTGGGTTTGGAATCAAAATTTATCAACATGTTACCCTAGGAGTCCTTATGAGGAATCACAGTGAAAGACTGATCTTTCACTAAGGAAGATAATCGGTGAGTCCTTGCGCATGATAATAAAAATCCTCAGATCTCCTTCATGAGGGAAATCCATTTGCATCTATTCCTGGGACCAAGATGGGAGATTCTAGGGGGGAAAAAGATTCTTTTCATGAAGACATTTGCAATAACAACTACTATATATAGATAATAGATATAGGATATAGATAGATAGATATAGACATACATATATAGATATATAGATATATATATATTTAATCCTCAATGAGGAGATTTTTTCCATTGCTTTTTCAGAGAGAGTGGAAGGGGGAGAGAGAGAGAGAGAGAGAGAGACATCAATGTGAGATCGATTGGTTGCCTCCTGCATGTGCCCCAGCCAGGGCCAGGGATCGAGTCTGCAACCCAGGTACGTGCCCTTGGCTGGAACTGAACCCGGGACCCTTCAGTCCACAGGCCAACGCTCTATCCACTGAGCCAAACCGGCTAGGGCACAACTGCAATATTTTTTATTTTTAAAAAACATTTCACAGAAAGCTATTTTTGCAGTGATCGCGTTACCACAGGGTCAGCAGGAAGCACACAGGCATTCATTCACTTCATTCTGGTGACGGAGGGCCCATGGACATAATCTACGAAGTTCTTCAGACTTCGAGGCGGGCAGAACACTTCTGTCAGCTGCTGGACTGGCCTGAAGAGCATGAAGCTCTGGCCATTTCGTTCAGGAAGGGACAGTAAGGACGGCGGGTGGAATCACGGGGATGGGGGAGTCTCGGCGCCAGGTGTGGGCCCTGAGGCCGAGGCTGCGGGCCGGGCCCAGCCGGGCCGGCTGGAGGGCGAGGGCCCGCGGGGCAGGGGTGAGCGGAGCGGCCCCTGCTCCTCCGGCTCCTCCTTTCCATTCCGGGAGCCCTCGGCTCCCCGTCAGTGCTCAGCACACCTACCCCACTTCACCTCTGCTGGGAAGAGACAGACACCAGCCGGACCCCTCGTAGCCCTGTTCTTGGTACAACACCGAAAGACTCGCCTTCGATTATCTTTAGTTTTGGAAATCTATACTTCTTTCTCCTAACCTTGGAAATTAAATGATTCAATAAAAGGAAAAAGGTTTTGTCACGCTTTTGCAATTCCAGTAAAAGATACGTCTTCTTATCTCTTTTTGGAGGGTGGGGGGAGGTTATATTGATATTTATTTGGGGGGAAATTAAGACTCAGAACCCTTTTAAAACACAGCACTAGCCAAGCACACATTTTCTTAGCTTCCTATCTCTTGTATTCTTCCAACAAAGCTAATACATTTTTTAAAATTCTATATTTGTAATACTGTAAAGCCACAGCTGACGTAAGTCCAGATTAAGATAAAGTGTCAAGTTCAACCTCAGATGACGGCTATGCCAGGATTTTGACACTAACATAGAAGAGTTCTGTTCAGCTGAGCATCCCTATAACCCAGCCGCTCCAAAAAATTAAAATTCTAGAATTTCGGAACAGGAGGGGACCTTTGTCTTTGTGACTACCCCTCAGTCTTGCTCCCCCATGAGTCTTGCCTCCAAAATGTCCCTTTTATGTGAAGTGGGCCTCGGGTGCAGCCGGAATTTGGGTCCTTTACCTCTTTGTAATCAGAGAAAACACAACTGGCTGAGATTGTTGTCAGCACGTGGGTGTGGCTGGCAAAAAGTACTTTCTGTGACCGATAGTTCTTTCTCCACTGTACTTCGCTTTCATTCTGTCTCTCATGAATAAAACATATTCACATGACATTCTGTACTTTTCTGTCCTCGTTGGGTTCGCGCAGATGGCCGCTTCCTTCGGGCAGCAGGAGGGAGGGTCAGCGCGGCGTGGCGAGGGCTGAGGCCGAGCGGCGGCAGTGCCAGTGCCGCGCCCGGCGAGGTTGATCTGAGGCAGTTATTACAGAAAAAGAGAGGGCGAGCCACAGAATCTGCGTAAGAGTGCATGTGGGACCCTCTTAGAACAGATGAAAATCCAAGTCCTGAGCCTGTTTTCTTCCCTATAGAAAGCTTGTTTTCATTCCAGGACAAAAGAGATTCCCAGTAACTCCTTTCCTGGGAACAAATTTCCCTGTCTTCAGGGAAAAAGGAGAGCAGGAAGGAGAGAGAATCAGAGTAGTTTCAGATTCAAACTCTTACAAAAATACAGCCTCGGGCCAGATTGAAAATACAAGCCTTTCACAGAGTGAACATAGCTTTGTTCTTATGGAACAAGGTAAAACATTTGGAAGGCCGCGTCCAAGAGCAGTTGGGTTCATTCTGAGTGTAGTTAGGACAGCAACGGGACTCGCGGCTCATCTAACGGGGTCGGGCCATCTCCTGTCGCTGGCCTCTGGGCTCCCTGCAGCAGCTGCTGGGCACGTGGTTTTTCCACAGCTGAGTTACCCCTGTGCTAACGTGGCCTGTGGGACGTTTACAAGCAGTCTGAAACTCTGTGATGAAAGGTCCAGACAGGTTCCGAGGGCTTTGAAACCGTATTTCTCCGACGTGTGTGTGTGTGTGTGTGTGTGTGTGTGTGTGTGTTTTAAACGATATGTTAGAAACAAAGGTTAGTTACCAGGAGGATTTCAACAGGTTTGCCCCTAACCTTTGCAGAGCTATGACAAGAGCACAAAAGAAGGCCCACGTACTGTTTCAATATTTAAAATTTACAAACAAAGCTAACAAACTATCAAAATAAGATAAAGATATATTCTTTCCTTCTGCATGGACACACATGCCTTCATAGTCTCGAAGGCTCGATTTGGGTTTAGAATTCTCAAACGGCTCAGAGTTCCACACCAAAGAGTGTGGGAAAAGCCAGCTCCCAGCCCCCAGCCTCCAGCGCCCTCCTCTCCCTACCCCAGCTCTGCTCCACACTGGGAGCGTCCTCATGCTCATCCAGGTGAGCTTTCTAATTCATATGTTTCAGTTCCAGTCACACGCCCTTCAAACAGCCACTCCTGGGGGCTGGCGATGTGTGCATGGGGGCACCGTCCACCACTGGAGGACAGATCCAGGGAAGAGTCCCACGCGGGCTCTGGAAGTGGGCTCAGGGGCCATTTGGGCAAGAAATGCTGTGGTTCCAGGTCCCCAGAGCCTAGTCTAGACGAGTGACACAGAGCAGGGTGGACCTATCCCCTTTGTCCCATGGATGCCTTCCTTCACATGTGAAAAGAAAGATCAAAGGGGCCCTAAAACCTGGGGCTCAGGGCAGGGGGTCCTCTGGCCTGGGTCCAAGTGTAAATGAACTTTCAATATTTTTTCACTAATTTTCATTAAAGTAATACATGTACATAAAGCAAATCAAATAGTAAAGACTAGTTTCTAATGGGAAGTCAACTCTCACTCCCCTCTTTGCAACCGTTCTTCAGAGGCAACCTCTTTGAACCACTTCTAGTATTTCCCTCAATAACCCTAGATTACGTTTTTACCTCTATTTATTAATGTATCAACTTCAGACATTATCTTCTTTATATGCACAATCATAAACTCTACAAAAGTTGCAAGCTTAGCACAAAAACTTTTTTCCTGAAACATCTGAAAGTAGGTTGCCAATATGACACCCCATCACCCCTGTATTTTTTTAGTGTGTATTTCCAACATGTGTGAGCATCCTCTTATAAAACCACATGACAATCACCAATCCTCAGACTCCATCCAATTGTCCCAAAAATGTCCTTTAAAAAAAAAATATATATATATATATATGTCTTTATTGATTTCAGAGAGAGGAATGGAGAGGGAGAGGGAGAGAAACATCAATGACGTGTCATTGATCAGCTGCCTCCTGCATGCCCCCCTCACCACTGGGGATAGAGCATGAAATGCATGTGCCCTGACGGGGAATTCGCCTGGATCATAGGCTGATGCTCAACTACTGAGTCACGCCAGCCGGGCTACACCATTTTATATAAAGGACTTGAGCATCTGTAGATTTTGATACGGGTGGTGGTGTCCTGGAACCAATCCCTCATGGGTACCAAGGAACAACTGCACTGAAGGATTTTAAATAGGTTTTAAACATACAGATTTGCATTTTGAAGAGATCACAATGGATATAGTGGGGTGAATAGAGTGCTGGGGCAAGGGTAGGCAGAAGGAAACCTGTCAGGAAGCTATTTCAATAGTCCAAGTGATGGATATTGGTGCCAGTGGCATGGAAGAAAGAGAACAAACTGAAGAGATTTAGGAGTTAGAGCTGACAGGGTAGGTAGAATGATCGGTGACACAAGGTAGGAAGGAGGAAGAGTCAAAGGTGACTCCTTGTCTTTTCCTTGGTGGTGCTTATAACGACTATGACTAGTTACTTGTGCAACTATTTATTTAACATCTGCTTTCCCCACTGGATTATATGCAACCCAAGGGCAAGGGCCAATCTTATTCAACACTTCCTCCTTTGTGCACATGCTCTAGCATAATGTGTGGCACATAATGTGTTTAAAAACTATTTGTTGGTTAAATTATATTTTTGGTTGTAAGCAAATGGATTTATAATGGTGTCATTCACTGAGTTGGGGGCATGAAGGAGGAAGTAGAAGTTTGTAGGATGAGTTCCGATGATACTGAGTTGCAGGTTCCTGTGAAACATCCAAGGGGAAATGTCCTGCAAGGGATTGGAAATACAAGTCTAAATCTCAGGAGAGAGAAGTGGGCTGGACAGATGTGGGAGTCATGAGCAAAGGAAAGCAATCAAAGGTAGAGAGTATCTGAGATAACCTGATTAGAAGGTTTAGAATAAGAAAGAGACCCGAGGAGAGCACTTCGAGGAGGAAAAATTTAAGGGGTGTGCAGAGGAGTAGCAGCCAACAAAGGAGACTGAGGAATGGCAGTGTTCTGGTAGGAGGAAATCCAAAAGAAAATGGAATGAGGTTTAAGGGAAGAATGTTTAAGAAAGAAAGAATCAGCCCCGCTTGGTGTGCTCAGTGGTTAGAGCGCCGGCCCTTGCACCAAAAGGTTGAGGATTCGATTACCTGGCAAGGGCATGTACTTGGGTTTCAGGTTCACTCCCTGATCCCAGTCGGGTTGGGGCCCTTGATGGAGGCAATCAGTCAATGTGTCTCTCACATCAGTGTTTCTCTCTCTCTCTTTCTCTCCTTCCCTTCCTGCCTTCCACTATCTTTGAAAAGTCATGGAAAAAATATTCTCAGGTGAGAATAACAAAAAAAGGAAAAAAAAGAAAGAAGGAATCAACAGTGTCCAGTGCTTCTGAGAACTCAAACAATGGAGGTAATTGATAACCAGTTTCAGCACAGTGGTGGACAAAAGCCAGAGTGAATTAAGGAGAAAATGGAAAGAGAACACGGACTTAGCAAGAGTAAGCAGCTTAATAATTGATTTGTCAGATTAGGGAACTGTCATCCTTAC
Source organism: Miniopterus natalensis (assembly GCF_054644295.1). NCBI lineage: Eukaryota > Metazoa > Chordata > Mammalia > Chiroptera > Miniopteridae > Miniopterus > Miniopterus natalensis. The sequence goes on from NC_142094.1 coordinate 42,496,989, forward strand.
AAACAATTGATAATGATCCAAAGAGGATAAACAAAGAACTTCAATTTTTACAAAAAGGGAGGGCACAGAGTGGGAGTGCAGCCAAGCCCTTGATGAGGTGATAACACGAGGGTTCAGGGCTAAGGAAGGGGTCACCAGGATGAATGCTCAGAAATGGGAAGAGGGGAGATTAACGATGGTGGTGGACTGAGTGGAAGCTACTCTGACACTCTCCCGGGACCAAACTGGAATTAAAATATAGAAAATCCGTCCTGAATAACCAACTGCAACTGAAGATGAGCTGGAAAGCACCTCATATCCAAGGAGAAAAAGTGGAGGCTGCATTGAGACTGATAGGAAGTGTGGAGGTGCAAGGGCTGGCTGGGCTCCCACAGGCAGCAGCTGAAGGTCCGAAGGGAGATCTCAGCTGTTGGGGGTTCCCACTGAAGAGTCTGGGGCCTAACCCCCAGGCTGGGCTTCCCAGCCAAGAGCACCAGAACTGAGAAATGTGCCCACTTAACATCTGGCTGTGAAGAGCAGCCAGGTTTCTGTCTGCCAGGGAGAGACTGCTGGAAATGCAGGCACCTTCTTGAAGAGCCAACACACAAAGTTTCATGCGCAGCCACTCACCTTGAGGGAGGGCAGAGTGGACTGGAGCTGTGTGAGGAGAATCTAGAGTTGTGGGCTCTGGAGATAGAGCTCAGAGGGCACCCCTCTAGATTCCTGTGCCAAGTCATTCCCCCATACTGCAGAGGACATCTTTCTTAGGCAGACATTTACCTTCCAAGTAGTTTTTGCCTAAGGGGGAAGCAATTATACCATCCTGCTAGAAAACCTCTTGCTCTGCCCTGAGGAGTTTCTACAGCCTGATGTTCCTTAAGAGAATCAGACTAATCAGCCTACAGGCAGAGGAAGAGCTCAGAGTGCTTTGAGTCTTTGCCTGATCTTCTTCTGGACCCAAGCCTTGAAAAGCAAACTTTGGCGTGCATCTTGGTCCTGTCCAAACACACCCAGCCCCAACAGAGGGGACCTCAAGCTGTGGGGTTGTTGATAGCTCCAAACAGGGTTCTCAAGGCCAGTCACAAACAGCGTCTGACATTGGCCTGCACCAGAGACCTTCCAAAAAGACTGAGAGCCCTAGCAGGCCTACCTAATACATAGAAACAAACCCAAATAGGCAGCCCAAATGGGGAGACAAAAAAAGCCCCAAATGAAAGAACAAGAGAAGTCTCCAGAAAAAGAGCTAAACAAAATGGAGATAAGCAATCTATCAGATTATAGAGTTCAGAATACTGATTGTAAGGATGCTCAACAGCATGAAAAAATATATGGAAACTATAAAAAATGACCAGTCAGAAATGAAGAATGACATAGCAGAAATAAAGAATACATTGGAAGAATAAACAGCAGATTAGAGGAAGCTGAGGATCCAATCAGTGAATTAGAAGATGGGGTAGAAAAAAAAATCACTCAATCAAAAAGAGATTGAAAAAGAAAAAACAATTAAAAAACAGGAGGACAGTTTAAGGGAGCTGTAGGACAACATGAAACATAACAATATTTGCATCATAGGAGAGCCAGAAGAGGTTGAAAGTAAGCAAGGGTTAGAGAACCTGTTTGAAGAAATAATGGCAGAAAACTTCCCAAACCTGGTGAAGGAAAAAGTCACACAATTTCAGAAGGCACAGAGAGTCCTAAGTAAGAAGAATCCAAAGAGGCCCATGCCCAGACACATCATGATTAAAGTTCCAAAAATTCAAGACAAAAAGAGAATATTAAAGGAGCAAGAGAAAAGCAACCTGTTACCTACAAAGGAGCTCCCAAAAGTTGTCAGCTGACTTCTCATCAGAAATTCTACAGTCCAGAAGGGAATGGCATGAAGTATTCAAGGTAATGCAAAAACAAGGATCTGAAACCAAGACTACTCTATCCAGCAAGGCTATCATTCAAAATAGATGGTAAAATAAAGAGCTTCCCAAAGAAAAAGAAAAAAAAAAGGCTAAAGGAGTCTATCACCACCAAACAAGGATTGCAGAAAATGTTAAAGGAACTGCTGTAATTAGGAGTAGAAATAGAAGCATTGCAAGAAATGTTAAAGGGACTGCTGTAATAAGAAGAAGAATAGGGAGAGAAACATAGGCATAAAGAATTTAAATCGCAATAAATAAGGATCTATCAATAATAACCTTAAGGACTTTAAGGGAGAGCTCAACAGCAATACAGTCATAGTCATGGATTTTAACACTCCACTGACTTCACTGGACAGATCTTCCAGACAAAAAGTCAACACAGAAACAGTGACTCTAAATGGCATACTAGATCAGATGGATTTAATTGATATTTACAGAACATTTTACCCCAAAACTGCAGAATACACATTCCTCTCAAGTGCACATGGGTCATGCTCAAAGATAGACCACATGTTAGACACAAACCAAATCTCTACAAGTTCAAGAAGATTGAAATCATATCAAGCATCTCAGATCACAATGGCATGAAATTAGAAATCAACTACAGTAAAAACACTCAAAAACATTCAAACATATGGAAGCTAAATAGCATGTTATTAAACAATGAGCGGGTTACCAATAAGATCAAGAAAGAAATCAAAAACTTCCTGGAAACAAATGAAAATGAACACACAACAACCCAAAATGTATGCGACACAGAGAAAGCTATCCTGAGAGGGAAGTTCATAGTACCACAGGCCTACTTCAAAAAGCAAGGAAAATTTTTAGTAAACTATCTAATCCTACAACTCAAAGAATTAGAAAGCTGCCCTGTGAAGCCATCCGGACCAGGGCTTTTGTTTGCTGGGAGTTTTTTTATTACTGCTTTGTTTTCATCGATTGTTACTGGCCTGTTCAGGTTTTCTGATTCTTCCTGATTCAGTTTTACATGATCTCACTCATATGTGGAATCTAATAAACAAAATAGACTGAGGATCAAAATAGATCCAGAGACACAGAAGCATGGAACACACTGAGGAATTTCAGTGGGAAGGTGGGAGTGGGGGAGGGGTGGGGAGAGATTAATCAAAGAATTTATATGCATATATGCATAACCCATGGACACAGACAATAGTGTGGGGAAGACGTGGGGAGGGAGGCATGGATGCAGGGTGGAGGGGGTCAATGGGGGGAGGAGATATCTGTGATACTTTCAACAATAAAGATAAATTTTAAAAATAATAAAAATTTTAAAAATAAAAATAAATAGGAAGAGATTAGGGGAGATAACTTTCATTATTTTACCATTTTGTCTGCAGTCAGCTCTAGTCCTCAAGCTTCAAAAAAGGTCAAAGGATTTACTGTCAGGACTTAGTTAACCAATGAAACACCTTTCACATGTCCTCACTCAAACAGCAAGAACATAAAGCTTTGTTGACAAATTTTAGGACCTTTCTCTATGCTTCTCAACCTCTGCTTTACAAAGAGACTATCCAGTGAAGAAAGAGAAAAAAAATGAAAAGCAACAACAATTAAAATTCTCCTAGCTGAGAAATTGGGATTACTTACTAGTTAGCTAACTGTTTTTTGGGTTTTTTTTGGTTCAGAAATTTGATTTGCTCTGTATTATCACTCTTGCCCCTTTTCTCATTTTAGGGATGTTGAGAGAACTAATAAAACTATTTGTATGAAATGCTTAAAACCTGAAAATCAATGATAAAAATACAAGATGACACTTCCTTTCCTAAGGGTTAATAAATTAACCTAAAGTGACATTTACTATTGGAGGCTTATAGATTCAGCCCACTTGCTAACTAGAAAAACAGAAGATAAAGTGCAGATTCCACCCCTGATCTTGAAATTTCTAGAATTATAAGATCAGGAAAAACTGGCATGCGAAATGCTGTTTCAAGACTTAAGTACAGAAAAGCAGATCCTCACAACAGCCCTGACCTCTGAGGTCCCAAACTGACCTCCAACTTATCTTGTTGGAGCTCCAATCCTGAGTATTTTTGAGCTTGTCTCAGTCATTATCTTGAATTTACACTGGGAACAGAGCTTTTTGAGAAACACATGCGCACAAAAATATTTGCTCTTCAAAGTACATCAAAAGGACAGCATTCCTATAACTTCTTTACTCCTAATTTTGCCTACTTCCTGAGCTCCAACAAGATAAGTCTTCACTTCCTTTCATCTTGACCCATCTCTTCACCTCTAGTTAGGTTTTCCATCTATCATTATAATTTAGAAGAGGGTGTATAAGTCTGTCCCCGAATTTCATTCATTCCACAAATATTTCTAAAGTTCCTTTTCTTTTCCAACATTGTGCCAAGCTCTGCAGATACAAATGTGAATCAGGCCTGATCCTCAACTTCAAGGAAGCTAATGCTCTAGTGGTGATTCAAGAAAAAAGAAACACAAAGAATTCTGGTGACTTAGAGCATTTCCCAGAATATAAAAGTAATAAAACACTGGGTCTACTTTTGTAGATAAGTACCATTTCTCATTTTGTCTTATTGAAGCCATGGCTCCAAGTCTAAATACACCTGTGTATGCATATAACCTTAGATGTTTACACTGTTAAATTTTAAACTGGTCCTTAAGTAGAGGGCTTTTGCAATTCATTTATTCTTGGGTTTGTTTCTGAGGTATTTCTTAATACCGAAGCACTTATCAGATGATTTAAGCAAACCCACCAATTTTGAGAGTCAAAGGGCATATCTGATAAGTACAGGGCACAGTGTTGCAGACTTTTTTGTTCTCCCTGGTTTTAACGGCTTATTTTTTTTGCCTTTTTTGGAGAGACAGGTTTAAATATTGTGTAGAATTCATATTTAACAAACAGCTCTGAGTTGTTGAGTCATTTGACTATCTGAAGAGTGTTTTTACAATTTAATATCTGGGCTCCTCACTTCATACACTTGGTGTTTGAAACTGAGATACACAAGGTACAATAAAAGTTCACAACGTTTTACCACAACAATTATTTAATATTTATCTCTTCACTTTTATTTTCTAATTACGAATTCAGAGTTTGACCATAATAATTCTAACCTGTAATCTTGATGAATGCTGAGTAGATTAGTGTAGAATCATATGTAGCCCATGAGCTCGAAATCGAGTTATCTTATGTATAATAAATATTTCAATTTCATTCATTCTTTCATCTAACAAACATTTACTGAGAGTCTTCTAAGAGGCAGGTGTGGTTCTGGGTTTTGAGAATACATCAGTGAACAACAACAAAAATTTCTTACCCCTAGGGAACTTACATTCATTTAACCAAAAATTCCAAATAACCAATTTTGAGAATGGACTCCACTTTTACGGAGGAAGAGAGACAAAAGACAAGAATCCCAAATCATTTGAAAGTTGCAATCAGGAGACATCGGTTGTAGTGGAGCTGCACTAGGCCTTCTTGCTGTTTTCTGGGTCTTAGTTTTCTTATCTGTTAAATGATGGCATTGAATTTCATAATCTCCAAAGTTTCTTCTGAATTGGACAGTCTATTATTCTATGATATGTAATAGGCATTTACTTACTTACTTGATTAATTAAGGTAAATTTAGAGTGAAATGCGCAGATCATAGAGATTTATTTTTTAAAAGTATAGAAATGTTCAGCCCGGCTGGGGGTGGCTCAGCGGTTGAGCGTCGACCTAGGATCCAGGCGATCGGGGTTCGATTCCTCAGTCGGGGGCGTGCAAGAAGCAGCTGATCAATGACTCTCTCATCATTGATGTTTCTATCTCTCTCTCCCTCTCCTTTCCTCTCTCTGAAATCAATAAAGATATATTTTTTTTAAAAAAAAAGAAATGTTCAGGAGTCATCTCAAACTCCTCTACCTTTCGCAGCTACAGTACAGTATAGAATCATGCATTGTGTTCAGAGTCATGACCCTGAGGCCTTGCAGAATGCTGAATCAGTAAGAGAAGACTTGGTTATGTTCATTAGACTACTTATTAAAGCAAGTAAACGCACTGAGGCAATTTAGAGAGATTTCAAACAAAAAGTGTCTTCTCATTAACCCATAGTTAATCAGAAACCCGATGAACCAGTGTGCTCTATCCCAAGGTTTTACTGTTTTCAGGCTTACGTACTCTTCTTTATGACCACGCCCAAGCCACAGATCCACACCCCAGCCATTTCACGTTTATATACTAAAATCAATGGATCATCTCTCCCTCAAACGATATGACGTGCTTCCATCAAAACACTCCAGAGACAGAAAAGTAATTATTCAAATAAGAAATTGATACAAGTAAAGTGATAAAATTCTGAGTTTTATTAAAAAAATAATAAAGGGACCAAGGTCCCGGAAAAGGTAGACATTTAAAGGGACAGGTACCCCAAAGAGAAGAGATTGAAAGGTGCAGATGCCCAAGACAGAACAGACGCTTGAGGAGAGGACCTTAGCAGACTGAAGACTTTTAAAGTGGTGGGTGCCAAGGAGAGCAGGACATTTTAAGGAGACTACGGCCAAGCTTGGAAGACATTTAAGGGGTCATGGGCTGAAGTTTGAGAACATGTTATTAAAGAGGCAGGGATAAAGGAGTCACTTGTCAATAGCCTGAAAGGATCGTTCTCAAAGGAAGAACATGTACTTTTGCAATCCCTCATTATAATTAAAAAAAAAATAGACATAAGCAGTGATAGAAGTCCAAGTTTTGCTTTAAAATATTCCAGATGTATCCTACTGAGTATATGTGCAATTAAAAGTAAGTTAAAAAAAAAAGAGAGAAATAAAACATCCAAGTAAGCTACCATTTGAGTAAATCTTAATCCTTTCTAGACTCTAAATATCCATAAGCATTAAGATATGCTAAATAAGGGTCTCTGGAAAATGGGATCTCACTCATGAGATTGAGTGTTAGAAATGCTAGGCTATGCTCTTTTATCCACTGTACCTACGAAGCTAAAGCAGAATTCTTCGACATCTTTGCGGACACGTTAACCGGCTCAACTCCCTAGAATAACATAGCAAGATTTAAATTTTTAAATTTTAGGTATTCGATTTTTGATTCTAGCATTCAGGAAAGACTTTAAGCTTGGCTTACTATATTAAACCTGTAGACTCATTCATCAGTCGGAACTCACTGCAAAATCACAAATTTCTTTCACAGATAATCCTCGTAGCATTCTTTTTTGTCTTCAATCAGCAAGGAAATTTTAGTTCTTAACTTACCACGAATATCTCCTCAGAAGTTATTATTGTCCACAATAACATATCCATTCTTTACAAAGACTAGACTTCCATTTCCTCTCTCCACATTGCCTTGGATTAGACCATCTCTTCCATCTCCCTTTTCTCAGTTACTTCCTTTCACTAGTCAGTTAAGTCAGTCTTTCAGAAACTCTAGTTTTTATCGCTTTCTGGTTTTCTCTCTCCGAGTTCTCCTTGACTTTTAAAACACCTCTTCTCATGAGTCTACCTATCAACCTTAACACTCGTATTGAGCAACTAGTGCAGGCCCAACCACGTGGGCAGTGCGTGTGGAGGGATGTGAGAGATCCAAGGGTGGAGCCTGCAGTCACGGGGCTCACTGCCTAGGTCGAGAGGCGGCAAACGCATCAGAGTAAACAAAACCGTTACATTAAACCATGTGATCTTGGCAACCAGAGTAACTCTATTTCAGAAAACCAAGTAGCTTGCAGAGAAACAAAGGCATGCCATCATCTGCTAGGGAATTATAGGCAAATCTGCAGAGCCGTACATCCTTCTCGGTGCTTCCTCCCGACTTTGAAGCCTACATGCAGCTTATTGGAAAACAAGGAAAGAATCCAACCACGTAGACTAGTGGATTTATGTATATTTTAATGTATTTTCTTTCGATCTATGTTAATTTAGCTGGATCCCTAAACATGATTAGGCCGTGTCCAGGTACAAATAACAGAAAGTGTGAAAATGTGTGTGTGTGTGTGTGTGAGAGAGAGAGAGAGAGAAACAGAGAGAGAAACAGAGACAGAGAGACACTTAGCCAGGTGAGACTCAATCAAAAGATGCATAATCATCCTTGGCAGGGGACATGCCATGATCACGAAGGTGGTTTTCCCAGGGCGAGGCTCACCCATTGCACTCCCGGTGTGCTGACGCCTGCAATTTCCCCAAATGTGGGAAACTCAACTACATAACTTGTGGGGTGCGGGGAGCTGCATTTGCACCCTCCCCCTAATTTAAAAAAAAAAGGTGCATAATCAGAACACTATAGTGACCCAACTGTTCCACCAACATGAACCTATGTCATTGGGTAGAAATATCACCAGACTAGCGGCCTGATTTATTAATTAATGCCTGACTCATGTGTACCACATAAAAAATAACTCTTTTCAAGACATATCTGAAGCAGGTACTACCCCAAATAGACATGTCTTTATAATAAAGTCACACACTGACTTGGGGACCACCTGCCTATTCTTACCGTAAGAAGACTTCTATTAACTTCAGCAGAAGGCTTATGCACTTGACCTCTTCCCCAGTTTATTCTAGTTTTACAAGGTGCTGGGTTTTGATTTCTGATCTGGCAGGGATGTTCCACCCCATGCCTTCCCCCCCCCCCCCCCCCCCCCCCCCCCCCCCCCCCCCCCCCCGGGGATGGTTACTGAGCTCGTCCAGGTAGGGAAGGAAAAATTCCTCATTTTAAAAACGTGAGGAAAGGGTGCCCTCTGCAGGAAAAAGTGACAACTGCAGCCCGGTGAGCTGTCAGGACAGTGCCCTGTGCTTTCTGTCGCACTGCATTGTTTCCCTCACAACGTGGCGCTGCTGTTCTAAGTGTCATTTACAGCCGGTTTAGCAGGAAAAAGACACCGTGACAGCAAGGAGAGATATACAGGGTAGGGGCACAAAAGAACTAGGAGGAAGGAGAGGTTAAGGAAGAAAGCAGGCTCTTTCGGCCAGATTGGGCTTCCCTCGCAACCCAAATCAGACCCATTGCAATTAAGAAAGTTATCCCTTAGCCCAAGGGGTCCACTTTGGGATCATTTAATACGATCCTTGACCCACAGAATCACCAAGGGACCTGTTTAAGATTACAGATTCCTAGAGTCTCCAAGAAACTAATTCAAAAATTTGGGGAAAGACCTAGTCATTTGTCTTTTTAAAAGGCTTTCCTGAAGATCACGGGCGTCTCTTTTATAGACGACTAAAAGGGAAAAAATATTTTAAGGGGATTCAGTCCTTGCAGGATTTGGCAAACTTGGCTTCCATTTCTCAGTTCAATAACAACAAATGTAGTGAGAATCTATTCTGTCAGTGAGTTCTCTAGGAAATAAAAGCACAATTTATTGAATAAGCCCATCTATACCTTACGGAACTTACTAATCACACCTGTGTTCAATGTTTTCTCCTATCCATTTGGGTAAAGAATTTATGACCCAACAGATTGGTAATTTCCTATCCAGACCTCACTGTCTCCCATCTATGTACTGATCAACCCAGTTAGGGAACAGGGGTGATCTTTTGGAACTGAATTTGAATCCCAACTCAACAACTCATCAACTATGGGACATTAAAAAAGGTAGCTAGCCCAGCTAGCGTGGCTCAGAGGTTGAGCATCGACCTAGGATCCAGGAGATCACAGTTCGATTCCTGGTCAGGGCACATGCCCGGGTTGCGGGCTCGATCTCCAGGAGGGGGCGGGCAGGAGGCAGCAATCAATGACTCATCATTGATGTTTCTATCTCTCTCTCCCTCTCCCTTCCTCTCTCTGAAATCAATAAAAATATATATTATAATAATAATAATAAATAAAAATTTTTAAAGTTACCTAACCTTTCTAAACCTTTATTTATTATAGGAGATAGTCATACCTGCCTCTGAAGGCTGCTATAGGACTCAAATGAAATAATTTAAAGTCCTTTGCACCCTACCTGGCACATAGTGTTCAATAAATGTTATTTATTAAAAGTAGAAGTAATATTAGCCTGCTACCTTGTCTTCTAGAACTTCTCTCCAAGGCCTGTGTAATCTAATGACTCACTATGTACATAGGTCTTTCTGTGTCCTAATGCCCTGCTTTGAGGAAAACAGCTTGGCCTTGCCTCCAATAACCTGTAATGGAAGGGAAGTAAGGAAAGTGTCCTTCCCGCCTCAGAATTATAGCAGGTAGATAAAATAAATATATTTATTAATGCTCAATTCCCTTCCCCACCCTCTCTCTATCTATAATGTTAGGATGACATAGTTGAAACTTACCTTAATGGAGATTTCAGACTTTGGTGAGCAATAGAACCATCAGGAGCCCACATTAAAAGTGCAGTTCCCTAGGCCACTCTGCAGGATTCTGATTAAGTAAACCTGGTGTGGAGCCCAGGAATCTTCACTTTAACAAAGCCCTAGATCACACTTTGAAAAACATGGCCTTAAAAATTACCTAGTCCTAGGGTATGAGCCTCAAACCTTTCAGGGGCCAAGTAGATTATGCATGTCTATGAAAGGGCAGGGTATAAGATAAAAGAGGAATGATCCTTACCAAATGGAACTGGAAAGCGTACGCCCTACATAGCTTCTTTTCTTTTTAAAAAAATTAAGTTATAACGCATTCTGAAACAATTTGCTAGACGACTAAATTTATCTTTGAGCCCAGAAAGGTCAAATGTTGCTCAGTGTTAATCCAGTCATGGTAGAGCTGGGCCCGGAGCCTCACTTTGTGAATGCTCTGCTCACCATGCCATGTTAGAGCCTCATGAGTGGAACTCAAGAGCTTTTTTCTTCTTTGGCCCAAGACTCAATCTCATACCCAGTTGGAGAAAAGCACAAGTAGTATTGAAAAAGCTCAGCTCAGAGGGTCACTCTAGCCCGAGCTGTCCCCGAAACAGAATTTTCTTAGAGCAAAGCAGCCTGGAGCTCACAAAGGAGTTCTTCACCCAGCGGTCCTGAGCACCAAGACCCTCATACTGCAGACACATACCATCAATTATTTTGTGACAGAATTCAACACTATTTAAATGTTTATTTTCAAAGCAACCAGAAGCGGTTTGTATCCTTCCTGAGAGAACTATCCACTTGGTAATGGTGATCAATTACAAGGACTATCAGACTAAATTAGTCCTTAGAGATGTCCCCAATGTATAATCAAGTAGAAAAATAAAATTGCAATGAAAATGTAGGTAGTAAAGCAGTAGAAAGTATATATATATATGTGTGTATATATATACACACACACACATACAGTGAAAAGAAAGAAAAATGTTTGGAAAGATATATACCTCTTAACAGTAAATTCCTTTGAAGAATGGAACTGGGAAGAAGAGAGCACTTTCTTTTTATTTTATATACCTCTAAATTTTTTTAAAACAACTAGAATGGGTCATTTTTGTACTTTTTTCCCCCCTCAAAAATAAAATACAGATATTGGAAAGATGACAGTGACAATAGTGTAGTTAATCTCATCAAATCCCCACATAAAACCAAGAGAGAAAGAAACAGCAAAACCAAAACCTACGGACCACGTTTTGCAAAACTAGGTGACCAGGTGTCTCAGTGAACCCCATATCCAAGCATATCACTAACAGCCACGTCTGCACAATTTCAGGGTCTGTGTGGGAGAAAGCAGAGGAAGCAGCGGGACATCTGACAGACCCCCAAACTGGAAACCCCCCAAATAAGCCACAGGAAAGTGAGGTGAGTCAATTTAAGAACAAGAGATTAAACTGGAGGAGTTTGGCCTAATCCTATTAGTGGGTGAATGCTCGGGGCTCTGCTAAAATCTGAAGTGGCGAGGGCAATCTCGCCCCTATAAACGCTTTTTCCCCCTATGAACTCTTGAAACCGACCAGCCAGGGCTCCATTCCGAGGCATGGCCACACACTGAGGGGAAACTTCCAGGTGTAGAATCAAAATTAAGCAGGCTTAAGATAATAGAGGCAAGGAAAAAAAAGGCCTGGATCAAGCAGGGGGAGGGAACAACCCCAGGAAATTGCAGAGAGGAGCCACCGTCCTTGAAAACACTGCGCACATATCCTAACATTTCAGGAAAATCAACAGCACGTAAAATAAGCAACAGAAAAATATCAAGGCTAAATCCAAGAAATGCAACAGATAACGCCTTAAGAGAAATAGAAGGTGGGAGAAAAGGAACATTTAAAAACCAAAAAGAAATAAAACAGATTAAACAGAAACTGACAAATACTGAAGATAAAATAAGAACATCCAGCATATGGGTAATGAGATATCTATACTCTCACTGCTGGGATAGATCCCAACAATATTGGGAACATAAATGTTTAAATAATTTTTAACTTTTTAGTTTAATATAAACTAAAAAAGATTAAGAGCTCATTCAGTGCTATTTTAGTTGTTTCACTAATCCCCCTTTCCTAGGAAAGGTATCCTCTAGCTGGCTACAAAAAAGAACACTCGGGCTGAAAAGAGTCAGTGGATCAGCACATCTTAGACTGTCGGGATCCCAGATATCTTGGATTGATCCAGATTTTATAGGTCCTGTAGTTTACAGAATTTGGGGAGCCCTCATTAAGAAAAAAATACAAAAATGTCTTACTTTGGTAAATTTTACAAAAACATATGGCAGTTCAAGGTACCACTTTTTTTAAATTGATGTAGTCCTTTTTGGTTGTACAAAGACTTTGGCCCCTTCCATCCACTATTATAGAACTTCTAGGTTCTCCAAGTCACCTATTTCAGAAAGTATTTTGCTATCCCATACTATCTCCTTTTGAAAAAAATATACATGGAATATTCAGGATATACTGAGAAGCTTAACTTAACAAAGATACTATTTCCTCTCTCACTGTCCCTCTCATCCAAATTCCTAGAGAAGGAAACCTGATTGGCTCAGCTAGGGTGAAGACCAACTTAATTATTACCATTTGTTTTGGGGGTAGGACAGGATGCTGCTCTGTGGTACAAAATCTGCTGGAGGGCCCCCTTTGGAGGTAAGATAGCCCATAAAAGCAGTCACTATGAACTGAGTAGACACTCCAAGTGTTCTACTAAAGCTATTATTTATACTTATTTAATGAGTATCCATGTATATACATCCTGATAAACATTATCTGATTAATTTCTTAGGATAAATTCCTAAAGGTGGAGTTATTGGGCCCAAAACATAATAATCTGATTAAAGTTTTAAATTCGTGTTTTCAAATTGCTCTCCAAAGGTTGACTATTTCACATTCCTACCAGCAGTACATAAAATGGCCATTTGATGAAACACAACACAATTCTCAATACTGAATCTCATTTTTGAACACCTTTGCCAATTTGATGTATAAAGGTGGTACCTCATTATTTTAATCTGTCTTTTCTCTTATAATCGGTAAAGCTGAATAATTTCATCTGCTTTTTAGATATCTTTATTTCTTCATTTTTGAAGAGCTTATTCATATGGATTAGCCATTTTTAAATAGGGCTGTTTTTTTATCTTAATAGTTTATAACACTTTACATAATAAAGAAATTAACTTTTTAACATATATATTGAAAACGTTTCTATTAATAATTTTATTTTGTTTATAGAGTGGTTTGTGTGTGGGGGGGGGGTGTACCTGATTAAATCTAGACGGATGCTTTTACCTAAATATTACTTGTCCTCAGACCAACTTTAATAATAGATTTTTGTAAGTACTTTGGAGAACAATAGATAAAATATTAACAACCGGGTCTTGAGTACTTAATGAGTATGAAGTGGCAGCAAGTACTCAGAGCAGCCTCTGTGATACAAACAGCTAATTTCACCCCCTTCCGTTCAGGACCGCAGGTCCGCCTGTGTCTCTTCTCACCTCGCTTTCTGCAGCTGGCCCTAAACTGTCTCTCCCTTGAGTGTCATCTAAGCCATCTTTCATCACTGCGCCTCCCCAACCCCCCTGATATACGAATTTTCCGTCACACTTCTGCTTAACCCCCTGTGATGGTGCCCAACTGCCTTCCTGATCAAATCCGAGCTCCCTAGCACAAGGCCCTTGCCCTGCTGCTTCCTCCCTGATTTCTCGGGCCTTCCTCCATCTCACGTCACACACACTCCAGCCCTAACAGGCTGACTATGGTCCTCCAAATGCACCCTGCTGCTTCACAGGTTTGCAAAAGCTACTATTACTCCTTCTACGTGGAACCCCTTCCTCTCGGTCACCACTTGTAACTCTTCCTCATGTTTTCAGGCTCAGCCGTCTTTGCACATGGTCGGGCCTCTCTGCCTCTCTCCCGTTGCCTTAGGCACATGGCCTCTGCGCTCGCAGTGCTCCAGGCGTTTCTCACTCTTAGCACTTCTGAGGCTTTACTAGTCTGTGTCTTCCAAACAACTAAGTGTGGTGACAGCCCCCTCTTTCCCCATAATTCGAGGTCCTACACTGGGCCTGACACATCAGAGGCCATTAAGGTTTTGCCAGATAAATATATAGATGAATGAACATTTCCATGTTTTCTCAGGAAAAAGTGCAACAAAGCCAATATTCCACTAGCAAAGTTTTAAATAGAGATTAAACAATATAGTAGAGGACATTAGTAATAATTTAAAGAGTAGAATCACTTAGGATATTCAGTATTTGCTTTCCTGCCCTGTGCCTTAATTTCCACATTTTTAGGTCTAAAATAGTATCAAGCAAATATCTTCAGAAGATAAACTAGGGTAGAAGGAAGATTAAGGAATTTGGTTGTAAATGCTTCCATCTATCAGTTGCTGGTATAAAACTCCAGGAGACCTAAAGACATCTTATTGTCAAATATATATATAATATTAAAAGTTGTTGAATAATGTGATATGATTTATTTTTAGGGGAGTAATGCAAATGTAGTTCCTTTTTACATGGACCCCTTGATTTGAGGATTCCAAGAGGAAATTCCAGAGCTAGGATTTGGAAAAGATGAAAAGAGCTTAAGAAGATCAGATAAACTTCAAAGTTACTGAGAGACTAGATCTTAATTGTTCTCACGACAAAGTTATACACCTTAAAAATATACAATTTTTGTTTGTCAATTTTACCTCAATAAAGGTGGGGGGCGGGGGAGAAGGACCTAAAGTTGTTTGTGTGGGAGTCAAAATTGCTCAAGCTCATCTCACAATAAAGAATCCCCCAAAAAAGGATTGCTCTAGAAGATTCTAAGTGGGTATCAAAGTTACCTGGTCAAAACATTTGGGTGAAGACCCATAAATCATCTGGCCTAAATAATCTAGATAATGAATTAATCTAATAATTCTTTATTTTCCAGCTCAGTTTGCCAGTGTCGTTCTGGCCAAAGGGGGTCCTGAAGCGAGAGAAACAAGGGTAAAGTGAAGATCAGAGAGAGAGACCACCGGCTCTGGGAAGCCCTGAGGCTATGCGGGTGCTAAAGTAGAAGATGTGGCCACATGGAAGTAAGCTGGGCCCTCTGAGGACCCCTGCACTGCGACTGTGGTGACCTGTCCTCTCTACGGGGACAGAAGGGACAGCAACTCTGAGATGTGTGAGCAGGAGGCTCGGGTGCCCTGCTGGCTTCGCCACCGACTTTAAGAGGGTAGGAATTTGTCCGTCTATTGAAATCTCATCCCTTCTTTGAATTTCAAACTCTGTCTTCATCAGAAAACCTTCCCTAAGTCAGCCTGTATGATTTATAGTCAGTTTGCTGCAATTTAATACCTTAATAAATTACGCCCTTACATTATCACCTTACTAGGTTGTAAATGTCTTCAGGGCCCAAATCACGTTTTGGGTTTTCAAGTGCCCACGATGCCCGGGGTCGGGTGGAGGCCGCAGTGCGTGGCCGACGGGTGAGTGTCTGACGGTGGAGTTGGAGGGAGAAGCCGCCAGGCTCCCGACGTTTCCAAGCTTCTTTCCAGCTGGGAGCAGGAACGCCAGAGGCGCTGGGCCCTGTCCCCACACCCTCAAATCAGAGGGCCGCGGCTCACCTGGCCCGTGGTATATTTTCCTCCGGAGAGAGGCATCCTAAATGCAGGTTAGGTCCCACAGCCCCGTGAAGGACAACCGGGACAGCACAGCCCCTTGCAAGCCCCCTTGGGGACCAGGCCCTCCTCGGGCGCCTTGCCTTGCCTTGGCGAGCGCGTGGAGGGGCAGGTGGTGGGGTGGCAGGGCACCGGCAAGGGGGGGCGACTCCACGCAGGGAGCCTGTGGAGGGATTTGCTGTGTCTCTTCTCCTCCCCCACCCCTCTTGCTTTGTCTTCTTTCTCCGTGTTCCTCTCTTTGTCCCCCTTTCCTGGTCCCCTTCTTCTGCATTTGTCTGGGAGGACCCTGGAGTGTTCTTTTGATCGACTCAATCTTTCTCTGGCACTTGAGTCCTGATTGGCTGAAGGACTTAGAGGGGGAGAAAAACTTTAATTAAGTAGATAATCTCTTCTTGGGAAGTTTGGCAGCTCCATTTCACCTCCCCTTAACTCTGTTGGGATCGCTTACACACCAAGGAGTTGGGGTGCGAGGAGGATACTTCCCACCTCACCACTGTCTCCCAAGTTTTTAGGATTCTCCCTGTCGCTCCAGAGGATTATGTCGCTTATGAAGCCTTCTGTGTGCATCTTTCTTTTCACCTGTGCCCTCCAGCTCAGCCATAGCTGGTAAGTAACCTGGGACTTAGCGCGAGGCCAGTGCCTGTGCCGTAGGGGAGAGCGCTCGCTCTCATTTCCAGGAGTGTAGGACGCCTCGGGATCTCTCCCAGGAAAGCCTTCCCGGGGAGCAGGGCTCTCCGAATTTATGGCTGATTTCAGTACATCTTCAGGCTCCTACCAATTAAAGAATTAAAAGGTGGGGGGTTCCTATTTTGCTAAATTGCTATATTACAAATATTCTAAGTGGCCTTGGGGGAAAGGCAGTAGCCCTCCCCCCCCCCTTTTTTTTTTTACCAAACCCTGATTCCAGCATTATGGAGAAGAAGGTGCTCCAAAGCAAGTTCTACTGCATGTTGCATCTGATCTTTGAGGTGAAGACAAAAGTTCAGTGGGATCTTATTTTGCACTGTCTGACTTTAATGTTTTCCGAATATTCTAAGTAACAGCTCATATCGTCACTTCCTGAGATTAGAAATTAACTTGAGCTACTGAGTTGGTACTGGGCTAACAAACATGTTTGAAATAAAATATTTAGAAATCTAAACTTTTCCACAAATTTGTTTAATTTATCCAGTTTACAAACTTTTCTAAATTGCTCAGCGAATGAGATGACGTGTGTTAAAGTGCTTTGTAAACTATAAACCACTGCGCAAATGATAGGTGATACGATCATCATTTGCTCCTAGCTCTTGGGAACCACATAAAGTATCTATACATGGGAAAGTTAATAAGCGAGTACACAGTAACCTACAGACGTAAGATCTAGGAAATGCATGTTGCTCGGGTGTTGGGGCTTTTTCCTCAGTTAAGATCTAAGCTCAGTCTCTCTATCAGTTTTCATTTTGACCGTCTATTTAACCAAGATACGAATCTAACTGCTACATAAGCTGTCGAGGAAGCAAAAATAGGAATTTCTTTGCTGAAATTAGCTTCTTGGGCTAATTGAGAGTGCATTCTTATTATAAATGAGTATAGCCATCTTTATTAGAGAGTTGATAAGATGTATGCCAAATTGATACAACTGTTTGCCAGTTAACGCAATAATTTGCAACATTTCTGATTATATACTGAACCACCAAATAATTGGTCCGTTTTAAATTGGTATTTCAATTAAATATTTCTTGTTCAAAAAAATCTTTCTTTTCTGTCTCCCTCGTGAGAACAAAAAGACAAAGGGAGCGTTTTTATTTCAGAGCATTTCTCCTGATGGCCATGGTGTTCTTCAGCTGATTCAGTATCAGCAAAAGAGAAACACGAGATTCCTTCCCCCAGTCACCAGGGCAGTGTGAGGAATTGTTCTATAAAAAATACCTTTACTGTGTGTCCCTTCCCTGCTGGAGGGGTCATGTTCATTTCATTCTGATACTGACACAGCCACACTGAAAGGTGGCCGGGTTGCTTGTCTGTCCAAATTCAAGTGTCTGGATTCAAAAAGAAAGAAGAAAGAAGACATGTGAAAGGAAGTTCTAATTTAAAAACAGGCTTTAGGAGCCCCTCCTCGCCTTGCCTGACTTTGAGGAGAAAATATACAAATCTGTATAATGCGATTAGATTTTAATTGCCTTTCCCCCCATAAGCCCCAATTTGAATGAAATATTTATACTTTGCCAAGGGTTTGGTGGGTTTGGTAGCATTTGAAACGTGATTTTTAAATTTCGCATTCACTCTTGATGATTCTTATAATGGAATTATCAGGGTTTTGCGTGAGGTCATCTCTCCCTTTGTGCCACGCCGAGAAATTTGGCCAACCGCAGGCTTTCAGATGTTTCTCTTAGCGCTTCATTATCATTAACCTTTTATGTGAGGACCTCAAAAGCATTTAACAAATAGAGAACCACAATTTCTGCTTGGCTGTTCAGTTGTGGGCTCGCCTGAAATTACTGTCAAAAAGAGCCCATCGGCAGAAATTTCTGGGCTTGAAAGGAAAGAATGAAATGACATGTGCCTCCGATGTGCAGTTTCACTAGGGCGCTCTGCAAAATAACAGGGGGAAAGCGTTCTCCACGGTTTGCTCTTGTTGGGACCCTTTGGAAAGAATTATCCTTTAGAAACTTGAGAAAAATCTTTTTTTTAATTTGTTTTCTTAATTCTTAATGGCATTCCCCCCCCCCAAAAAAAGAAAAGAGTATGGGAAAGCACAATACAGCCGAGCAAGTGGTGACGCCTATAATGGTGGCCAGAGATGGACCAATCTGACTTTCTACTTCCAACACATTGACTCATCTGGAATGAATGGCCCTGGAACAGGTTTTTCCTCAACTGTTGCCTTCATGTGACTCCAAATGATGTCTCATATGATACTGGGTCTTTCCAGTTCTGTCCATTTCTCTGTCTCTCGCTCTCCTCAACTCAGTCACCGAATCGGAAAGACGCACCGGGGAACAGGTTTCCATGGCTTGGCTCACTTTCTTTACAGAGATCACTACCTTTGCTCTTTTCCAAAGGACTTAAGGTCGGTTTCTTTTCTGCAGTAGAGCAAGACTTTATCTGAAATCTTCATGTTTTAAAGCAGTTTTTGAAATACATCATCCCATGGTCCTCTACATGTACGTTTTTAGAGTAACCCGTCTGTGGCTCCCGAAATTTCATCTGATGATTATGACATGCAAAACCCCTGATCAGAAAGCCCTCGGTTATGGGGGGGGGGGTGTCTTTGCATCCATATCTCACCAAACATCACCGAGAGCTAAACTGACCCTGCGCATATGCGCAACAAGTTTTCAAATGTATGTTACGGCCAGTAAAATACACACTCATTTAAAAATCATTGCATTCATGGTAATTCGTTCCCTATTAAGTTTTTCTTGAGTTTTCCCATTAACAAAAACCAAAAGGACAAGGGCACTCAAGTGAGGACCCACTAACCTTTGTCTCATCCTCGCAGAGGCTGGGAATCTCTGAAGTTAGGGAAACAAAGTCAGGTGTGAGAAATCGCTTTGGAACCTGGGTTATAATATGCCAATTAAAGGATCCCATGCCTAATAGCTTCTCTGATTAATAAAGTTCATAGTCCATAAAAAAAAAAAATAGCAGGGATCCGTGGGCTAAGTCCGAGCAGGGTTGGGCTACTGGCTGCGGTGCAGGGAGTTCTAAGGGCTTGAGGCGTGATCGGAGAAGCTCAGTTCCCACTTTTGTCATTGATTTCCTCAACAACCTGGGACCTGAGTTTTCCCTTTCAGAGTTTCTACTTCTCTTGCTATAAATAATAACAACAATAATAATCTATTTCTATTGTTGTTATTATTATTATTTACGAAGGCTATGAGGTCCTGGGAGGAGACACTTTGTTACAGGTTTTCTTATGAAACCAGTTTGTACAAGTGATGGGGAGGGACAGCGCGTCTGTGTGTGTGTGTGATAGTATGACTCAAAGAAGGATCTCCTTTTTATGATATTATATAGAGGTAAAAGGGATTAAAAAAAAAAAAAAAAAAAAGGACCAGAAGAAAAAGAGTTTCAATCCAAACCCTCTCTCTTCCTTGGAAGGAGTTTACTTTTTTCGTTTCACCCAGCTGGGACAATTGCTTTCATGCTGCTCTATACTGGGTAATGCTAATCTCTCATGGAACTGTTAATAAAATCCCCTTTTTTCTGGGCTCCACTTACTCTATTTCCATCAGAGGTAGAGGAGAACTCAGAGGGCTTAGAAAGAGAGGTCAGTACAGTTTTTCTTAGGCTAAACCCTCATTTTTTTCAGAAAGCAGATTTTTCTTCCCAGGTGAAAGACCAGACTGGGTTAATAGTTGGGGGAAACTCGGAGCTTGGTTCACATAAATAACATTCCCCATTGCCTCCCATTTGAAATAAGCCTACACTCCAAGGGCCTCTTGAAAAAAACTATCATCCACTCTGGACAGACTCGCTAGTCTCCTTATAAGACAAACTTTTATGGTTTGTTTCCTCAATCTTTATTGTAGGTCCTTGTGCTTGATCATATCATCTCTATGTGCTTCTTAGGTCAGAGTTTCCTCCAGGCCAAGAGAAATCAGACCATAAGGAGGTCATTTAAATTTACTGCTATCCGTCCAGCACAAATTCACTTTTCTCAGTCGGCTGTTTTCCCACCGTGAGCATGTTCCAGTACCAGCACAGACTGAGGCTATGTTCCAGTGGTCTCAGTAGACCCTGTAAGTAGGCCAATAGTTCAGTATTTCTATGCAGCTCTATAGATGAAATTCTTGTGTTTTCTAGGCCAAGCTTAAACCATCCTGCCTAAGGAAGAATTTCCCCTTCATTCAACACTGTGATTCTGTAACTTGCCCATATATGCAACTAGATACAGACAAAAATTGTATTTTTTAATAAATATTTTTAACAAAGATCCCTGTAATTGTCTTTTGCTACCATAAATCCCAGTCCTTTTCCGTTACTCAGGCTTTTCAGGTGCACCATATCGGACTTTGAAGTTTCCTTTCCACACCAACATCCAGAATAATAAATAGCAAACCAATAGATTCGCCATATTATCCTGCAAGGTGTCTGGTGGAGCCCATATTGCATGGAATATTGCTTCAGGAGCATTCTGTTGTTTACTTTTATACTATGAAATTTTTCTTTTCCTCCCTCCCTCCCTCCCTCCCTCCCTCCCTCCCTCCCTCCCTCCCTCCCTCCCTCCCTCCCTCCCTCCCTCCCTCCCTCCCTCCTTCCTTCCTTCCTTCCTTCCTTCCTTCCTTCCTTCCTTCCTTCCTTCCTTCCTTCCTTCCTTCCTTCCTTCCTTGCACAAACACAGAGAAAACAGCACGTACAATAAACCCCCATAGTCAGCTTCACCAGTGATCGCCCTGCCTAAACTTGCTTCATGTATACTTTCTGTAGCATTTTCAACTGCACGTATTCTTTTAGTCTAAATCTTCCAAATACTGCCACGGCTCAAAACAGGAAGAAGAGGGGTAGGAAAAG
The DNA here is from genome assembly GCF_054644295.1 of Miniopterus natalensis. Lineage (NCBI taxonomy): Eukaryota > Metazoa > Chordata > Mammalia > Chiroptera > Miniopteridae > Miniopterus > Miniopterus natalensis. The sequence continues at coordinate 42,518,300 of NC_142094.1, forward strand.
GAACCCACTATCCCGTGTCCAAGAGATCCAGTGCCAGTAATTAGAGCGAATCTTGGGGAACATCACACAGATATGATCCCCCGCCCCCACTCAGTGTGAGAAATCAAGAACACAAGTTAATAAAGAGAGAAGTCCTTCAAACCAGAAATTGATGGATACATCAGACTGAGGAGAGGGCATTTTTACCATCCATGGATTTCGTTCCATTAAGTAGTGAAAATGGTAGCAAAGTGCCAAAGCCTGTCAATTGTCCCTCTTGGACCGTTCACCTGGTCATTTTGTAGGACAATCCTTAGAGTTACCCTGTATACCTACCTTCTCGATCCTGACTTAAACCACTATTGCATCCATCAATGCAACTGAGAAAGGGAATATTTTCTAAAGTCTACTACAGGGACCAAGGTAACAAGGTCAGAAAACAAAACACAATGCTCCGCGTCCATAATGATCCTGGCCGAGGTCCCCGCAATCCCAGGCTTTCAGGGGACAGCGGCTGGAGCTGTTCCTTAGCAGCTCTCACTTAGAGACCACGGAGAATGAGCACAGCTCATTCCCAGTTAGAGGCCTCATTTAAATGCTAAGTGCCAAAGTGCTTTTTTGTAGCCCAGTGTTTCTCAGCGGAGTTTGCTACAATACATAAAGAAGGAAGGAAATGGGGACAAGGGAGGACAACCTATCTCTCTATAAAATATCCTGGAACACAAATGTCATTTCACTTTCAGGGCAAAAGATGATCCCTTGAAAATTTGTGATTTGCCTGGGAAAGAATCTGCCTGAGATTGTTTGGCGGAGACCATTATATGGCCTTTGCCAGTAATTATTTGTCAAGGACTGGATTTGAGATTCTGTGGGATTTTCATGTAAATTGCAATGCAAGGACTACTACCCAAACGGACGCCCCTGTTTATCTTTAAGAAACCAACTGGCTTATGAGACTTCTTAAAAATATATTTTAGGGCATTGCATTATAATACAGAAAATTCATATTTATAAATAATTTTTTGAGGATTACTTATAGGGCTGAATTCCCTTTGAAGAACCAGATGGAGTTTAAATTGGTGAAATGACTATGGGGATATGACCCAAACTTGTATATTCCTTAATTTCCCCTTTTATACTCTTCTTGAAAAAGCCTTCACTTGGCCCCAGTCTTCCCTGCATTTCTCCCTTTCCTTTCAAGGCCACCCACACTCCTTCAATGCGCCTGCACTAGCTGCTCTCGTTTCCTAACTGCTCGGCCACCCTAACCTGGCTTCTGTGCCATGGCTCTGCCGAAACAGAGCTCCCCTCCGACATCGCCTCTGTTCCCGCTCGATACATTTTTAAGTAAGAGGAAATTTGTCTTTGAAATTCCGAATACTTCTCTTCTCTACAAGACTTCAGATTATCTTGTGACTTCTACTTCCTAAATCCCCCCCTTAGCTAAATAGGAAAGAGCAGATTTCAATTACTTATATTTTACGCTAAAAGAATTAGTCACGCGGTTCACCCTTGAAAAGCATTTGCACTTTAAAACTTAACTCTTTCTAATTGTATGGTGAGTTGTACCTATCCCTGGGTATTGTCCAAGAGGGTAGTAAAAACTTTTGAACCCATGGGATATTTTTCCCCAGTGATTAGTAAGGCCTGCCTTCTCTGTAACTGTGTGTGTGTGTGTGTGTGTGTGTGTTCTGTGGATCCTATGCTGTAGCAGATAGAGAGAAGCACATGAAAACTTGCTCAGAAAGAGCTGTGTTTGGGCTGTCCTGGGCCCAAGGCATCTTGTCGGTTCAGTGAGGTGAAAAGCTGGCTGTGAGATATTCATTCTAAGGAAAAGTTGCTTCAGCCCCGGCCAGTGTTTCAGTGGTTAGAGCGCTGGCCCTCGGACTGAAGGGTTGCAGGTTCAATCCTGGGGTGTGTGTGGGAGGCAACCAATAGATGTGTGTGTGTGTCTCTCTCTCCCCCCTCCCTCCCTCATTTCCACTCTCTCTGAAAAGCAATGGGAAAAATATCCTTGGGTGAGAATTAACAACAAGTTGCTTCAGTGAACACCTTCTAGCTACAGCTCCAGGCAGCTCCATACTCTGTTCCCTCCCCTTAATCCTCCCCCTCCCCCCCCCCCCCCCCCCCCCCCCCCCGTACTCTCTCTGTGCCAAATCTCCAGAGGGAGATGTGCACCTACATTCATTCGCTACCACTTCTTCTTTCCCCCGGGCCACCACCCCAATTACAGTAATTACACTGTCTCTCCTGAAGTAGGCCAACTAGAGCTTCATAAACCCAGAGACTGTTTATGGACCTCAAGAAATGAGATTAAAGGGTAGAGAGAAACCAAGCCTATTATTCAAAGAAAACACTGAATGCTGGACATTCATATGCAGAATCTGGGCTATAAGTGCTCTTTATATATTCTGAGTGTAAGTGTCTAACCAGATATATGACTTGCAAATAATTCCATTCTGTGGATTGTCTTTGTACTTTCTTTTTTGGTGCCTTTTTAAAAAAATCCTCACCCGAGGATATTTTTTCCATTGCTTTTCACAGGGAGTGGGAGGGAGAGAGACTGAGAGAGAGAGAGAAACATCGATGTGAGAGAGGCACACTAATTGGTCACCTCCTGCATGCACCCCGACCAGGGCCAGGGATCGAGGCTGCAACCGAGGTACGTGCCCTTGGCCAGAATCGAACCTGCGACCCTTCAGTCCAGGGGCCAACTCTCTAACCACTGAGCCAAAACGGCTAGGGCTTTTTTGGTGCCTTTTGAAGCACAAAAGTTTTTAATTTTGATGAAGTCCAGTTTCTCAGTATTTTCTTTGGAAACTTGTGCTTTTGGCATCATATTTACAAGAAACACTGCGTGACCCCAGTTCATAAAAACTTAATAACTGCATTTTCTTCTAAGAGTCTTATAGTTTTTGCTCCTACATTTAGGTCTATGATCTATTTTGAGTTAATTTTTGTATATGGTGTGAGGTATGGGCCCAACTTCATTTTTTTGCATGTGGATATCCAGCTGTTCCAGCACCACTGGTTGCAAATACTAAGAGTAGGCAAGATGTAAAAGAATAGCATGAGCGCAGGTGTAGGGGTATGAATGTATGGTGTCCAGGAATAGCAGCTGATTCAGCTTGACTAGAGGATTGGACAAGTAGGGCTATTCCATGGGAAATGAGGCTGGAAAGGTATGTATGGTCAGAGTGCCTTGAGTTGGAGAACTAAGAAAGACTCTTGAGCAGGATGATATCAGGATCAGCCTTTCAGAAGACTGATCTAGTTGCAGACTGAATAGACATTGGATTGGAATGGGGTGAAAACTTTAACTAGAGAGGTCAGTTAGTGGGACTTCTACAATGGTCTAAGTTGGAGGCCACAAACAAGATGTGACAGTGAGAGTCCCTGAGAGAGTGAAAGAGGAAGGAGGGAATTGGCAAGTGAAAACTATGATAGAGGTAAAATACACATAGGTCTCACTAACTGATTAGATGGTGAGAATGGACTGGGGAAAATGTGGAGAAACGGTGGCTCTATTAACAAAACATGGTCAAGTCAGGAGAAATGGCAAAGGAAGATAAGTTGACTGTTAGGCATATTGCCTTCACGATTTTGAAACATGCCCAGTAGAGAAGTCCAGCATTCAGTTGGAAATGCAGCTCTGGATCTCAAGATGACAGTCAGGGATGGGGGTGAAGATTTGGGAGACATTGCATAATCATGGTAGTTGAGCCTGTGGGCATAGATAAGGGATTCTCTCCTATTCCCCTCTCTCTCTGGATAGTTGTCCTTCTGAGTTTCTTCAGGTGGCCCTTCCTCCCGCTCCCACCCCTAAGTGTGAGTTCCTTCATTCTTTCATTCAGCGTAAATTTATTAAATCCTTATTATCCCTAGGCGCTGTTCAAGGCACTGGTAAGACTTGGTGAACAAAACAGTCTCCCCACCCCCTCCAATCTGCCTTAATGAAGTTTACAGTTTAGTGGGAGGAGGCAAAGGTAAAACTATAAAGTTGTAAAACATGGTGTACAGATTCTGAAAGTGCCATGAGAAAAAGAATGAAGCACAGAAAAGAGGTGGGGGACCGTTCGAGGAGGATGACGCATTTGATTAAAAGGCCTGAAGCAAGTGAGGGAACAGGCTATGCAGGTGTCTGAGTAGAAAGCACTCCAGGCAGAGGGCAGCAGGTGCGATGGCCCGGAGGCTGGACAGTGCCCCGCGTGTCTGAGGAGCGGGAGACCTCATGGCTGCAGCAGTCAGCAAGGGGAGAGCAGCGGGATTAGGCCAGAGGCGGAGCTGGGGGCCACACTGCATAGGATCTTATGGCCCACCATAAGAATTTGGCTTCCCCTCTATGTGAGATAGGAAACTACTAGAAGATTTTGAGCAGAGAATGGAAATTTTTGATTTATATTTTAAAGGGATCCATCTTTAAAGGGACCGGTCATTTTGAGAATAGAATATGGGAGAATACAGGTGGATGCAAGGAGATCAGTTGGAAACTTTAACAATAATCGAGGCAAGAGAGTGACAGCTTGGACCAGGGTGGTGGCAGCGAAAGTGCTGAGAACTGGTTAGGGTCTGGGTATATTTTGAGCCGCAGCTGGCAGGGTTTGAGGGCAGGTTGAATACGTGGTGTGGGAGAAAGAAAGGAGTCAAAGGTGAGTCTAAGATTTTTGTCTGGCAATGAGAAGGAGGGACTGTCCTTTACTTAGATGGGGTAGACTACAGAAGGAGCAGGCTTGGGATGGTGGCCGTGAAGTTCAGGAGTTCAGTTTTGCATGTATTAAGCTTGAGATGCCTATTAAACACTGAAATGGAGATGTCAAGAATATATTTGGATATGCAAACCTGGAGTTCAAGAAAAGGTCTGAGAATAGTTGGGAGGGCTCAGGAAGACATAAGCCATTCGAGTGAGGCCCAGTGTGGGTGGTACCATCAGCGACTGTACATACGGGGAATGGGGAGCCTGCACCTCTGTCCAGGAGTTGCTGTTTGACCCATCGTGTAGAGATCGGCCTCCATCTGCTAAACAAAATTCTATCTTCTATTATTTGTTAGCACCTTTCCTTCAATCATACAACTGTCCATAGCTAGTATCCATAAAACACTTCAATTCCTTCTTCTCTGGCTCTCTTTCTACCTCCTGATATCACACACTCACTGTATTTCCTGTGATCCATATTATATTTTACCCCCCAAAAGGAAATCTTGCCATTGTCACATTAATCAAAAACAAGGTCTTCCTCCTTTGGTGCTCACCACAAGGAAACACAGTCTTTTTTTCTTTCTGAGAACAATTGGCAGATAATATTAGTTTCAGGAATGCAATACAATGATTCAGTATGTGCATATATTGTGAAATGATCATTGCAATAAGTCTTTCAGGATCAGAAATTTATCTGCAAACCCATAATGGTTTTAGCAATTGTGAATTCATTTAAATTGTTTTGAATTTACATTTATTCTTTGCCGGCACTACCGCCCCCAAGACAGGAGTACTTTTCAGTCAACTTGATTTTGCCTGCCAAGCTTTAAAGTTTTGCTAGACTACATAGTCTTTTATGATTTTCTAAAATTCTATTACATTTCTTTCCAAATCTTCTTCATCTTCTCTCACATGGAAGCCTCCCAGTTTATAATACTGTTTTTCAAAAACTATCCACATTTTAGGTGTGTGTGATTTGTATGAAGAGAGTCAGCCAAGCTCTTTTGGCCTCTGACAGGAGACTGAACTTTTTCAGTCTCTTTAGTTTCCAATCTGTTTTCTGATGATGGCCAACATCTTATTGGCCTTTACAGTTGCAGGGTAGACCAACTTTCATGGAACAATACATAATGATTCCCATGTTACTTTCTTCCATTATAATGGGAAAAGAAAGATAACAGGTAATATATTTGGGTTAATTTTCAAATGCAAATCCTGAAGTCCATTTGCCAAATCTCAGGCACTCCAGGTTATGTATGTATACACTGAATTTTTTATTTTTATATAATTATAGACTGGCAGAAGGTTGCAAAGACATGTGCAGGGAAGTCCCACACAAGCCAGTCGTAACATCTTACAACTGTAGTATAATATTTATAAAGATCATTCAGACCACCAATTTTATATAAAATTTTGCCACACATATAGCTTTGCATAATCACACCACAATCAAGACACTTAATTCTACCATCACAAGACTCTCTGGCATTACCCCTTTATAGCACACCCATCCCTTACCCCTAACCCCTGGAAACCACTAAGCTATTCTCCAGCTCTATAATTATGTATTTCACAATTGTTACATAAGTGAAATCATGCACTACAGTATGTATCCTTTTGAGAATGGCTTTGATCACTCAGTATAATCTCCTTGAGATTCATTCAAGTTGTTGTACATATCAGTTGTTCATTCCTTTTCATTGCTGAGTAGTATTCCACGGTATAGATGTACCACAGTTATTTTAACCACTCACCCTTTGAAAGACATTTAGACAGTTTCAAATTTTTGGTTATTTTAAATAAAGTTGCTATGAGCATCCAATTACAGGATCTTAAGTAAAAATAAGTTTTCATTTCTCAGGGATAAATGCCCAAGAATGGACCTGCTAAATCCTATGACAAGTCCATTTTTAGTTTTGAAAGGAACAGCCAAACTATTTTCCAGAGTCAAATTATTTGTTTTTGTAATTTATTTCAATCCCTAGGAAGATATTCCACTGTTTACGTTTTTCCGCTTAGAGAACTATCCTTCTCAGAGTCCAGTGGAGTCAGACAGACCTGGATTCAAATCCTGATTCAATCACTTATAAGCTGGGTGATCTTAAATACTTTTTTGAGTCTGAGATTCCCTATTTGAAAAATAGAGATAATAATGCCCGTGATAGTAAGGCTTTAACAAAATCAACATGTAAAGTAGTGAGAGTAGAGCATCTGGTACACAGTAATGAGTTAATGCTATTTCTCTTCTCACCCATGGCAAAGCAGTGATCAAACATTACTCCCAACATTTTTGGTATCTGAAATTTAAAAAATCTAAAGAAAGCACAATACTAGCTCCTTTTGTACATATCCTCTTTTTGTTAAATAAGTTGTCTTTAGTAGATTCCTTATGCATAATTTTTCCTTGGCAAAACCTTTTTCCCTTTCTTCCTATAAATCTTATTTCCTGAAGTAACCCTTCTAGCTCTCGGCAGCAGAAATGAGTTGGTGCCTCTCCATTATGATCAGTGGTTTTTCTTTCTTCTAGGTCAGTGAACAATTTTCTGATGACTGGTCCAAAGGTAAGAAAAAAATTCCTTTGATTTGTTTGGGTTTTACTAATCTTAGCTTCTTGACTGAAAACTGTATGTGCCAATTTCTTTTCATTATATCCACATCTTTTATTATGCTGAATCCGTTACAGACAGAAAAGCTGTGGCACAGAGGGGGTTAGTGACACACCCCAAAGCAAACTAGTGTTAGAGCCAAGACAAGGACTCAGGAGTATTGGTTGTGAGTTTAGAGCCAGAATTTCCAAAGCCAGAAAAGTTGACAGCCTTTCAGGGTGTCAGGTTGCAGTCACAACCTTCCTCGTGTAGTGGTGGGACGGGTGCCGTCTTCCATCTTCACAATGCTGGCATTGTACTGCATTATTTCTGAGGACATTTTCAGTTTCAAAACGTTATTTTCTAAGATAGTAATGGGAAGAGAACAGCTGAAAATTCGTGATTTATGTCCTTGGGGATCACTTTGGAGAGGCAGAATAGTATAATGAATAGCTAGCCTAGTGTCTGATAAAACTGAACTCCATTCCAACTGCTAGTATTTGCTAGCTGTGGGATCTTAGGCAAGGTGCTTTACTTCACCTCTCTGAGCCTCCGGTTCCTAATCTATAAAGTGATTCCTGTTTCACACGGCTATTTGTGGAGTTAAATGAGACTGCATGTGTGAAGTGCTCACTCTGTCGTTGTTCTGGAGGGATGGGAGAGCCTGAGCGCTGGCCCTGTGACCCTGCAGGCTTACCTGATCTACTCCAGCAGCGTGGCTGCGGGCGCCCAGAGCGGCATTGAAGAATGTAAATACCAGTTTGCCTGGGACCGCTGGAACTGCCCCGAGAGAGCCCTGCAGCTGTCCAGCCACGGTGGCCTTCGCAGTGGTAAGGAAAGCCTCGGCCACAGCTCCCTGGACCCCCTGGCCACAGGTTAGAGCCCCACTCTCCAGGGACGGCCCTTGCCTCCTCTGTGCCCTAATTCCTCACCTGGTCTTTACTCTCAGGTCATCTCCCTCTCTGGGTTCTTCTCTGTTCCATCTCCAGCTCCTTTTTCCTACCTACAGAGCTTTTGTCATTCCTCCCCAACACACTCACTGCTCAACAGATGGACCTTGTCTGTTAGCTAAAGGCTTCCTCACAATATAAATAACATCAAGAGGTAGGTAGGGTCGTAATCCTCTTTTCTCTTAGCCCCTTCCTTCAGCGGGCTCAGCAGAGAGGTACAAGGCAAGTGGGGGCAGACTTGGAGACCAGATCCCCATGGAGAAGACAGGGTGGCCATGCCAGTAAATAACAAAGCTGGCAGTCAGAGGTTCTTTCAGAACGAGGTGGTGCATGCCTCTTAGACTTTGATGTTCCAGGAGGAAGTGGGGGTGGGTTCTTGATAGCCTGGCCTTCAGTTCCATCTCCTCCTCCATTTCTTCCTCAAGCTCTTTCCCACCTAAATCCTTTACAACCACGTATGTCAACAAAAATCTAGCCACCTGATCATAAGGTGCATGACTTGAAAAGATGGGAGGGGAGAAGAGTAGGGCTGAGACCAGGGCTGGAGTAGACCCTGGAAGAGAGTAAGGTGCATTATAAAGGTGGGGAGATAGGATGGAGCCGGGAAAGGAGAGAATGATTCAAGGGAGGCAGGACCTCCCTCAGAGGGAGGCTGGGTTGCAGCTCCTCCCTCTAACTCTCCCACTCTTTGGTTCCTGCCAGCTAATCGGGAGACAGCATTTGTTCATGCCATCAGTTCTGCTGGGGTCATGTACACTCTCACTAGGAACTGCAGCCTTGGGGATTTTGACAACTGTGGCTGTGATGACTCCCGAAACGGGCAACTGGGTGAGTAGTGATATTGGGGGTGGGTAGGGCAGGCCAGGAAAGTTCAAGTGAAGACTGAAGATTGGTGGGTAGCTGGGTGGTGCGACAAGGAGTGGCATTCTTCTAAATCTTAAGGGAAATCAGGTGAACCAGTTTAAGCCTAAACCCTGTGTGTCAAACCAGGTTAAATGTAGCCGGGGCCTCCTTCACCTACTGAGTAGTTTCCTTAATTTAAACACAATACTGAGGAAGGGACAACACTCCCCAAGGAGTCAATGCCATCGCTCACTAAACATAGCGGGGACATCCTTCCACGCTGCCTGCCTCCGTCTCCTTCCCACTCTTGACCTCCTCTGCCCTCTCTAATCCTCTGTCCCCCGGCTCAACTGCCAACTGAGCTGTTCCCTATGATTTCAACTGTTCCTCGCTCTGCCCCTCAGTGCTCGCGCTTTCCTCAACCTTTTTCGTTCCACTGTGTCCTTCCCGGGGTCGGCCGCTGGCGGGGCACCTGCACACTCTGCCCAAACGCCTGGAAACTGTGCAGGGGGGCGCGCGCCTCGCGGCGAATCTTCTAGGCAACTACTACGTCACGGAGTCCTGGGCACAGGATCGGCTAGAAGTGGACGCGCAAAACTGGCAAAAACAAATCTAGGCTGAAACTAATCCGGAGACCAGGCCCTCACCCAACCTTAATCTTTCCCCATCCCAGACCCTCCAAGCCCAATCAGAGACGGCTGTCGAGGCGGCTCTGCCCCACCTGCTCAGCGACCTTTCCTCCACCTGCTCTTTTCCAGGCGGTCAAGGGTGGCTGTGGGGAGGCTGCAGTGACAACGTGGGCTTTGGAGAGGCAATATCCAAGCAGTTCGTGGATGCCCTGGAGACAGGACAGGATGCTCGGGCAGCCATGAACTTGCACAACAACGAGGCCGGCCGCAAGGTGAGTCCTGCAGCCCCTGGGGTTAGGCAGCCGGCTCCATCCACTACAACCCCTAAGTGAAGCAACTCTTCACTTAACAGTTTGGAAAAACGAGATACTAAGGCGCCTTACAACCGCCCAGAGGCAGAGTCCCCACAGGCTTAATCCCTGGCCCGCCCACTGCTCTTTCCCCAGGCGGTGAAGGGCACCATGAAACGCACGTGTAAGTGCCACGGCGTGTCTGGCAGCTGCACCACGCAGACCTGCTGGCTGCAGCTGCCTGAGTTCCGCGAGGTGGGCGCGCACCTGAAGGAGAAGTACCACGCCGCTCTCAAGGTGGACCTGCTGCAAGGCGCTGGCAACAGCGCGGCGGGACGCGGCGCCATCGCCGACACCTTTCGCTCCATCTCCACGCGGGAGCTGGTGCACTTGGAGGACTCCCCAGACTACTGCTTGGAGAACAAAACGCTAGGGCTGCTGGGCACCGAAGGCCGAGAGTGCCTGCGGCGCGGGCGGTCCCTGGGCCGCTGGGAGCGGCGCAGCTGCCGCCGGCTCTGCGGGGACTGCGGGCTGGCGGTGGAGGAGCGCCGCGCCGAGACCGTGTCCAGCTGCAACTGCAAGTTCCACTGGTGCTGCGCCGTCCGCTGCGAGCAGTGCCGTCGGCGAGTCACCAAGTACTTCTGCAGCCGCGCGGAGCGGCCGCGGGGGGGCGCCGCGCACAAACCCGCCAGAAAATCCTAAGGGTCTCCTCTCCCGCTCCTTTCCCCGTTTGTCCTTGGCTTCTTTTAGAGACCCCAGTAATAGAGGAACCTAGGGAATGCGGATCCCACACTCGCAAGCCCAGGGATCCCGAGAGAGACGCTGCAATGTCCGGAGCTCGTCACTTTCCAAACTGTTTCCCAAATTCTGCTGCGCTCCCTGGAGCTGTCGGAATGGTCCTTGGGGCCCACTCTTAAGTCAGAACTCTGAGATTTTGAGCTATTGATCTTGTTTGGACCAGGGTGAGATAGACGGCTCTCCTCCCTTCCTGTTGCCCTAGTGCGGGACCTAGGCTGGAGCCTAGGCACGGGAAGGCCCCTTCTCAAACACACAGGGCCCGCCTGGGGAAAAAGCCATGGCTTCTCTCTTTTGCCCATTTTCTCGCCCTGCCCCCCCTTTTCTGCGCCCAGGTCTCTATCACGGCTGCATCTTCCTTCTGCAGAGCCACTCCTGTGCTTCTGATTCCCTGCTAACAGCTCTCCCCAGGAATCTCTAATGCTTTCTCTCCCCCTCTTCCTTACCCTCTTTCCCTGAAGACAGACTGAGAAAAATGACCCAGGAAATCATGTCTTTGGGAGCTGGTTCCTAGAGGCAAGGGTTGAAGATGGGGAAGTGGGAGCCCTAGAGTGCTGCCTTGCTGAAAACCAAGGTGCTACCCATCCTTGTGACACTGTCTCTAATGGACTTTACCAGTGGGACACTGACCTTCCTGACAATCACCCAAGGTGCTCCAGACACATACCGGCAACGTCTAGTAATTACGTAAGGTCAGATTACCAGTCATTTCCTACCCTTTAAAGTAACCTTCTCCCTACCTCTAACCTATTTCTTCCTAGCAACCACCTTTACCTCTTCTCCTTCCCCAAAGGATCCTTGTTCCTCTGAGCCAAGACTGAGCTCAACAAAACCAGTTTCCATTTGGACCCTGGTTTGAACCTCTAAGGGCAGGTCATAAGAAAAGAAGACCTGGGACCCTTCCTCTTCACTAATCTGGTTCTCAAGCAGGCAGGATTCAGGGCCTTGGATACTTTTCTTCAATAAGTAAACTAGTACAAATAGGAAGTTCAGTACTGTGGATTTTTAATTTATTGAAGTCACTGTGATATGTGCCCTTTTCCCCCACCCCCAGGTATTGAACTTACTCTTGGGGACATAGGGGAAGGTGGGTGAAAGATACAAGTTGTAGCCCTCCCCTCCCTCCCACCTTGCCAGAATACCGTCCTCCCCAGAGCCTCACTTCCCTGATGGCCTACTTATTCTGGCCTGACTGAGGCTAATCTGCCAAGGATTGATAAATAAGCCACATAAATCTTCCACTAATACGTTCCCTCAGTAGTTAGAGCTTGCTGCGGTGCTTGAGTCTCCTGGTTCTCATCTCCAAGAGAAGCAGTACTGCAGGGACTTGCTTATGAAAGAGGGCTCTGGGAAGGGAAGAGCCAATCCCTGACAGACACTATGTAGCCCAAGGAGCTTCCCAGCCCTCTCTCTCTCCCTAGGCCGTCGCTGAGTCTGCTCTTCAGGAGCACTGGTCAGATGCTAGACAACCTCATCCCGCGTCTCCCAGAGCAGGAGAAAGCACAGAGGGAGTATGGCTCCAAGTAAGTAACAGGGGCCAACCTGTGAGAGTGCAAGGGCTCCCGTATTCCGAACTGAGACAGTGGCCAGGTCAGACCCCAAAGCCCTGGCCTTATTCCTGCACCTCTTCTGGTTCACTAACACTTATGAGAAGAGAGGTTCCCCTTCCTCCCATATAGGGGACAACTTCCCTTTAGGGTTTCCTAGTGTTTCATTTCCAGTTCTGTCAGCAAAAGGCCTTTGCTTCTTCCATCAGCTTTGATCGGGCCTCTTGAGTCTCCCAACTTGCTCTTTGTCCCTCAGTGAACAGCAGCATATACCAACCTGGCTGTCCCACTTGGCAGAATTTTTTGATAGTGTACAGTAAGAAAATATGGCAAGGCAGCTAGAAAATATTTAAAAAGCACAATGTTGTAAAGGGAAGCTGCATTCTCCAGGGGAGTCTCTCAGTATAAAAGCAGAAATTTTGTGCTTCATATTGGATAACTCCAGGTCAGTACTTGAAATGTCATACTGCCCGAAAGTTCTTTCACAGGTTGTTTTGTGTTCCCACATGGGTATGACTGACACCAGATTCATGTGAGTTCTATAAAGAAAACATTACTGAGTTACCTTAGATTTGTATTGCTTCCCCTCCCCCTTTCTTGCCTATTCATTCGTTCATTCAACAAACACCAGAGTGGAAATAGAGTGGTGAACACCACACTGCCCTCCCTGCACCCATGGAGTTTAGGTTCTCTCTTACCAGGGCTGTGCTCTCCTTTTCAAACATGGACAACTCCCGAATGGCTGCTTGGGAAGACACCTTCAAGCCAGCTAGTCAAACCTTTTGTTTTATAGATTTAAACTGATGCTGGAAATGATGTCTGGTTTGGTCCACCAGCTAGTAAGTTACCATGGGGTGCACAGTGAAACTCAGGCCCCTTCCCTCCTCTTGTGTGCTCTTTAGTAGGGCAGAAGCAGAGGGAGGTCCTGAGAAGTGACAAGGAACTGGGGGTGGGGGGTTGCAAAACACAGTCTCCTTCCTGTCCCTGGCCTGTAAGCCTACACACAGGCAGGACTTTCTTTTCTTGAAAAGAATCCCAGCCTCAACTGGCCTTAGCAGCAGGTTAGGGCAAAGACAGAGACAGGGTCGTGCTCAGCGCTGGTGGTGCTGGTGGTGGTGGGAGGGGAGGGCAGGACAGGGCACTCGCCTATTGTGGGTCTGGATTGGATGCTTCCACTCATTCATTTCCTTTTAATTAACCCGCATTCCTGGAGGAGAAATATTTATGTTGGCTCCCATAGAGGCAATCCGCAGACTGGAAAGAAGGGGGAAGAAAGCCTGCCTTAGCAAAACAATATCTCTAAAGAGCTCAAGAAGAGAAAATAAGAGAACAAAATGCCATTAAAATAGCCTTCTACCCCCACTGGAGTCAATGAAAACTTCATTTCACATGCTAATCCCACACTCCGCCCCCTTCTCTTCTCACAACACCTTTTCCAAAAGTGTTTGGGAAAAGTCTTCGCAGTCAGTACACAGCTCCCTGCAGCTCAGACTTCTCCTTGTGTTAGTTCAGGGCCCCAAGTGGGGCTCTCGCTCCAACGGAGGCTTTTTTCTCCCCCCCTTTAATTTAAACAAAGACTCCCGAGTTCATCAACCTCCCACTGAAATTCACAGCTGCTGAACAAACTAATCCCCTCTCCGGGCCTTTCTTCCCTTCAATGGGCTCTTGGCTTCAAAGACACTTTGGGAAAGAACTTTGCTGGGGCTCACACTGCTTCAATAGAAGTTAGTGCAAGTATTATCTGAAGAGCAAGTGGCTTTACAAACAAATACTGCCTAACAATCCCTTCCTCCCAAACACACACATCTAGCCCGCAGACATGAGGGGATCTACAACAGGATTAGCGACAGTACCCCCTGGCATCACACCCAGCCCCTTTGTGCAGCTAAGCTCAGCCCTGAAGTGGTGTAGGGAAAACCCTGGAGCTGACTGTCAGGCACGGATAGAGATACATGCACGCGCACGCACACGCACGCACATGCACACAAAGCAGAGTGGCCACAGATGCTGCAAGGAGAGAGTATTTCAGTGACACCCTCCTTTCTTCAAGTCTCGACTCTGCATCTGCCCCCAAGCCCCCTGTCTGCAGGAAACAAGAACAAAGAAGACTAAGAATAGCGGTGAGGGCAAAACAGGACCCAGGAAACAACTGTTGGGAGATGATTGAGAAAACCAAATCAAAGCAGCTTTATTGCATATTAAATACATCAGTGCTTCAAGTGCAACATCCAACCATGGGAGTGCAGCCTGAGAAGGCGGCCCTGAGATGTGGGGGCTGAGGAGAGAAGGGCCTCCAGCCCTTGAGGAGCAGTGCTAAAAGAGAGACTTTGGTTAACATGGCTCCTATTCCAGAACTGGGCTCATACTCACAGAATGAATGGTCTAGGGCCTTGGACCAGGGCTCAGACAGGTCAAGTCAGGGGCCGTTTTCCATGGGCAGTGGTCCCTCTGCTCCTATCTCAAGGCTAAGACAGCTCCCAGCAAAAAGCAGTGCACCCCTTCCACTTAACCTCACCCACCCCTAATGATGCTGACAGATGACATTTCCCTTTGAAAAGGGATAAAGTTCCTTTCTTGGTTCTGTTCAGCACCCATCCCTCACATCCACAACTTGTTCAAAGGATGAACAATCAACTCTATTTCAGCCTCTCGGGCTCAGAGAGGTATGTACTTGGAAATATGAAGTCAGAGGCAAGGAGAAGGTAAGGTCAGGCTCATAACCCATAGAAGGAGAAAAACAGAAGACCCAAAAGATGGGTACAGCAGAGGTAGACATGGATCCTGCTTACCATCTTAGAAGCCACTTAAACAGAATATCCTTATCAGAGAAGATACCCTGCCCCAGGCCCTGCCCCTGAGATCAGTATTAGGGGAAGTACAGAACTGGCCCTATGCTCTGCCTCAGAGGCTGAGCAAGCTTTGGACAGATCCTAGAAGGCCAGGCACACAGGGATAGAAAGCAGGCACTCTGCCGGTTTGGAGCCAAGCCTACAGCATCGTATACCTGGCAGTAAGAAAGGGGGCTGGAAAAACAAACAGAATCTGCTCTGCAATTCCCTTTTCTGCAGGGAGAACAGTTAAGTAACAGCAGAAGTGGCCTCCTGGTAAGAGAGGCTGCCTGACTTAGACGTGCAGCTTATGAGCAATGGTGAGGACAGACTTCAGGACAGGCATGAAGCTGGAGACCTCGCTGAAGCGGCTGCAGCCCACCACCTGGGCATGCACTATGAGGCCCTGCTCAAAGCTTCCTGCATCCACGCATCGGGCAACCTCGTGGAGCCCAGCCAGGACTTGAGGCGAGAGCTGTGGAGGGATTGGCACTTAGGTCAGTAAGCCCAAACCAGCCCCTACCCTGGCAGCTTGGAAAGGACAAAGGAGGACTTAAGTTCTAGAGCCCGATCCAGGGAAGGGTGATGTATTTTGAGGGGAACCCAGGTCTATGAGACCTCAGGGGAGGGACGCTTGAGCTCCCTTTGGCCATGCGTGATGGTGGAAGGGCAGGAGGCAGAGGAGCACCACTAAATACTTACTGTTCCCTCACAGAGCTTCTCATATAGATATTCTAGACGTTGGGCTGCCTCATCCAGCTTCCGTTTTGTCTTCTACAGGGAGGAAGATGGATTCTGTTCTAGCCCCTAAGCCTAACACTACCCAGGTCTCTAAAGAATCAGAGTAGATTAGAGCTAAAATGGCTTAAGGCTACTTCTTTCCTTTCAGAAGAGGAAATGGAGGCCTGAAGACAGTAAGTGACTTGCTCAAGCTGACACAGCCACTGAATGAGTGGCAAGTTTTCTTGCTCCTGGTTTCACCCTCCTTCAAGTGAGTATTCCCGCTACCTTTCCAAGAGTTAAGTCTCAATGCTGCTAGGTCCTGCTACCAAGAAGCTGGACTTCAGACCAGACAAGTTTCCCACCCTCCCCCCGCATGGACATCAAATAAGTATAAGATATAGATATGTCAAGGGAAAGTGAGAAAAGAGTCACACAAAGAACTGATCTAGAGCTAAGGGATCCTGGAACCAGCTAAGGATGTGAGGAGGACATTGTGGGGAAGGTTCAGACTTACTAAGTCAGTGGCAGACTGGGAGCAGCGTCGTAGAAGTGCCTCAAAGCTGGTTTTCAAGGACTGATGCTCTGGGGGCAGCTCCTTCCTGTCTGTCTTCTCTGGTGGCCACTGCTGAGGAAGAAGCGGGGAGACAGGATAGGCAAGCTGTCCCTTCTCTCAGCTTCCCTAAGGACTAGTCCTCAGTGACCCAGCATCACACTCCCACTAGAACATAGCAGAGTTGGGGAGAGGGTACCCTCTACAGTAAGGACATTTGGTGCCTGCCACTTCTCATTCCCCAGCTCATAGTCTGACTCTACCTTTAGGAATGAGGCCCATCTACCAAGCCCCCTCCCTCCCTCCCTCCCTCCCTCCCTCCCTCCCTCCCTCCCTCCCTCCCTCCCTCCCTCCTTTGCTTTTTTAAAGATTTTTTATTGATTTTTAGTGAGAGCGAGAGAGAGAGAGAGAGAAACATTGATGTGACAGCGAAATGTGGATCAGCTGCCTCCTGCATTCCCCCTACTGGGGATCGAGCCCACAACTGAGTCATGGCCCTGACAGGGAATCGAACCCATCAACCTTTCCGTGCACCGGATGATACCCAACCAACTGAGCCACACTGGCCAGGGTGCCCCCTACTTTTCTATACCAAGGAGGGCTGGAAGAGGGGAGGGGAACACATTGTCACCTGCAGGCCGAATTCTCCTGGCGCTCCAGGGGGAGCATGACCCACACCAGGGACAGGGGGCTGTGAGGAAAGGACCCCTCGTGGCTCAGAGGTGAGGCTCATAACTGGAGCAGTAATTGGTGCTGGGGACATAAATGTCTCTGGCAACTAAAGAGAGAGAGAGGCACATGAGTCTAAGCTGAGACTCCCTAGGCCCTGGTTTGAGAGTGGCAGAAATTATGAGCGAACAGGAGACAGAATAGTGAGTAGAAAACCAGGAAGTAGGAAGACTGGTGTATACAGGGTGGGGCAAAAATAGGTTTACAGTTGTTCCTATGGAAAATAATATAATAATAAATAATAATACAAGAATAAACTCTGTGTTTTATGTACTCACAACTGTAAACTTACTTTTGCCCCACCCTGTGTGAGAAGGAAAGGGGGGGGCTGAGGGGAGAAGAGTGAGTGGGAAAAGAGAGGATAGAAAGCATGCCTGAGAATGGGAAGGACTGGGCCAAATTCTGTAAGGAACTAAAATGTGGGTCATTGGTAAAGGTATGAGGGGGTGGTGAGGACCTGTCTCCTCTGGAGGTTTGCCCCGGGAGCCGGAGCATTTTTCAAGGAATCTTGAGGTCCTGTATAAAACAAAGATAGAAGTATTTAGGGGCGTGATTAGGAACACTGGAAATTCTTAGTCTGAAGGCCATCAAAATTATTTTAGTTGGAATCTACCACACCTCCCTCTGAAGACCAGTCATCACTCAGTTAGCATTCTCCAACCCAAGGGGCCCCAGTTCATTGGTTTGAGGAAGAGACTCCCAAGGCGGTAGTGGGGAGAGGAAGAGAGGGAGGCAATGATTGAGAAAAGGAAACCTATGGAAAGAAGACTGACCTGGGTGAAGAGTCCAGATGCCTGTGGTTTGGATGGTGCTAGAACATGCAGCACCTGGTCCTCCTGGAGGGTGTGCTGCAGGGAAGCTGACAAGAGGGACTGGGAGCTGGGAGCTCATAGGGCTGAGACCTGGTGGTCTTGTCGGAAGGAAAGGGAGCAGTTGAGCAGTCTCAGGCAGGGAGCCAGAGTCAGGCTGTATGATGCTTGAGGGTGCTATGGGTGGAGGGAGAGGCCGTGTTCCAGGGAATCCCATGGGGTTAGGAGCTTGTGTCCTTTGCCCTCTTAACATCTGTGGCTGAGATAGAGCTGAAGTGAAACAGAAATAGATCATTTGCCACCAAATTTCAATTTGGGAGAGACTCAGAGCACATGAGGGGGGAATAGGCAGCAATAATAAATTTTAAAAACCTAATAATAATAATAATAATAGATTGATTAATACATGTGTATGGATATCTACCACATACAAAGTACTTTTATCTGTATTCCTTATTTGATCTTCAAAACAGCCCTGTGGGGTTGAAATGACCAACATAACTACTCTTACTTTTCAAAAAAACAGTATAGTGCTAAGTATATTGCCCAAAGGTACAAAGCCCGTAAGAGACAGAACTGGGAATTCTGACTTCAAATTCGCCTTACTACATAGACACACTGCCTCCCAAATCCATGTTGGCCATGCCAATTGTTTTGCTCTATGTTCTACCCAGATGGATCACTCACTCACTCACCAGGCCTTACCCCAGGGCCCAGGGGCAAAGGCTGGGCTACCTGGGGTTCAGGTGCCCTGTAGTCTCTTATAGTCTGCATTCTGGAGCCTTGATAGGGGCCAGGATGGGAAGGTGCCAAGGGCATCACTTGTGATGACTGAGATGTGAAAATCCTTGGCCTTGTAGATGGAGTGGGAACCTGTGAAGAGAAGAAAGGGTTAGTACTTGGAAAGAAGGGATAAAGATAACTGAAAAATAGAAAAACTATAGAAAAAATGAGACAAAAAGCTAGTTCTTAAAAAAATCAACAAAATTGATAAATCTCTATAAAAACCAACAATGATAAGGAGAGAAGACACAAGTCATCAAGATCAGTCATTCTTGATCTTGATGACTTCAAATTATACTACAAAGTAACAATAATCAAAACAGCATAGTACTGGCCATAAAACAGACACACAGACCACTGAAACAGAATGAGAGCCAAGAAATAAACCCACATCTATATGGGCAAATAACTTCAACAAAGGAATCAAAAAAATATAGTGGAGGGGAAAAAAAATCTCTTCATTAAATGGTGCTGGGAAAATTGGAAAGCCACATGCAAAAGAATGAAACTAGAATGCTGTTACCATACACAAAAATTAACTCAAAATGGGTCAAAGATCTAAATATAAGACCTGAAACAATAAATTATATAGAAGAAAACAGACCTATGGACCTTGGTCTTAGACAAGCTGGATTTTATGAACTTGACCTCAAAAGCAAGGGAAATAAAATAAATGAATGAGACTATATCAAACTAAAAAGCTTCTGCACAGCAAATGAAACTATCAACAAACAAAAAGGCAACCAACTGAATGGGAGAAGATATTTGCAAACAACACCTCAGATAAGGGGTTAATATCCAAAATATATAAAGAACTCATATAACTCAAAAACAAAAACCAAACAATCCAATTTAAAAATGAGCAGATGACCTGAACAGACACTTCTCCCAAGACGACAAACAAATGGCCAAGACATATATGAAAAGTTGTTCAACTTCACTATTAGAGAAATGCAAGTCAAAACTACAATGAGATACCACCTCACACCTGTTAGAATGACATTTATCAACAAAGCAAGTAATAACAAGTATTGGAGAGGTTGTGGAGAAAAAGGAACCCTCCTTCACTGCTGGTAGGAATGTAAACTGGTACAACCACTATAGGAAACAGTATGGAGGTTCCTCAAAAAATTAAGAATAGCGTTACTATATGACCCAGCAACCCCTGTTCTGTGTAACTACCCCCCAAAATTGAAAATGTTTATTCATAAAGATATGTGCACCCCTATGTTCACTGCAGCATTATTCACAGTGGCCAAGACATGGAAACCACCAAAGTGTCCTGCGATAGAGGACTGGATAAAGAAGATGTGGTGCATATATACAATGGAGTACTACTCAGCCATAAGGAAAGATGAAATACTACCAATTACGAAAAGATGGATGAATCTTGAGAATATCATGCTAAGCAAAATAAGTCAGATGAAAAAAAGTCAAGAACCATACGATTTCACTCATATGTGGGACACAAAACTGAAAGCAACAAACGAACAAACAAGACAGACAAAATTCATAAACACAGTAACAGTATGGTGGTTACCACAGGGAAAGGGGAATGTGGAGGAGGTAGTAAAGGGGGTCAAATATATAGTGACAAAAGGAGATCTGACAATGCAATATACAGATGATGTATTATAGAACTGTACCCTTGAAACCCATATCATTTTATTAACCAATGTGAACCCAGTAAATTTAATTTAAAAAAAATTTTTAAAGATCAGGGATGAAACAGGGAATATCATAACAGACCCTGCAACCATTAAAAGGATAATAAAGGAACACTACAAAAATAATTTTACATTCATCAATTTGACAATTTAGAAAAATGGGCCAATTCCTCAAGCACTACAAATTACTATACTTCAGTTAAAATTAAAAAAATAACAGATAGTTCTATAATTATTAAAAGAATTAAAATTGTAATTAAAAAGCTCTTCCCAAAATAAATCCCTAGGCCTAAACAGTTTCACTGGAGAATTTTACCAAACATCAAAGAATTCACACAAAGTTTACACAATCTCTCCCAATTTCCAAACTCATTTTATGAAGTCAGTAACTACCCTGATACCAACACTAGACAAAAAACAGCATAAAATAAAACTACAAACCAGTATCTATCTTTCCACTAGATTAGGAGCTAATTAAGGGCAAGGATCATGGTTTCTGTACCTTTCTACAAACCTCGGCAGTTGTTCAATAAACAGTTATCAGAAAAATAACTGAATCTATGCTTTATGAAGCCAGGAATTTTCATCATTTCTATTCACTAATATATTCCAAGTGCCTGGCACTTGGTAGACATTAATTTGTATTTTTCAATGAATGAATAAATCAATGAACAAACAAGGTATTACCTGGTGAGAAGGCTGGAATCTCAAATTGCAAGATAATATTTCTTTAGAGTGGGGAGCAGCTCCCACAATGACTCGAGGGAAGGGAAAAGGAGGAGACGGCTGGCCTAAGACATCAGCACCCTGGGCATGAAAAAGCCGATCTCTCAGCTGCTGAACTGGTGGCTATAAAAGTCATAATAATGAAGAACTGAGTTACATAAAATTAAAACAAGCAAACATCCTTTTTTACAAGCCTGACCCCATACAGCACTCAAACCTCAGCTGACTCTCTACACTCGAGCCACTTTAGATGACTCAAATATTCCTAATCCCTGCCAAATCTCCCTCCTTGCTGTTCTTTTTGCCTAGATCACTCTGTATCTGCTAGTAAGCTACTTCTCTTTGAAGGTCCAGCTCAACTATTTTAACCACTCAGAAGCC
Organism: Miniopterus natalensis; assembly: GCF_054644295.1. Taxonomy (NCBI): domain Eukaryota; kingdom Metazoa; phylum Chordata; class Mammalia; order Chiroptera; family Miniopteridae; genus Miniopterus; species Miniopterus natalensis. The sequence goes on from NC_142094.1 coordinate 42,539,810, forward strand.
TTCTGTGACTTCTGCCAGCAAAACCAGCCCCTTCCCTGGGGTCCTACAGTGTTTAGTATAAGCTTCTGCTATGGCGCTATGAGTTGGTGACATCTGGTTTTCCCCCAAGAGATTGTGAGCTTCCTGAGGGACTAGATCTTATTTATCCTGGGAGCTTCAGCATTTAGCATAGTGCCTAGAACATGGAATTGCTCAGCCAGTGTTAGAGGTTTGATTTAATGGTTTGTTCTTTCCACATGGCCCCACTCACCTGACCACCGTCATTGGGTAGGTAGCTCATGGCACTGGCCAGGTTGCCCTGGGCTGCCAGGAGGTTGGCATATTGAGTGACCCTGTAGGTTGTGGCAGGGCCTGGGCTCACCCCATCAGAACCCCGCAATAGCTCCAAGCTCCTGTTCAGAACCATTACCTTCTCCATCAGGTCCTAGAGGAACAAGGATGAGGGCAGTCAGCCCTCTTCAAAGCACATCCTGCTCTCTAAACCCAGGCAGCTCACCCAAGGACTTCCCACTATGGATAGGAGGACATATGGCCATAGCCAGGTGAAGACAGAAGGTGATGATATACAAGAGACATGACAGTTAAAGAGGGGCCAGTTGGCCTCACCTCTTAAACTCTTAGCACTGGGCTCAAGTGGGGCCATCAGGATCTTAGATTCTCATACATCTCTGCCTCTTTTTTTTTTTTTTTTTTGCTTTCTTTACCCTTTCTGCTAGTACATCATCAATTTTGGGTTCAGTTATACTACTGTTTTATGTGTGACTCTGTCTCCCCATGAGTCTGTGACCCCATCTTCTCTGTGACCCCATCTTCTCTGATCACCTGCTAGTACCAGAGTGTCTGGTACAATTTAGACCCACAGAATTTTTCATAGCAGCCAATAGAAGGCCCAGGCTCACAATTACTCAAATATAGAATAAATTTGTATAACCAAATCTGAAGTAGGAAAACATTATGAAGCTTCTGCTCTGTCTCCCTGACTGAGAAGGAGGGAAGGAGGTGATAGCTCATCCTTGGGAGAAGGTCCCAGACATTAAGGGCCCTTCTTTTTCCTAATATCCTGACTGCTGCCTGGGTACCCAGAAGACTCACTCTGATGTTCCTGCACATTCCTACCACTACCCTCTCCTAAGTGCCTGTAATGAAGGGATGAGTGCCCTGCAGAGAAGGGCTACCTGTAGGGCCATGGGGGATGAAGCCTCATGGCATTTTGCCCAGCACTCCACCAGCCGCTCCACACTCCCTGAGCACACATAACAGAGTCTGGCTTCGGAGGTGAGTGCCCTGTCACCCTCCTGCTCCATGCGAATACCCAGCATGTCTGCAGAAAGATGGAAGCTTCTTGAAAGTCACAGCCTCCCTTTGCTCCTCCCCCTTTTCCTGTTTGGAAATGGATGGAGGACAAGTAACCATGGTGGCTTTGGACAAAACTGAGGCTCACCCTGCTCTTCAATGAAGGGCAAAGCCCTTGCTTCAAGATATGGCAAGAAAAACAGGACAACAAATGAAAGTAGGGGCATGCACTATGGTCCTTGCCTCCCAGCTAAACCAGACCTTAGCTCTGATAATGTGGCTTGGTCTCCCAGACCTTCTGGCTGCTCTTCTGCCTCCTCCATCAGCATGTCCCCTGACTCCATCCTAAAGCCTAGGGCTACCTACCACAGAGCTCAGGGAATGTCTCTGGCCCTGAGTATGTCAGTAGCAAGGCCAGTGCCTCTCTCCAGTTCTGCAGGCTACAGGAGCACACCATATCCTTCCAATTCTTCCGCACAATACAGGCTAGCAGCTGTAATGGGCAGAGAGGGAAGGAGGCTATCAGCACAGGTAGCAGGAGCAGGCTTCCTATTAGACCACTGACTAGGGGCTCGGAGTGAGATCAGGGTGGTTGGAGTGGGAAAAGAGAGAGTTTGGTAGATCCTCTAAACACCAGTCCCAAGGTGTGGACATCCACCTCACAAAGTCCAAGAAATGCCCTCCTCTCCTCTCCTGCATGGTGGGCAGTTACCAAGGAGATTCTGGTTTTCTTCTTGGCCAAGTAGCGTTCCTGTGTTTGCTTCAGTAGATCTGTGCCCCCAGCCTGGGCCAGGATAATGGCATCAGCAAAGCGCTCTTCTTTCAGACACAGCTCCACAGCAGGGCCCAGTTCACCCAGCAGGAGAGCCTGGCTCAGGAGTCCATCCGTGTCTGCAGGCAGAGGCATCCCGTCCATGTTAACCTGCCCTCGGACTATAGCTTCACCTCAGAACCCATAGCACACCTCCTGTATCTGTATCACTCAGCTTCCCTTGCCCCACACAAACTCCCAAGTTTCATTCCTTAACAACAAAACGTAGTGGGGTGTCCTGGGGTGCCAAGGTCCAATGATTACTCTCTAAGGAGAGAACCCAAGATGAGGGAGTAACACATGTGGCAGTATCACAGGTGATTGTTCAGCAAGAACAGGGTCACAGTCCTTAAAGTGAGAACACAGAGGGATTGAAAAACATATCTTAGTAGAAGGCCTTCCATAGGAAAGACCCATCCATGAAAATCAACAGCCAAAGAGTGCTCTAACCAGTACCAGAACCACCCAGCATTTGTGATGGTGGGAGGGGCGGGAGGCAGGAGGCAAGGGACAAGAAGGAAACGTCCTCAAGTCTGAGCCCTCTGAGCCCACCTACTCCCATGCAGAGGGTTTCTCTCCCGCAGGGTCAGGGTACCTTCTGTGATGGGAATCTCCCATGGTGTCATATTCTGAGGCACCAGCTCATCAAAGAAGGTCGAGGAGGCAGAGACTTTTTCTGTGGTGTGTTTGTAGGCCTGTACAAGGAAGGACAGAGGTGGCTACTTAGGAAATGAACCCCAAAGACAGAGAGCTGACTTAATAGTTCTCTCTGGGAGCTCTGATATATTTGGCCCTCAATGGATAAACCTAAAAGAATAAGCAGGTAAAGTCTGAGAAGGGCTCTAGTTCATGAATAAAACACAGCTCCACTCCCAGACCAAAAACTTATGGACTCTGTCCCACTGTGGTTCCAAGAGAGGAAGGAGTCTGAAGACTTCTATACAAGCTGAGCACCTCATGAGAGCAAAGCAAAGGGCCAGGAAGGTGGAAATGCCCTAACAGCAGGTCTTCTGTGCTACAGCAGGTCTGGCTGGCTGGGCTCCTACCACACCTGGCTGCAGAAGGCCTGTTGTCTGTTACTGTTGAGGTCATCTCCCTTGGGCTGAGGGCTCTCACCTAGCCCCGAGTCTCTCTTCAACCATGTGGCCACCTGCAGGGAGAGACCTATGAGTACCACTTACCTCAGCACAAGGTCAAACAAGAATTGTGCTTTCTTCCCACCTCCAAACTCCACCAACTAGACCCTTGAAGATCCTTGAGCTATTTCTCTGGGAAATGTCTAACTCCAGGAGGTCAAATGTTTGTATATGCATTAGTGAAGTTCAGGAAGAGGTATTCTGAGACGGTTTCTGCTGACAGGATTCTCTTCTCTAAATATAAAGTACTTGATTCTGATGTGAAAGCAGCTTACCTTTTTCTGCAGTTCATCTTTACTGTATCCTAATAGCTTTAGAAATTTCATTCTGGAGTCTTGCTCCAACGTCACCTAAGGAACCATAGAACAGAGAAGTCTCCATAGTATGAATGTAAATAACGCTCTCCTGCTAAAACTGGAATCTGTGCCAGTGTATCCTCAAATAGAGTTCTTTGTACTACCAGAAGTACCCTACTAAAACCAACACCATCTCTCCCTTTTTCTCCCCAGATTTGATTCCTGCTGGGCTGTGAGCATAGTGTTAACAAAACCTTTTCCCCTTTCTGCATGAGAATTGAACCTTCAGTTGACTTCCTACATCTGTTACCCAGGTAACCTAATAAGAGTAAAATGTTAGTTATGTTTCTAAACAACATTGCTTGTGACTGGTAAATTGCATTTGGACTGGAACTATATAAACTATAAATAATCAGTGTGGACACTATGCTCTGGGTTTCGCTGATTGCAAGGATTCTTGTAACTGAACAGGTCCCTTGCAGAGAATCTAGAAGGTATACTTTTGTAGTTGGTACAAGAGATATTGGCTCTTGTGGGCTTGAGGTTTCTAAGCCAGGGCACCTTACACACCTGCCTGATGTACATCTCAACTCTTTGCACCTATGCTATCTTCTGGGGAGGTGAAGAAGAGAACTCTGCACTGCTGCATGGACTACTGCATGGACTGCTGCAAGGACTGCTGCAAGGACTGCTGCAAGGACTGCCCCAGAAGGGAACACCTGATGCTGTCCTGCTGACAGGCTGTGGTTCCTGTCCCACATCTTTTTGAGGAGATGATACCAAGTGAGTCTCCTGAGTCTAAATGTCTAGCTGAGAAGACTCCTGCTGTAAGATGCATGGATATACTAAACAGAGTCAGCTTACCCACCTGTGTACCAGATACTGAGGGCCATACCCTAATCTGGGTTCACTGGCCTGGGCCCTTCATTTATCATACACTGAACCGTCAATTCTGACTACTATCTTTTTCATAGCCTCTCAAGGCCCCTCCTCCTTCATGTTTTTCCCTTGGAAAAATGTTCATCCACATTCAGCTTCAGGACCATCCTGATGGACACCTCTTGGTAGCTTTTCAACCAGGCTCCCCTCTGTCCTATGGACACCTGCTGCCTGAGTAAATAGGCTGAACTCCTGATCACTCCCTCTCTTATCACTCCCTCTATTCTCTTTCCCACCCCACCATTCCTGGAGCTATTACCTGTATCCTGCTTACAACAAAAGCATCCTTTCTCTTTTTTCCCCCACATGTTCTCTAGCTTCACTCTATAGTTGAAGATCTTTCTCAAATCCTTTTTTCCTTGCCAGATTCTTGGTGTCTACCTTCATGAAGTTCTACTATGTCTGAATCACAGACCCCCATCCTTCCCAGGCTCCCTGGGACAAGGCCCTGTCCTTTCTGCATTCTTCCCTACAATCCCAAAGATTCGAATAACCCTCTCACTGCCTGTCCAGTTAGTTATTTCTCTCTTCCATTAGCCCTCTCCTCTTATTTGCTCATTTCCTTTGATAGCTAGAGCACTCCTCCTGGTGTCATAAGCAACTTGAAGTTAAATTAGCACTGTAACTGAAGCCATGCCTCCAGAGTAGAGCAGGGCTTGAGCCCTGGGTCCCACCACAATGACTTGCCTTCGGTTACCTGAAACAAACTCAAAGCCTTCTCATGACGATATATTCTTTCAGCTGATCTTCCCTTCCTTTCCCTTCCCATCTTCTCCCTTCCCAACACCTTATCTTCCCTTTGGCATGGAATTGCGAAAGCATTCACCTTGGCTCCGGTGAAGTATCCAGGACATAAGCAATTGCAGCAAAAAGGGCAAATGTCACTTGTACTCCTCACTTTTCCTAGTCACAAATGGTCTTTGAGTGTCTCTCTGGTAAAGGATGAAGATTGTGTGTGTAGGAAAAAACCTAATAGTAGTTAGGGCCTCTGAAATCTGGGTCACAGTATGGTTATGCATCTCCTGGTGTTGACAGAGGCTGGGGTACCCAGCTTTGGGGAAACACTTCTGAGTATCCAGCCTTCAGGCTTCCTACCTTTAGGAACTGCCAGAGCATCTTTTCGCTTTGCACTGACGCTTGCTGGATCTTGTTCTGACAATAACTGAGGAGATTTCCTGATCCCAGGGCCTCCTGCAGCTCAGCTGACCGCATCAGGAATTCAGATTCTGTGGTGACTTGACTGATGAAGACTAGGCGGAGGCAAGGCTGTAGCACCTGATGGGCAGGGGTGCTGGGAAAGCCAAAGGTAACCAGTTTCCCCCCAAACTGGTGAGAAAAAACAAGAAGGGTAAAGGTGATGCCTTGGAGCTAAAAATTAACACCAAGTCAGCATCACAGGAAAAGCTATATATTGGTCAACCCTAGGATAGGAAATCAATAATAAGAAAACTCCTGAGGGTGGAATAGGATCAGGAATTGCATAGCAAATTTACCCCCATACCAAAACCACTTCTGCATTTTTAGCCTATCAGCTTAAAACTTCAGCACATGGTTCTCATCTTCTCCTCACCTGTCTTGGTACCGCCCTTCTCCCAGTCACCTGGACCAAAGACTTTGGCATCACAGTTTTTATACCCACTGCAGCCAAGCAACAACAGAGTCTTACCTCTCCTTGTCCAATGTCTCTCATGCAGGTCCCTCTGCCCCATTCCCAGTGCTGGCACACCAGGAATAGGTTGCTAGCCTCTAGTTTTCCTCCTCCAACCCAAGCATTAGACTACCACCCTGTACCTGTTGCTACTTAGGAGCTTGTAATGGTTTCATAAAGCCACAGGAGAGACCTGAAGCTCCTCTGACTGTTGTGCACAAAATCCTCCAAAATCCTGGCCAGACCTGCTTTTACAGCACCTCTCTCCCTGCTCATTTATGTAAGCGCTCCACATCCCCCAAGTGCCCAGCTCATTCCTGCTTCTGTGCTCTCACCCATCACAACACCTCAACCTGAGCATCCTTCTCACCAAATTAGGTACTTTATATAAAGCACTCGGCACAAATGCAGAACTTAGTAATGGTCCTTTAGTAATTCTCCACCTTGGCTCCATATTGAAATCACCTGGGGAGCTGTTCCGAGTCACCAGGCTGTACCCTAAATAGTAAAATCAGAATCTCTGGGGGTGGGATCAGACATCTGTATTTTTTAAATTCTTCATGTTATTCCAGTTGCAGCTAAGGTTGACAACTCCTGCTTTACTCCCCAGCCATTTGCTATTTCCCTTCCTAAGGCTCCCTCCTTAATGAACTTTCCCAGGCAGAATTCTTCTCTTGACTCCTACAGCACAAAATCTATACTTTGATTAATGCTAAACAAAACCACCGTAATTTGGATTGGTATAGTACTAGATAGTTTAACAAAGTGCTTACATATATTTTTGCGTGAGGTTCATGTCAATTCACTAATGTAAGCTAGGCAGGTGTCACTATCCCTGTTTTGCAGATAAGAACACTGAAGTACTGAGGGAAGTGACTTGCCCAAGGCTACCCAGCTGACAAGCAACAAATCAATAATAAAAATTCAGGTCTCTTGACCTCAGAATCCTTCACGTCAGTGCTCTTGAGTGTGTTGGTCTTACCTCCCTAATAAAACTGTTGGCTCTGAAAACAAGAGAGTCTACTTTTATGCATCTGTTTTTAATTCAAACCTATTAGTTAAAGCATTGGGCTAGGTATTTTAGGGCCTTGCTGCTCCTCAGACCAGCAGCAAGGGCAGCACCTGGGAACTTGTTGGAAAATCAGAATCTTGGGCTCTACCCTAGATCAAATGAACCAGAATTTGAATTTTAGTAAGATTCCCCAGGTGATTTGTATACATTCAAGTTTGAGAGGCACTACTCTAGGGACTAAAGACTCCTCGAGGAGTCTATTAATTAGTAGCGTCTTGAGACATGCATATAAATAAGTTTAGTACAGTTAGAGTATCATTACAGGAGTATAAATCTGTGAGATTACAGAAGTGAAGTGAAGTTTGACTAGGGTTAACGATGGGCCTCACAAAGGGGGTGGTATTTAAGCGAGGGATCTTAAAAGGCTGTAGCAGGATTCAATGGCCTGAGAGAGAAGCTGAAGGGTGGGGTACAGGTGGAGGCAGCAGAGTTGGGGAGTTATTCATGGAACAGAAGAGAGTCATATTTATTTGGATCATAGAGAACACATGTGAGTAAGGTGGGAATAAAAACTGGAAGGGAACATGGGGCTCTGTGTACACTTGGCTTTGAGCCTGTAAGGCAGAGGTGGGGAAACTTTTTTCTGTCAAGAGCCATTTAGATATTTATAACATTATTTGGAGGTCACACAAAATTATCAACTTAAAAATTAGCTCTGAAAAAAGCTCCTAGATTTGTTTAATTTCTAGTCCCCGCGTAGTTGCCTTGGCAGGGCCAGACCAAATGATTTCACGGGGCCATATATAGGGACTGGCTGTTCCCCGCCCCTGCTATAAGGCGATGGGGGTCAAAGGTCAAGGGTTTTGAGCAGAGGAGTGACAGGATGAAATCTCCATTTTTTCTTTCCTGCTTTGTATTCTAACCCTTGCATAGCTGGACTCACTACCAATCCAGACACATAAAGATTAAAGAAAAATCAGGTGGAATCTCAGGCAGTTCTCCATACCTGGTCTAAAGCAATCTATTCCTTTTATAGAGGACTGGCACAGCAAGCAGGTGAAGGGGATAGGGAGGGGAGCTATAGTAATTCTCTGCTTGAACAGTAAAGTGGGACCTAATCTGAGATACAGGTAGATGGAAAAAATATCTCCTGCAGAACATAGCTCCATGCTGGGCACACAGGTCTTTACAAGCCTCACACACAGCCACGTGCAGACACACTACACTTACGGCAAATGAAACACCTGTTGGCCTTCTCATCCATTTGGGAGTTTTTTTCAGAGGAGGTATCAATGATGCTCGGGTCATTTGCTCTGGCACCTGCAACGATGGGAGAGGCTGGCCTTTGCTGAAGGAAGAAGAGATCTGGGGGAAAAGGACACCTGCATCACCAGCCTGAAATGGTGGCCTAGCCAGGAATATCACCTACAAACTCCATTTTGGGAGGAATCCTTGAGATACCTGATCTGACCCACAAAGACCAGAATCCCATATTCCAGGGGACTAATAGTGATCGTGGGATTCCCATGAAGTAGGAAAGCTTACAGATTCTAAGGTCTACAGAGGAGAGTGACACAAAATGTATACACAGGTGAGAGGGAGGTAAGACAGTTCATACTTCCAAAATAATGGCGCCAGCATGGAGGTCCAATGTCCCTGAAACACCACAGGGAACACCCAAGAACAAAAGTCAAGGTGAAGGCTTCCTTTGTATTGTGGCAGAATTGCATCTTCCCAGGAAGATGGGCACTGGAGCAAAAATGCAGCCCTCCCAAACCCAGGGCCCTGCCCTCCCACTCTTCAATACCCCCACTTCTTCCCAGGCCATATGTCCTGCTCTCTCCCCATAGAGACAGCCCCTTCCCTCCAGCATTTTCCACTCAGCCCTTCAAACCTTGTCAACCTGTCTCATCTGCTGGACTTCCCAGCTCCTGCCCATCACAGAGTACAAACTGATCCAGCCATCAAAGGAGGCAGCAGAAAATACCGGAGGGTTCCGAGGGCACCACTGCACATCAAAGCACCAGTTGCTCTGTGTGGGTAGCTTATATACCACCTAAGATAAGGGAATACACCGGTAGGAAAACCCTGACATAGGTAAGATGGTGCAGAACACATAGCTGCTGAAGGGTTTGCCCCACCACCTTATCTCCCATCCCAGCATGCCCACAGAAGGACCAGCCTACCTCGCTGCTCCCCAAGTTCCAGCACAAGACCTGGTTGTCCTTGGCACTACTGAGCAGCAGCTCAGCATCAGCCTGGCTCCATGACACTGACAAGATACCCCTAAAAAGGAAGGAGAAACTAGCATTTGCTTAATACCTACTACAAGGAGGGTACTTTATACACCTCTGATAAATCTCATCCCTCCCTACAAAATAAGCAGCCTGATTTCATTTCACAAATGAGGAAAACGAGGCTTTGAAAAGTTAAGCAGTCAAGTAGCCAGAACCGAAATCTGTTCCCAGAACCTAAGCACTGTGTATCACATCACTCTGCCTCCCATAGGTCACTGCAGGGCCTTCTTCCTTTCCCTGATTGTAGAGTAGGGACTATGAATCAGAGAAGCGCCCATCCCTAGGGGTGCCTTTTAGCTCAGGAGAGTAGTAAGGACCTAACTCTCAAAAGTTCCCAAGGTGTTATAAAGGCGACATGGCCTTTTAGTTAGAAAGAACAGACTGTGGGGCTGCTTTCTCTGCTGTGGCCCCGAGAGCTCAGCTTCAGAGGCAGGCCTGTGTGCAGGACAGACAGGAGCCAAGGTTCTTTTATTAAGGGGAAGTCTTGGAGGAGGCAACCTCATCACCTAAAAAAATGAGCATTATCCTCAGATGGGAGCCTGGGGACTCTCATAGGGGACCAACACTGGCTCCAATATTTCTCATGACCCCATCTCCACTCCCATCTCTAGAAGTTAGAGGGAATCTCAGACTCCTCTCCATAACTTCTGGGTCTAAAGGAACTTCTCTTGGTTGGGGCTGGAGCTAAGACTGTGTGATTATGTGTCTACTGGGATGGCTATGAAGACAAGGAGGATGCTTGGTAGCTAAAGTGAGGCACTCATTGCTCCCTACCCAGGTCATTTGCCCCTGCTCTCCACCAAGGATATAGATGAAGTTTGAGATGCTACCTGTTATGGCTCTCCAGCACCTTCAGGGGCGAGGAGGCGAAGCGCAAGTCCCACAGCTGAATCACTGGGAGACGATCATCTTCTGAGCATAGCACCAACTGAGTCGCTATATCTGGGTGCCAGGCCAGGCCTGAGCAGTGCATCTGTGAACAAATCAGACTCCAGTGGGTAATGTAACCTGCCTCTTCTAGTCCTGAACCTTTTCTGCCCATTTGGAATGGGACCACTCTGAGGACAGGTTCTGTGTCTCTTCTAGGTGACTGGGAACACCACAGCCATCATGAATAAGTAAGGGGCCTTAGAAACCCCCATATCAGCCCTGCTTAGCTTCCCTGAGCTTTCACCCTCAATAGGAAATCTGCTAGGGGCTGAATCCGCATTTGCAACAGCTGCAAACAGAACCCTGGCCTGGAGAGGAGCAACTGCAAAGACTAGGCATGAGAGATAAGCCACAGCCCAAGCCTGTATTTTGCTCCATGACTCACCCTATTGCTGTGATCACTGATTTTGATGATGGGTTCATTCTTCCTGAGATCCCACACAACTGCCTTGCCGCTGGGGTGAGCAGAAGACAAGATATGTTGAACTTGCCGGTTCCAAGAGAGTGCCTTGATGTCTTCTGGGGGCTGCTGAGGCGAGATGGGGTAGGGGGTGAAGGACAACCTGTTATCCCCCAGACCAAAAGACATCTGCTGTTCCACTGCTCCCAACCACCCACAGAAAGTCTAACAGCAGACACGGGGCTACCCAAACCAAGACAGTCTCAGGGAGCTGGGAGTTGAATTTTCCAGAGAGGACCCTTTAGGGTACCAGTGTAGAAGCTGAGACAATGGCAGGCACACTTAGGTTTTACTCATATCCCAAGGTGCTCCTGAGAGGATAGAGTCCAGATTTAAAAACAGCCCTTGGGGAGAGAAGGAAGAAGGTGAGAAAGGGAGGGAAAAATAAATACCCAGGCTCCTCAGAGAGTGAGGCAGATAGAAAAGCCATTGCTACATTTAGGACACAGGTGCTATCAAATTCATTCTAAACTTACCTCACGGTACTGTAAGCATAAGCCAGAGAAAGCCAGGAAGCAAAAAGACAGGCCCAGTTACAGACTGACAGATAGGTACACTCAGAGACAGAGACACACAAGACCCCTGACTGCATGGGAAAACCAGATGCAGAGACAAGGCTGACCCTCCCCACCAAAAGGACAAGGGTATATCTGGGAGTCCTACGCTGATCCCCTCTGTACTCGGCCTGCTTAACCTTGCTGTACCATGATAAACAGCACTCTCATTCCTTCTCTCAATGTCTTACTCCCCCTGCTCTCCTTCATTTTCCTTCCAAAACCCCTAAGACAGTTAATGACCAGGAACCAACCCCTCCACTCCCCTCCATCCCTGTTGTCATCTTGCTGGTAGCACATTAATCTGTGGAGCTTTATTGCCCTCCAGTGGTGAAGCCTAAAATCCCCTATGCCCCAGCTGCCTCCAGAATTCAAGACTTTTCCCTGGGAGAGTCAGCTGCACACTGTAAGCAGCAGCCCCAGAGCCTCCTCACCTGTGACTTGGATCCTGGGGTCATTGGCACACTCAGGTTATTCAAATCCCAAATGAAGATTTCAGAATCGCTGGCCCCTGAGGCCAGGAGGTTGCCCTGTATGAAGAACAGGCCTTTGGAGACCATCATCCCAGGAAGAGATGAGAGCAGGAGAGGGGGAAAGAGACCCATATATGAGGCTTCCAAAGCCTCCCCCATAACAGCCTGGTAAGGGCTCAGAGTTATAGACTGGAGGTCATAAGTGAATGCTTCCATTCAGAGCTATGGCTTGAGGGCTTGGCCATGCCTGACAAAATGAAATGTAGTACCTGAAAAGGGTTAAAGTCAAGGGCTCTGACAGACCCTGTGTGCTTCTGTCTCTGGGCAATCACAGGCTCCTTCCCCGAAGACAGGATGTGGGTCACATTGTACAGAGTAAGCATGCCATTGTCCCCGCCGCCTGCAATAACCCCGGAGCCTTCCAGAAGCCCATTGCCAAAGCTCCCCCAGATCAGCTTGTGAAACCTACAAAGAGGAGGAACTAGCTTCAGCACCAATTCAGGTGTCAGTAAGCATCTCTGCCAGCCTCTGCCATTGTGCAGGAATCCCCACCCCTAGCTGGGGCCTGCCTGTCTTCCTCCTATCCCAGGCACAGAATGAAGGTCTCCTCTGCCCTTTCTCTGAAAAAATAATCCCTCTATGTTACACTAGAAGCCAGGAAGCCACTGCCTCAGGGTTGTGTGGGGATACTTTTTTAAAAGTTAATATTATGTAGACCTAGTGATTAATACTTCAAATAGATTACTTCATCTAATCTTCACAGCTCAAGTAACAACAACTAACATTTATTGAATACTTCCTATGTATCAGGAACTGTCTTAAGTGCCTCACATGTATTAACTGATTTAATATTCAACAACCCCATAAGGTGTTATTATTAATTCCACTTTCAACCGAGGAAACTGAAGCACAGAGATGTTATGAAACTTCTGCATATACAGCTAGTAATTTTATCCCCATTTTACAGCTAGGAAGTGCAGCATCAAGGTTCAAAGTCAGGCCCATTTTATTTTAATGCCCAAGATCTATACTGTCTTCTGTTTAGAGAAAGGTCCAAACTTTTCTATACCTGACTAGAAGCAGATTCCCTAGACCAAGAATTGCTGTCCCCTCTTCCCTCTCAAACTGGAAGTGAGAAAAAACCCAAGGACCTCCCCACTCCATGCCCTTCCCATGTGGCTAGCTCATTGAAGCTGTCACATGGCTGCAATGGGCCAGCCCTAGAGACATAGAGGCATGAAGAATAAACACACCTCTTGGGAAACACTTTTCTGGCTTTCTGAGGATGCTTCTAACAGGAGACTTCTAGTGTCTTACACTTGTTAGAAGAAAAGAAAAAAAAAAAGATGGGCCCTGGGCCCCCTGAAGACAAACGAGTCCTCTGCAAAGCCGCTAGAGAAGGCATGTAAAGTCCCCAAAGCCTCGTAAGTGCTCTGTCCTCCATTTCTCAGCTGCTAGCCAAGGATATTTCCACAGCCCTTCAGAGAAGTCAGGTTTCACACTGAATGATGCCCTAAGGTATCTAACTGAAATAAAATGTCCCCTCACCCTAGGAACAGTCAGCAAAGAAAGTGAGCATGGTGGCCAGACAGGAACCTGTTGGGCCAGTCATAAGAGCAGAGCCAACCTGCCAGAAGCGAAGAGCTGAGCACCAGTTGAGACTAGGTTAGTATCCGAAGCAAAACAGCAGAGTTATGATAACAGCATTGTGGTTACCAGAGGGAAAGATGAAGAGGGTAAAGGGAGTCAAATACATGGTGACAGAAGGAGACGAGACTTTGGGTGGTGAGCACACGATGTAATATACCAATGATGTATTACAGAATTGTACACTTGAAACTTATATATTATTAATGAATGTCACCATAATTAATTAATGAAGCTACTATCAGAAAGGCTATATTTTCTAACATTGTCTGAGTTTAATAGGGCAGAAGAATGTGTTCCATACTAGCTCAAGAGGCTGCCATGGATCCTGGGGCTAGAGGTCAGTGTGGGCAGAGGGCAAGTCAACAGGGTAACTAGAGAAGCCCATAATAGATCACACAGGAACCGGAGGGGGGTATGCCAGTAAAAAACTCACATGGGAATGGTAGAAGAGGTGCAGTGGCCTCACTATGGTCAGACACCATGACATGCAGACCAGAATAAAAGGTACCTGAGACCTCAAGGGGGGGTGGTTACCAAAGAGTTTGAGAAGAGGATCCAGTTACTCTAGAGTGGCTGAAATGCAGAACACAGAGTGTGACAAAATGATTTTCTTTCTGTAAGCATGTAGATGGTACTTTCCTATTGTTAGATACTTCACTAGTGAGGGTGAAGCTGGAGCTGCAATAGGATGTGATGGAGAACACTTGAGAGAGTGGGAACACCTGGGACAATTTAAGCAAGGACAAGGACTTGATCACTCAGTGGGCTCAAGGAGTGTCAATCATCTCTGCTCTGCAAATGGACAGGGGACAAGAAATAGCTGTGGGTGTGTGTAGAGAAAGAGAGCACAGAGGAGCATGTGAGCATATGTCACAAAATGTTAACAACTGATGAATCTAAGTGAAGATACATGATGTTGTTCATTGTACTAGTCTGCAACTTGTCTATGTTTGAATACTTTAAAAATAAAAGTTGGTTTTTTTTAAAAAAAAAGATGGCCACCCAGCCGGGTGTGGTTCAGTGGTTGAGCATCAGCCTAGGATCCAGGAGATCACAGTCCAATTCCCGGTCAGGGCACATGCTCGGGTTGCGGGCTCGATCCCCAGTAGGGGGTGTGCAGGAGGCGGCTGATAATGACTCTCTCATCACTGATGTTTCTCTCTCTCTCTCTCTCCCTCTCCTTTCCTCCCTTTGAAATCAATAGATATATTTTAAAAACAAACAAACAAACAAACAAACAAACAAATAAATAAAAATAAAATAAATTTTAAAAAAACATGGCCTTGGCATGAAACTAGAAGCTAAGATATTTAAGGGGAAGATATAGGAAGAAGAGCTTGTATGGGGAGGTGGGAACTTTCAAAATATAAGAATAGAAATGGAATTCTCTGCTAAAGTGGTTCCCAGGATAATGATGGAGACTACAGGACATCACAGAATAATGGGCAGCACCTAAATACAGGTTCTTTGATTCCTACCCAGACCTTGTGAAGTAGAATTTCCAGAGACAGGACTTCAGAACCTAAATTTTTATCAAGACCCTCCAGGTAATTCTAACAAGCAGCCAGGGTTGAGAACGACCGTACTAGATACATCAGACTGCATACCAGTCTAGAACAATTGGGGAGGATGTTGAACTTCATAAAGACAGAACCAGCCCTAACAACCAGCTCATTGCTATGTTTCTGGCAAAAAGCACAAGACAAGGCTGAAGAGAATACACTGAAGCTGGTGAGATCAGAACATCATACCAGCCAAGCTCATTTGAGGCCAAGCTTTAGTTACCTGATAATTAGGAATATGTGCTGTATAAATTCTTGCTATAATTTATGTACTTTTTTTGTTTTGAATTTTTCTTTTATTTGCTTAGAAAGGTTCCTTTTGAAAAATCTCAGCCTTGTGTAAGTGAACTAAAGTGAAAATGAGTTTGTCCACATCTAGTCCAAAATAGCTGAGGAACTCCACGTTTCCTTAAAAGTCACACAGAGTGGTGAAGGCAGCGCTCCAAGCTCAGTAGAGTGGAGCAATGGCTGGCTGAGAGAAGAACTACTTTTCTGAATGCATAGTATGCTCCAGGCTATTATGTGCCTACTATACATCCTGAATTTACAGCAGAGAAAACAAGGCCAGAGAAGTTAAATAATGTGCCCAGGGGGACAGTAGGTGGCAAAACTGGGATTTGAACCCAAGTCTGTTGAACAGCAAAGCCCAAGCTCTCTCTATTCTGTTATCTTGATGTCCTCTAGAGAGAAGGCAAGTCTTAGAAATAGGAAAACTAAGAGAAGTATACAAAGTGATCTTTTTCAGCTTGGTGGTGTCCCTTACACAGGCACCCAAAGAGAGATCAAAAGGCTCCCAAAGAAGATAGAACTGAGGTAAAAGTACTGGAAGACAGATCACCTACTTTCTCCATGTTACTAGAGGATGGGTCATACAGAGGTTACAGAGGCCACTCAGAGATCTAGAACCTCAGTGTAGACAGATCACACATTGGCCTCTGACATCATTCAGCCACAGCAGCTATGTCCTCGGTTCAAAAGTCAATACATAAACAACCGTCTTGAGTGAGATTCATCTAGCAAGTGAAACATTACTTGCTTCAGCGCACATGCTAATCCATACTGATTCTGGTTGCATCGGGTGACGTTTATCCATGCACTCCCTTCAGTCTATTCATAGCGTGAAGCTGTCCCTTATCTACATCCATACCAGTATTTCAGAACACTTCTTTTCAGTCAGGTATTTCTAAATGGATATTTCTCTGATGCATCATGGATTGAAGAATAGGGGATTTTCAGGATTCAACTGTGGTTGCAGCATGGGTCTGGTGAAAAGGGCAGGCAGAGGAAAGGGGAAGATTTTGAAAAGCGTATGTTTAGTTAGTAATGAAGAGAGGGGTTTTACAAAAAGGGGGGGAAGGAAGAAGACTAAACTAGAAAAAGAAAGAAAAAGAACATAAAACCTGAATTTCATGCTCAGCAAGTTCTGTCATCTTATAAAGCCTCTTCTTTAGACATGTGAGGAAACCTGAGACCACTGACAGAACTCAATTTGCCCACATAGCTTTCATTAAGGCTGCAACCCAACACAGCTGTGCTCTCCACGAAACCAAGCAGAAGATGACACAAAAGAAAAGAGGAAAGCATAAAGCAAAGGATGGGTAGCCCTCTACCTACCCTGATCACCTTGGTCAATAGTTTGTAATACTGACTCTTGAGTAAGTGACCTAACCCAGGCTGGAACAGAAAGAAGTGGGTGTCTTAGACTCCACGGCGTCTAAGATGATTTCTTCAGAAAGGGCCCAACAGGACTGTGTCAAAGGTAATCCCTTAGGTCTTTGGAAATGAGAACCAATCTTTGGAAACAATTATAGTATAATTAACTGTACTATTTATTTTGGTGATAGCCCACAAATCCCTGCAAGATGGAGCAGGATATGGGTGAAGTCCATGACTTCCACATTCAGTACCAACATTTCAAAAAAGGTCCCTTCAACCTAGCTGGCTGCAAAACAAACAGATCATCATCCCTGAAAAGCTCTTAGACTAACTGAAGACTAACTGTAAGTAACTGAAGTGGTGGGTAGAATGCTCAATTTGGTAACCCAGAAGTTTCTCTTTTTTTTTAATTGATTTCAGAGAGAGAGGAAGGGAAAGGGAGAGACAGAAACTTCAATGATGAGAGTCATTGATCGGCGGCCTCCTGCACGCCCCCTATTGGGGATCGAGCCCATAACCCGGGCATGTGCCCTGACTGGGAATCGAATTGCGATCTCCTGCATCATAGGTTGATGCTCAACCGCTGAGCCACGCCAGCTGGGCAACCCAGAAGCTTCTTCTATCACTCATTCATTCAACAAATATTTATTAAGCACCTAATGCCAAGCATTGTGCTAGACACTAGAGATACAGCAGTGAATAAAACAAACATCTCTGCCCACATGGATCTTAGGATTCCATTTCAAGGTTTCTTAAGCAATTGTATTGCCTCTTTTTTAGGAACTCTAAGCCTAAGGAGCCACCACGGTGCTGCTACTGCTTGGCTGGTTGAGAATAAGACTCCTTGCCCACTGCCCCTTTTCTTTCCTCCAGGATAATAAATATTATTGAATTAGCTCACCCCTGTCAGGGGCCCTTTCTGAAATGCTTGCTTAGAGGCTAAGAATATGTCATTATTATTGGTAAACCCTCCCGTGCCTGCTCTTCAAAAGATATAAATACTGGAAATACAAAGATATGCAAAAAAACACAAAATACGGATACTGTCATTAAGTGATTCAGGGGCTCAAGAAAAAGAGAACTAACTAATCTTCATTATTAGATTAAACCATGAAATAAAGATGGTACTTCTTCTAACATCTTAACCAGTCCCTCAGACCGACCCAGGAATTCACAAGAGGATGGAACACTGTATTCTAAACTGGGATGGGCAAGAGAATTCTCTGGGCTGTAAGAAAAAGACTTATATTTTTAATCTAAAAATGATATAAGTTGCACTTCATTAATAGTACAATAATAAATGTACATTATTTATTTTGGATATATGGCTTGAGTATAGTGATTCATATTTTTCCAATGGTCCAAAAACTTGGAGACCATTGCTTCAGACTGTAAGCCTCATCTCTACAAAACCTATAAAAGAGCAATTGAATAATGGAAAGAAGGTAGGCTTTGGAGTTAGACAGGTGGAGACTTAAATCCTAACTTCTGAGTTTTGGTTCCCTCCTACGTGAAATGGGAATAATGTTATTTATTGCTTAGGGTCATTGTGAGGAACAAACAAGATATACAGAGCCCCTAGCATAGTGCCTGGCATGTATTCATGTGCTCAGTGAATGCTACTAAGTGAATGCCAGCCCCATAAGCCCACCAGAGCCATGAAATCTGTACCAATCGATCCTGGACAGCAGCGAGGAGAGGCTCATTTGTTTTCCTCTCTTTGGCAGAAGAGGGGGATATTATATAAGGTTTTTATCTTCACAAAAGCCAAGGGAGGAAGGAGTCAACATCTCTGCGTTCAGAGAGAGGTCGGTACTCATGAGTCCAGGGTTGTGGGAGGCACCTCTATCACATGATTCTGCCTAACACTGCTCTTACTGCTGCTAACAGGAAAGAAATGGGTGCTTTTAAAATCATTTTGCAAAATAATCCCAGAGTTAATGTCTCTCCCACTTGGTGAGGGTCCTTCTCCCCTCACTTGTCTCTTCATGAGCCCTGAGAAGCACACACTACTCCCAGGATTCCCCACCAGGGTCTACATCAGGATCTGCCCTGCATACCCATCAGCACTTCAGACATAGTACCTGCTTGAGGCAGAAAGGGCTCCCTTGCGTTTCAAGTCCAAAGAAGGGTCCCTGAAATCAACCTCAAAGATTTCCAATGTGCCATTTGTGCTAAAGGAGGCATCTAGCTGCTGGGCAGATGTTCCTAGGCACAAGAAAAGTTAGGAAGAGGCAGCACATGAACAACAAAATATGTGTGGATTTGGGATATAAATGGTTAGGGAGTGGAAAGAAGGAGAAACAGGAAAAGACTAAGTATACTCTTTTTCAAATGGTAACTGCAAAAAAGCATGAGGTGCCTAGCCTTGAGCCATAGTCCAAGGCTGTCCCCAGGTCCCAAAAACACCTAATATCCCCTTACTTATGCTGTGAGCCAACCCTGTGGCTCTAAAACTTTCTCTGATGCTTAATAAAGAATTCTGCACACTAAGTTTCCCCTCGACCTATGCACTTCCCGTGGCTCCTGGTCCACAGTATTACCATACCTGTGGCCAGATACACAGGGTACTGGCTGGCTGGGCTCCACACTTGGACAGCTGGCCTCTCAAGTTCCTTCAGCTTCATGGTCTGACCTGTAGGTGGCAGAAAACTGACATGGCCCTCAGCTCACTGAAAATAGAAACCAGCAAGCTTAAGTGCCAGATACAGGGAGCACCTGTGGACACAAGATCTTGTTTCTCTCTCCATCACGGGATGGGGCATCTCAGGGCAACACAGGGTGACAAACACATGACCATTTGCATATCTGTAAGGACAGTTCAATTAACCAATTACTATAATCTAATGCTCTAAATCTAAAAATATAATCAACCACACTGGTTGCCACAGGCCCCATGGTGATGATAACCATCAAACCAGACCCCATGGTGATGATAACCATCAAACCAGATACTATCTCAGTGACCTTATCAATTCCCTTGACTTTAAATATCATCCATATGCTGATGACTCTCAAATTTATATCACCAATACAAATCTCTCCTCTGAGCTACAAGTTTTTATATACAACAGCTACTCAAATATTTCCCCTTGGATATAGCAGATACCAAGTTAGTCTCTCAAAAATGGATTGCTCTATTCCACATCTTCTCCCCCCAAAATCTGTTCTTCTCTAGTATTCTTCACCTCAGTAAATGGTACCACTATCCACCCAATTTCTCAGCTCTGAAACATGAGAATCACCCTTGATTCCCTCCTTCTTCCGTATTCCCTTCTAATCCATCAGTAAGTCCTCTAGATTTTACCTCCAAAATGTATCTTAATCTGTCCGCTTTTCTCCATCTCTACCATCACCACCCTATTTGAAGATACCATTCTCTCTCACCTGGATTATTTCAATAATCTTCTAATTGGTCATTTCCCTGCTACTCATACCATCACCTAATTCATTCTCTACATAATAGCAGGAGTGAACTTTTAAAATAAAAAATGGGATTTTGGCATTCTATGCTTAAAATCTTTCAATGGCTCCTATCACACTCAGAATACAATTCACACCCCTTACCACAGCCCTGCTCAAAGGCTCCAGCCTACCACTTCAACTGCATCTCTTGCTACTTTCCTCCTTATTCATTGGGCACCAGCTTCATTAGCCTTTGGGCATTTTCTGTCTTTTTCCCACCTTAGAGCTTTTTCAAATTCTGTTCCTTATACTTTGAATGCTCCTCCTTTCATTCTCTGCATGAATGGCTCTTATCGCATTTTTCTGGACTCAGCTTCTCATCTCCTTAGAGAGGTAAGCCACCCAATCAAAAACAGTCTCAATATCTTTCTTTGTGGCAATTTATAATCATATATTTATTTACATTTATATTGGTGGTCTCATCCACTAAGTAAACTCCATGATAGCTAGCACTGTGTCTGCTTTGTTCATCATGTTATAACCAGAACGTTTGACACATAGTGCTTGATAATATTTGCTGAATGAGTGCAGACATCCATTTTAACTCTGATTTCCAATCCAATTCTAATGCACATTCAAGGTACCGTCCCAATGAGTTCACAAAGTGGCAGAAAAGTTTTTTAAAAAGTAACACAACTTGTGAGAAGAATCTTGGGACCCACTGCAACTTGCTTTAGCAAGCCACACTCAGATTACTCTCCACTTATTAAAAACAGGAAGTAGTATTACTTAATTTCTAATGTACTTTCCAGCTAGAAGACAGTTTAAGACTGACAATTTAGCCAAGATTCCCAGGCCTCTGAACACTTGAGGCTACTTCACGAATCTTCTGACACCCGCGCTTCGCATCACCACCGCCACCTGCTGGTCAAAGCCATTTTCACGTTTCTGGGAAAAGATCCCGTAACAAAATTAGGA